>NC_054469.1:94884606-95186715 GCF_017639515.1 Carcharodon carcharias
TGAGGCTCTTAATTCGGCATTAATTGGCTGAGCAGGCCACCCAACATGCTGATAAAATTGTGGAGGGGACAGGGGTAGGTGCCCCGCTGCCTTCAAACCCATCTGTAGGGGAGCATATAATCAAGCCCGCTGAAATCTGAGAATTATATGGAACATATATCAAATAAAGTCAAAAATAAACAGTAATGGCAGTATTACAAAATAGGAACAGGAGTAGACCAGTCAGCCCTTCTATCCTGTTCCATCATTGCAAGGAACATAAAAATGGACTGTAAGTATGTAAAAAGAAAAAGATCAATGACAACAAATGTAGGTCTCTTATAGTCCACGACAGGAGAATTTACAATGGAGAACAAGAAAATGGTAGAGCAATTAAACAACTACTTTAGTTCTTCCTTCATGGAAGAAGACACAAATAACTTAGCAGAAATATGAGGGAACCAAGGGTTTAGTGAGAAGGAGGACCTGAAGGAAATTATTATCAGGAAAAAACTTGTTCTGGAGAAATTAATGGGACCAAAAACTGAAAAATCCCTGGGGCCTGATAATCTACATGCCAGGATAGTAAAGGAGGTAGCCATGGAAATAGTGGGTGCATTGGTTGTCACCTTACAAAATTCTATAGATTCTGTAATAGTCCCGGCAGATTGGAGGACGGCAAATGTAACTCCGCTATTTAAAAAAGGAGGGAGGGAGAAAACAGGGAATTACAGACCGGTTAGCCTAACATCAGTAATAGGGAAAATGCAAGAGTCTATTATAAAGGATGTGATAACAGGACACTTAGTAAATATCAATGGGTTTAGACAAAGTCAACATGGATTTATGAAAGGGAAATCATGTTTGACAAACCTGGTGCAGTTTTTTTTGAGGACGTAACTAGTAGAATAGATAAGGGAGAACCAGTGGATGTGGTGTATTTGGATTTTCAGAGAAAGCTTTTGATAAAGTCCCATATAAGAGGTTAGTGTGCAAAATTAAAGGAGATGGGATTGGGGGTAATATATTGGCATGGATTGGGAATTGGTTAGCAGACAGGAAACAGAGAGTAGGAATAAATGGGCCTTTTTCAGAATGACAGGTGATGACCAGTGGGTGACTGTAGAGATCAATGCATGGGCCCCAGATATTCACAATATATGTCAATGATTTGGATGAGGGAACCAAATGTAGTACTTCCAAGTTTGTTGATAACACAAAACTAGTTGGGAATGTGAGTGGTAAGGAGGATGTTCAGAGGCTTCAAGGTGATTGAGACAAGTTGAGCGAGTGGGCAAATGCAGTATAACATGAATAAGTGTGAAGTTAGCCACTTCAGTAGGAAAAACAGAATGGCAAAGTATCGCTCAAATGGTGATAGGTTGGGAAATGTTGATGTACAAAGGGACCTGGGTGACCTTGTAAACCAGTCACTGAAAGAAGCATGCAGGTGCAGCAAGCAGCTAAGAAGGCAAATGGTATGTTGACCTTCATTGTAAGTGGATTTGAGTACAGGAGAAAGGATGTCATACTGCAGCTGTACAGGGCCTTGGTGAGACCACATCTGGAGTACTGTGTGCAGTTTTGGTCTCCTTACCTAAGAAAGGATATACTTGCCAGAGAGAGAGTGCAGCGAATGTTCACCCGACTGGTTCCTGGGATGCCAAGATTGTCGTATGAGGAGAGATTATGTCGACTAGGCCTGTATTCACTGGAGTTTAGAGGAATGAGAGAGGATCTCATTGAAATGTATAAAATTCTGACAGGTCTGGACAGACTGGATGCAGGAATGATGTTTTCTCTAGAACAAGGGGTCACAGTCTCGGGATACGGGGTAGGCCATTTAGGACTGAGATGAGGGGAAACGTCTTCACTCAGATGCTGGTGGATCTGTGGAATTCTCTATCACAGAAGGCTGTAGAGGCCAAGTCACTGAATATATTTAAGAGGAAAATAGATACATTTCTAGACATTGAAGGAGTCAAGGGATGTGGGGAGAGAGTGGGAGGATAGTGTTGAGATGGAGGATCAGCCATGATCATACTGAATGGTAGAGCAGGCTCGAAGAGCTGAATGGCCTACACCTGCTACTATTTTCTAAGTTTTATTAAGTTGATCTGTATTTCAACTTGTTATGATCTTTGGCCAGACACACAAATTGTTGTTCAGATCCAGTTAGGGACCAATAACATTTTGTTTAAAGCATACAAAGTTTGAGATTCAACACACTTACCAAATGATAAAGCCATAAGATTCCACAGGATTTGGACAAACAAAAATAGACTTTACCATACAAGGTTAAAAAGATAAAACAATTTATCCTATATCCTGACATTCAGGGTTAATATGAGGTACATGTGAATTAACAGGCAAACTGTGGTCAAACACACTGCACTGCACAATAAATGACAAATACACCCAAGACAGAATCCACATATTTCTCAACAGCCCACCCAGATGCCAGCAAATACTGTGAGTCAACCATTCTCACTGAAACTTTGAGTCTCTCATGAGGAATTCCAGTCTTCACCTTTAAAGACCTAACCTGGGAATTCTTTCCAAAGGTTGCTCCAACTCAGACGGCATCAACAGTGGCCCACCTCCCAGGGTTTCAGACTGATTTCCCAAGATTCTGTTCCCCTGGATGCACTCAAGCACCAACTCAAAAGTACAACTTCAGCTCTTCAGCTGTGCTGAGCAGAACACTACTGCTGTAAAGGAGTACCTTTGCTCCACAGCCTACACCAAAGAGTCACCAACCTTCAGTTGTCTTTCTGGATCTTCAGTGCTTCCCCTGAGTTCCCTTCACTGAAAGTCTGCTACCTGCAGCGCTTATCTTTTTTGGAGCCTGATTCTCTGCTTTTTTTTTACCTTAACTTAACTGGGATCCCTCTCTGTCCCTTGTCTCTAACCCCTACCTGGGGCTTCCTTTTGGGACCTCTCCCTGTCCCCTCTTCCTGTCCCTTGCCTAGGACACTAGGCTTCCATGGCACGCCAATATCAGTCACCTGACCTAGGTTTTTGCACCATTTTCCTTCTCTACGTCAGCGCGCTGGGCCTGTCTTCATCCCAAAGAGCTTACTCAGGAACTGGGCATATGCAGCCCCTCCTGGTCTCTGCATGCGCAAAAAGTCTGAGGTTTGTCTGGAATTGCAGTTCCCGACCTCTGCCCTCAACACCAAGGTAAGTTTGGTTTTCATAACAAGTTCCATTTACTGACTTTTTCTCCAAGGCAGTTAATACTTTTTACCCAATAAAAATCTATCTTATGCTTGAACATGTCAACGACCTAGCACCCATAGCCTTTTGAGGGATCAAGTTTCAGATTTCCACAGCTCTTTGTGTGGAAAAAGTTTCTTACTCAGTTCACTCCTAAATGTCCTAGCTCTAATCTTAAGAGTATCCCCTCCTCGTTTCTGGATTAACACAACAGAGAAAATAACTTCTTTGAATTTACCATATTGAATTCTTTATCATTGTAATTCAAACAGTCCTTAACCATCTAAACTCAAGAAATTACCCACCATGTTTATGAAACTGATGTAATAATTTATGCTTAAAGCCTGGTGTAATTCTGCTGAGTCTACCTTCTGAAATAATCGAGTGCCATTTGCTAAATAATGCAGTAACAATGCTACAATACAATCACAGATGCAGCACTGCAGCCATTATTTCTCCAAAGTATTATAAGCAGGGTAAAAGTAGCAGAATAATTGAAATCTTATAATACATGGGGGATTAATGGATTCATTTTGATGTAATGTTCGTGTGAGCAGAGGCAAGTGAGTCAAAGGCATGTTGCCCCGACTATCCGAAAAGGAGTTTAAAGAATTCCCAAAAGAGTAGTTAAAGGAAGAAACATTGAAGGGAATTTGATTGCCCAAAACTGGAAGGATTTGGGTTGGCTGGGATGTAAAAATTCTTAAAAGCTCAAACCCAAACCCAACCTCGAACCTACTCACTTCGGGTTTTAGTGGGAGCAAGCTGGGATCATGGGGTGTTGGGCATGGAACCAACCTGTTCTTAGGAGTCAGGTTACTTACTTGAATGGTTTTATTGAGGCTGAATGCCTCAGATTTTATCACTCTTCCAGGTTTAACCCTGGCCTGCTGGGTTTCCCAAAACTGGTGAAATCTAACAGCTAAAAGGTGAGGACTACTATGGAATGCCTTCCCAACACTACTTGTGGATGAAAAGGAGCAGAAGTGCTTCCCCCCAGCCCTCCGAAGCCAACCTGTTTCCTTTCCCATGATTGGATCACTCCTGTGATATCACCAAACCCTCATGAGGACTGACCTCCCCTCAATCAATCACCAACCCCTTCCCAAGACCCCACCTCAGCCTCCAACACCTGCTGCAATCACACCTCATTACAAGTCACACTCGATCAACCCCCTCCCCAAAACCTCCACCACCACCGTTGCTTTGCGATATCTCCTCGAACACTTGGAAACCTATCTGCTCTTGGCTTGTGGCCTCTTTTCCACTGTTCCCTGCTAGACAGGGATTCAAGCCTGTCAAGCCAGGCTGGGCTCCTGCAGGGAGCCTCTTGGAAAACAAAGACCATGGGCAGAATTTTACAGCCCCGTTTTACCGGGGATGGGGCCGTAAAATGCGGCGAGACATTCTAAACTTGATTGGCTTTGGCGGGAATGTAAAATCCCGCTGCCCCAAAATTTCGCCCCATGTGTGTTTGGGGAAACCTGGACTTCCGAATTTCTCAACTAGAGCTCCTTCCGCAGTAAAGATCGGGACAATGGAGTGGGTTATTTGATTGAATCACATGATGGACTTGATTCCTCTGAGTGTCGCTGACCAACATGTCTGAACTCAGGGCAAGTACATAAAATATATTTTTTAAAATGCTGGCTCCTTCGCTCTTCTCAGTTATAGTATGGGTGTGAAGAGTGTGTATAGGACTATTTTTTTGGCCTGATTTTATTCTACTTAATACCTGTTCTACCAAATGCTTTTTTTAGCCCTGTTTTAAAACTTATTTTAGAATTAATTTAACTTTGGCACGATCACTTATATTCAGAGTTTGAAGTACATGTAGAGTGAATCATATTATTAAACATGTATAATGGCAGCAGCCAGATGTATTCCTATCTCCCAGGATTGCCAGACACTGGGGTCTGGATTTTCGCTTGTGAGGCGGGTAGCTCAAGTCGGTAAATTTCTCACCTCGCTGCATCTTGGTAGTGAGATCTCTGAATGACGGGATCTTCACTCCGGGGAGAGGGTTGCAGCATAGAGTCGGGCCTGCTGCCCCTGGAAGCAGACCTGAGGCAGCCACAGGGGCAACCAAGTGTCAAGGTGGGCTTGTTAAAAGGCCTGCTTCAGTTCTCAGGGACTTTGTCCCAGTTGTTTGGTTACATTTTAGGCCCTCTAGCCCTCAACCCCTCAAAAGCCCAGCATCCCCGCACCCACTTCCCATACCACCTCTATGCCTCCATGCCATCTCAATGCCAACTCAACCAGGCTTGCCTGAGAGCCCAGACCCATAAAAGGATTATGTGAGTGGGAGCTTGTTCACACAGTTGGAGAGAATTGTTGATTTTGCTTGATTGACACCTTTATGTGGTTGTAATAAGTTATTTTTTCATGTACTCACAATTTAGTTTAATACTCTGAACTTCTAATATAAATGATTGAGTCAAAGTGGGGAATCATTCCAGATTTGCACTAAGCGTGGTAGTGGGTGGGAAAGACAGCGTTTTACTCATTGGCTACAATAGTGACTTTTCACGCAGTGTCATCCCAAGCTCGCCGCATTAATTATGCATTCCTAGCATACACACCGTTTCGAAGGTGGGCAGGCTGCAATATGCCTGCCAAGCTCAGTGCTTCCAGCCCAGGACTGACGCAGAGAAGACATGGCCCCAAAAAGCAAGAAGACTGAAGCCCTTGAGTGCTTTTTGGATGCCATGGAGGCTGGCTGTGATGTCCTGTACCACCACTCTGGCTGCAGGAGGGGCAGCAACATTATCACTCCGGCTTGGTAAGTGAGGGCAGTGGTGATCAGTGCCAGTGCTGCACAGAAGAGGTCGGCCATCTGTTTTGGCACAGCGGATGGTAAATGCCGAGGTGCTCAAATCCCAGAGGGAAACTTGAAACAACTGCTACAACTGTTTTGCAATTTGTATTTTATTTCGAGGTGTGTGCCTTGAATTCAGTAGTAATAAGTCCACTGAGGCTTACAGGGGTTTTACAAAACTAAATTAAACATTTATTAACAGAAGAAAAGATACATACATAGGTCGACAAATTACTATGATAGTAATTCCTAAATCTCCTAATTAATCTGGCTCCCAGTTACACCTCCATTAAGGCAACAGTAAAACAAATAGAATTAAACAGACCAGGCAAAGCACACAATATCCTCGACAGTGATATTCAAAGTGAGTTTTCTTAGCTTCGGTTCCTCTCGACAGCAACTTGATGCACAGAGGCTGGAGGCTTTTCACACTTGTGTTAGATCTGAAAATGCCTTCCCCCTTACGCATAACTTCATCTCCTTTATACATATTTCTCCCTTTTTTATGTAAAGTCCATTGTTCCAATATGTCTTTGCAACTTTATTTTCCTCATAATATAAATCTTTCATAGTACTCATATTATCAGTAACCTTTGGGAAAAATAAACACGCTGTTTGGCTTAGCTTCTTATGGCTAGGTGTAGCATCTTACCATCTCTTTGAAATTCAAACTAACCCAATTTATCTAAAAATGCAAATGTCCCTCACACCTCACATTCTAAAACTTAAGCCTTGTTTATATATTTAGCATTTCAAACCTAGCTTCCCATTTGACAATTCAAAAGTTCCAGACCTGCTGCCTCCAATTCATTTAAATCCTCCACACACACACATCCACACAGAGAAACTAATCCAAAGCCCACTATTAACTTACCTTTACAATGAAGCACAATAATATTATGAAAATTATTATATTTTTATGACACCATCCAATGCAGACAGAGGATGAATGATCTCATCCGTGCAGCCAGAGTACAGCAACCATCTCATCACTCTAAACTCACACCCTCAAACCCATTGCACATTGATTGGCATCTTACTCACTGCCAGCACAAGGGACATCACTACCCATTCTCACACACATATCTTCACATGTCCATCTGGCCTCATCCGCTCTGGAGACTGCGTCCTCAGCCTTCTCCATCTTGCAGCCACTTACACAGATCAACATGTGTCCCCACACACACCCTGGGATACCCTCGTTTTCCTCATACAGCCCTCATCCTGCAGCCTCTTTCTTTGCCTGAGGCCACTTCTCCCCCTTCCCCAAGCAAGCCCTGCAACCATTGAAAAGCCACCCACATATGGCTGATGGTAGAGACCAGCCCCTGAGTTCCCCAATAAGTGATGTGGTGCTGTCTGTGAAGCATGGTACTGATGACTGCAAACACTGACCGAAGCAAGGTAGGCAAACAAACCTTGAAGGCCCAAGCAAAGTGCAGCCTGCGAAATGCACACCTTATATATGCTGTTGTGAAACACGTTGGTGTGTTTTCCTGCCGAAGTGGGCAGACAATCCAGCTGGGGGTGGTGGGGGGGTTGGGGGGGTGGGGTATGAGTCCGGCGGGCTGGCCTTATAATGATATGCTGATGTATTACAATGAGGTTTCCAACATCCGATGGTGGGGAACGGTACAAACTGGTTTCATGATGTCGTGAAACTAATTTTTGTCCTTCTCGTCATATTGTCTGTTCGAACCACTGAACATGCCCGTCGCCAGTGGGCATGGAAAATCCCGGCCAAAGTTAATTAAATTCTAAAATAAATTATACAATGTGGCTTAAAAAAGCATTTGGTAGCACAGATATTAAGTAGAAATAAAACTTGGCCTCAAAAATATTGTTTAATCAATATCTCAATGTTTATTTGCACAAGTTAAGAAGTGTGAAGTGCTTAAAGCTTTTGTTATTGATACGTTAGTGGTCTGTTTGATTGATATATTTATAGGGTTGTAGGAACATCAGATTATTCAAAGAATTAGGAATGGATTTTTTTTCTAAGTAATTTCCTGCATGCCACTGTTACTATAGGGTTCATTGGTTTTGTACATGGTGTACACTGAGTGAATGGCTGGCCATGAGTTCACATGGAGTGGGTGGAGGGCATGAGTTGACATTACATTGACATATGGCTATAAGGGGCCAAGGGGATGGGTGCAGGCAAGAGTTGGCTTGGAGGGGCATGGGGAGACCTTTTGACCTTAGCTTTCAAATGGTACTCGAATCCAGATGATGGTTCATGACTTCTCTGAGATCCATGAGCCATGAGTTATGGGGGAAGCTGGTCCAAAAATAGAGGGGGGCTAGGAGGTGCCTACCCCAGCAACGGAGCCAGCCAGGCTGGCAGTGCAGGATGCAGGCTCGCTACCCACACCCTTATCCTGTGCCAATGAAATTGGGGGTGCTGGGAATCCCAGAATCAGACCCTTCCCACCATTTTTACATGGTTTCAGAGTCAGTCAGCCCCTGCAAAAATCTGGGCCTGGACCATCCCATCTTAATTAGTTGGGATTTTTAAATTCGTGGCTGGGTTGTGAGTCAGCATTACGCAGAAGGCCCTGTATTTTGTCCCCGTGGAGGGGATGAAGAAAATTAATGTTGGTAGCTTTATCAGTCTGAAATCCTGCCTCCTTTCAGTCTATTATGAAGGCAGTAAACATAGTCCTTAACCAGAATGTTGGATTTTTCCTTTGTTATTGATTTGATGATGGGAGGTACTTAAACAGAAGAAAATTTTAAAATGGAAGGGAACAAAAAGGGCAAAGCTTGGACCTAAGGCTGTTGCACAATTCACATGAAATGCCGCTTCAAATTATCAAATGCTCTTTGTGCAGATTCAAACGCTTGTGTGCGTTTTTTGACTTTGAATGCAAAGTATTACTAACGTCTGTATGTATAAGAATTGATCCAATAAACTGCTGCACAGTTGGAAACCTTCCTCTGCATACAGACATTTTAGCTGAACTAAATGATGAATTGGTGAAGTCAAAATTTAATTGACATTTATTTTTACAGAGTTGAGTCAAAGTGCTTTAACTATCACTGACATGAATGAAAAGGAGGAAAAAGGGCTATTGGGCTTCTTCAAGCTTGGCAAAAAGAAAACAAAGGTATGTATGAAGTTTTTCAAGTCGACCATTCCTGTGTTAGTAAAATACTCTTGAGCAGTTCGTCCTACCTTGAATATACCTATTTTATTGTTGATTTGGTTTGGCAATGAATCCCGCTGTTGTACTTAACTACTCGTCAGACAAAATGATGCTGGTAAGTATGAAGTAACCATAACATGATGATGACAATTCACACTGGTAATTATTTAAGGTGACCACCTGTCATTAAGGTCACAATAATGGCTCTTGTAATTTGATGATTATTATATCCATTTAAAGGGAGCTCCAAAGGCAGTATTAACTCTCTCACTGGCAAAATCAGGATGCTAACAGACAGAAGGAATAATCCCAAATTTATTTTCATCACAAACCCCCACCCTTTATCTTTTCTCCCTTGTCCAACCAACCTCATTTGTGACAGCAGGTCTGAGTAGCTTATGGACTTCTGTAAAGCCATCCCTTCTCTGATCCACCCTATAACAGTTGCATTTCTAGCCCTCGTGAACTTCATTTTCTTGAACTCCAGTAACCACCCTCTACTTCTCCTTCTGACCACTCAGTACTTCTCTTAGGTTAACGATTGTCAACCTGTCATTTTTTTCGGGCATTCTTTCTCTCCCCATTAAAACGGCTATTATCATACTCTCCATTAAAATATGACCCTCAACCCTTTAAAATACTGCTCCATGTCTATTCTTCCCTTCCTCTATAAGGTCTTTGAATGCACCATTATTGGCCAGTTCCATGATCGCCACAGTCTGTTTACAATCAATAAAAATCTAGAATTAAAAGTCTAATGATGACCATGAAGCCATTGTCGATTGTCATAAAAATCCATCTGGTTCACTAATGCCCTTTAGGGAAGGAAATCTGTTATCCTTACCTGGTCTGATTCACACCAGTGGTTGACTCTTAAATTCCCTCTGAAACGGCCTAGAAGGTAGCTGGGAAAAACCACTAGAAAGTCAATAAGGATACCTAGACCATATGGACTGCAGTGGTTCAAAAAAGCAGTTCACCATCACCTTCTCAAGGGCAATTGGGGATGGGCAATAAATGCTGGCCTAGACAATGATGGCCACATTCCATAAATTAACTTCTAAAAAATCAATGTTAACTGCATATGGCATGTTCTTCTTCCTCATGTACAACTTACTTTATCTTGTATCCCCCTCCATGCCATCATATAATCATGGACAGAATTTTCAGGTTGTCGGGCGGCATGGCGAGCGGGCCAGTGAGCAACTGGGAAACAGCCCACCGCCTGCAATCAGCCCCTGACAGCGATTTCACACTGGCTGGCCAATTAATGGACAGCCAGAGTGAAAGGTGTGCTGATAGCCTCAGCGCTGCTGGGATGGGGGCGGGAGGAGGGTGAGCGCAAAGTCTACACAAGAGCCAGGATGTGCTCACTGAAAGCTCCCCAAAGGCAGGGAGCTACCTGGGAGCTGAAGTATTTTAAACCAATGACTAAAGATTTTAAAAATCCTTAAAAAAAATGTCCACATGGTGGACTCACTCACCTTAAAAAATTCTGCCCAAAAAGTTTTAGTTTTTTAACTTAATTACGGAAACCTTATCCTGCTCGTGGTGAGGTTTCCTAAAAAATCCAAAGGCCATCTGGCCGATTCGCCCACCCGTTAACCGTAAGGTTGGACAGGCAGCAAAAAATAGCATTTAATTAATACCTTAATGGCCTTAATAGGCCTTTTAATTGTTGGCAGGCGTGCTGCCGACTCCCGCGCATGCCCGCCGACTGAAATATCATGCACTATTTTATGCCCGATCGGGTCGGGCACGCACCCGCCCACAGGACGTTCTGCCCCCATGATTTAATTCCTTCCAGGAACAATGTAATCAGTTCAATTGCGGCAGTTCAAGAAGGTGGCTCACCACCACCTTTTCAAAGACAGATAGGTATTGGCAATAAATGCTGGCCTTGCTAGTGATGCACATGTCCCATGAACAAATTTTTAAAAATATCCCTTCTTCAGTGACTTCCCTCCCATGCCTGAATGATCACTTGGCATGTGGGCTCCATCCTAATTTCTCTCCTGTTGATCATCCATTTGTTTTCCTTTGGGAAAATAATCTGTGAACATAGGGTCAAAATCTATATGTGCGCCAATGTTACCTCTTCCCGCACTGTGCTTGACTTTGACCACTGTACCGTTTTGGCTCCACATGGAGAAGCTGGACCTTTCTTCTGTTCAAGAGTGAAGTTATCTTGTTTGACTCCCACCAGAAACTTTGTACCATGATCGACAACAACAATTTGCATTTATATAGCAATCTTAACATAACATCGCGAAGCACATATCAAGAACAAGATCAATAAAAGCTTGGTCAATGAGGTAGGTTCTAAGGAGCATCTTAAAGGAGGAGAGTAAAGTAGAAAGGCTGAGATGTATAGGAAGGGAATTCCAAAGTTTGGCTAATTTTAAATTACATTTTTAATTAACTTTTAGGAATTAGTCACCACTCTCAACCCTTTTTTCAACTGCTTACTCAGACTGAGTCCAACAACCTCATAGTCCTCTTCGGTTCTGAATACAGCTTCAAATTCACTGGCCCACACCCATCCAGTCCACCACTATGACCACTTACATTGCTCCTTTAACATAGACACTTATCCCAAGGCACTTCACAGAGACATATTCAGACAAGAATGAGTACTAAGCTAATAGGATGGATGACCAAAAGCTTGGTCAAAAGGGCGTTTTATGGGGGTCTTAAAGGACAAGAGGGAGCTGGGAAGCCTAAGATGTTTGGAGAGGGATTTCCTGTGCCCAAAGCCTAAATGGCTGATAGTACAGTCACCAATGATGCACCAAAATGAGAGAGGATACACAAGAGACCAAAATCTGGAGACTAGAAAGTTGGTAGGGTAAAAATTGAATGGCTGGAGGTAGTTAGAAATGGCAAAAGAAACGCCATGAAGGGATTTAATCCTGAGGATGAGAATCTTAAATTTGAGGCTTTGGGAGATCAGGAGTTATGATGAGAGGCTGAACAAATTGGACCTATGCTCTTTGGAGCTTATAAAGTTGAGAGGTACTCTCATTGAAACATCCAGACTCTCAAGGGGCTTGACAGGGCACTGAGAGATTTATTTCCTCTGGTTGGGGAATATAGAACATGGGGCATATTCTCAGCCTAAGAGATCAATCATTTAAGACTGAGGTGGAAAGAAACTTTTTGATAGAAAGAGTTGTGAATCTTTGGAATTCTCTATCCCATATGGTTATAAATATCTCCCATCGTTGAATGTGTTCAAGGCTGGGATTGATAGATTTTTGATCTTGGAGTTGAGGGATATCGGAAGTGGGCAGGAAAGTGGAGTTGAGGCCATGATTGTATTGAACGCTGGAGCAGACTCAACGGGCCATATGGTCTATTCCTGCTCCTATTTCTTATGTTTTTCTCAGTGTCAGCAAGGACAGGAGTGGTGGATTAGTCGGACAGAATATGGGTAGAAGAGTTTTGGATGAGCTGAAGTTTACGAATGGTGCAAATGGGAACCTGGCAGTAGAACATTGAAATAGTAGAGTCTGCAGATCATAAAAGCGGGAATCAAACTTTCAACAGACACTGGCAGAGGCTGAGGACAGGGAAGGAGACAATTTTTGTAACAGAGAGGAAATGGAGTTGGGAGATCAGCCAGGGGTGTACCAGGTTATGAATAGTCTAGATCAATTTAACAGGGGAGGGCAATGGAATCCTTGACAGGGTACTGAGTTTGCGGTAGAGGCCAATTATAACAGAGGAAATTAGGAACGTAAGAAGAGGCCATTTAGGCCCTCAAGCATGTTCTGCCATTCAGTGGCTGATTCCACCATTCAGTTTCATCACGGTTGATCTGTAACATAACTCAATATACCCACCTCTGCCCCAAGTCTCTTAATAGCTTTGATTAATAGAAGTCTAACAATTGACTTAGCAAGATGGATGTTGGACAAGCTGTCACAGGACAGAGCTGGTGGAGGAGTTGGGAGAGGTGGCGGAGAGGATCTTGTCAGCATACATATTGTAGTTGAGTCCATGTCTTCAGATGATGTCAGCAAGAATAGATCCTTATAAATGGACTTCAGAGATAATGGTGTAGAGTAGGATGAGAAGCTATTGTTGGAGATGGTCTGAGTATGATCAATTGGTAAGTGTGAAACCAAGTGATGGTAGTCACACTGAGATGGACATCGGAATTTTCTCGCTAATGAAGGAGAGGTGTTGCAGGAGGATGGTGTGTAATAGATGATGTCAGTAGCTGTAGAAAACTTGAGGAGGTCTTGCTCACAGTCACAGAAGATTCATTTGTGACTTTGATTAGCACTATTTGGCATTAAAGTTGGGTTTCTTGAGAAGGGATTAATGATGGTTTTTAAAAGGGGGACACATTATCTGAGGAGAAGTAACCACTTAGAATATCAGGAAGTGTCAGAGTCAGGATAAGAATTTGGGGGATTAGCAGTTTAATGGGAAAGGGATCAAAGAAACAAGTGGTGGGTCTCATAGACAAGATGAGCTCGAAGAAGGGATGAAGAAAGAAGAGAGATTAAGTAGAGCCAGATGCAAGAAAAAGGCTAGGGTGGATAGAAACCTGGTGTGGGATTTGGCTTGGGGACATCAAAAGAAACCACTGAGTAGATGGTCTCAAGTTTGTTGACCACATCTATGACCTTCTTGCATTTGTTGGGAGTGAGGGTGAATGGGTCAGCGGGAGATAGGTATAAGGAGATTGTTAGCAGTAGAAGAAAGAATCCAAGTGTTGTCTTCAATCTCCAGTATGATATGGAGTCATGGAGATGAGAGTGAGGCCTCATAGTGCTTGATGTGGGCATAAAACTGGACTGCAGCAATCCAAGAAGCCAGCTCACCACCACTTTCTCAAGGGCGATTATGGATGGGCAATAAATGCCAGCCTTGTGACGCTTAGATCCTTTGAAAGAATAAAAAAAAAACCTGGAGCGCAGTAAGAGGCCATTCAGCCTATTGAATCTGTGCTGCCTCTACAAAAGAGCTATCCAATTAGTCTCCTAGGCCTGCTCTTTCCCCATAAACCTGGAATTTTTATTCTTTGTGGACTTATCCAATTCCTTTATGAAAGTTACAATTGAATTTGCTTCCATCACCCTTTCAGGCAGTGCATTCTAGATCATAACAATTTGCTGCATAAAACAAAAATCTTCTCCACCCTCTTCTGGTTCTTTTGCCAATTACTATAAATCAGTGTGCCCTGATTACTGAGCAACCCTAGAAGATCCAATATAGGGAAGAAACCAGATGAAAATTACCACATTATTGTCTGTGGGATTTTGCTGTGCGCAAATTAGCTGCTGCATTTCCTGCATTACAACCGTGACTAAACTTCAAAAGTACTTCATTGGGTGTAAAGCGCTTTGAGATGTTGGGTGGTCATGGAAGGTTATCTGTAAATGCCAAGTCTTTCATGCTTTCTTATCAATCAGAACACCCATTCAGAATATCTTCCTAAACTGCTTATCATATGATACTATTGCTGAAGGAACAGAAAGTCTAGTTTCTTGGAGTGTTTTCATGCAGAATTTCTCTTATGCATAAGTAGGGTTATTGTTATATACACAAGAATAATATTTTTTCAGAATTAACTTTTCATTCATACAAATCTAAGGTATATAAATACAATTTAAAAGATTGTTGCTGTTCTTGAGCCTTTGCCTTATAGTGAGCTGGGGGAAGCACTTCTCCTAGCTAACAAGCAGTGCTACAATGGCACTTATCTGTTGGATTAGGCCCTTTACCTGCCAGGTTTCCTGAAGCTTATGAAACCCAGCCTACATTCATTAAAATGAAAAGTTAAGTTAAATTGGAGACATGCAATCTTTGTCAAATACTTTAGTCACTGAGACCGAGTTGGTCACTCACCTACCGCCTACTTTGGTTAAAACTGGAAGGGAGCAGCTAGGTCAGCCTGCTCATTTGTTTTAATTTTTAACACAGCCACCTCCGTACTTTCACTGGATGGTTAAGATTACCCCCATAGTGTGAGTATTAAGTAGGTGCGATCACTCAAAGACACTGAAAGCCGGTAGCCAGATGAGTTTCATGGCATTCAGCTGGGCTTGACTGGGATATGGATCCCTGAGGCAAAGCACTAGTTTTTATCCCGATTCAGCATCCAAGGCCCTTGATCTACAACTTTATTTATTGTATCACAATATTTAATTTACTTTTTCCATTTTTAACCCTCTATATCTCTCATGAAACTGTTGACTCTTTGCTGAATTATGGTTCTATGGGCAAACCTGTGTTTACATATTGGCTAGTTGACTGCATGGAGCACCACAGCCAAGCTTGACCACAGGGGCAACGTATACATGGTTTCAACACTGGTAGCTAGAGGCAACTGATCTCAGTTTTCTTTCGGTTAGGGAAAATAAGTTAGGTTAGTTGAGGTAATCCTACAGTTACCTGCATTGTGATGCAACTATTCTCACTCATGAAAGGATCGAGAACGAGAGGGCACAGATTTAAAGTAATTGGCAAAAGAGATATGAGAAAAAACTTTTTTATACAGTGAGTGGTTAGGGTCTGGAATGCGCTGCCTGAGTGTGTGGTGGAGGCAGGTTCAATTGAGGGGTTCAAGAGGGAATTAGATGTTTATTTGAAAAAAGGCAATCTGCAGGGTTATAGGGAGAAGGCAGGAGAATAGCACTCAGTGAAATGCTCATTCGGAGAGCTGGTGCAGACACGATGGGCTGAATAGCCCCCTTCTACACTACTGCAATTCTGTGAGATTAGTAAGCAAATTATGTTTTGCAAGGCAGTGATTATTTATTAGACTGCAGAAACACCAAAGTGTATACTAAACAGATCATCACAGGATTAATTCATTTTCATGGAAAAAGCATAATGATGTGAAATTGGGGTTGCTATTGCCCGTTATTTCCCAAAACAGCTAAGTTTAATGACCTAACACTGAACATATGCACACTTATGGAGCGAGTCCCACCAGATGCCAAACTGGTAAGGACGTTAGCACCCAGACAGTGAACAATTGCAGGAAGTATGCAGAGCAGGCAGATCATGATGACAATCAGTGTACAATTCTGATTTAATGCCAGTGATGCCATTTTGGAGCTCAGTGCTCCAGCTAAATACCCTCTTTTAACCTCAAGCAGTTAAAAATGTGTTTTGCAGCAGGAAGGACAATCTACCCGAGTTATACAAAGGGATCATCAACTACTTACAGGTTAGTTGATGGTTGATTTCTCCTTGGTATTGGATCAATTCTAGAAGTGTATTCCATATTCTATAGATAAAAACAAAAAAACTGCGGATGCTGGAAATCCAAAACAAAAACAGAAT
Organism: Carcharodon carcharias; assembly: GCF_017639515.1. NCBI lineage: Eukaryota > Metazoa > Chordata > Chondrichthyes > Lamniformes > Lamnidae > Carcharodon > Carcharodon carcharias. The sequence continues at coordinate 94,901,077 of NC_054469.1, forward strand.
TACCTGGAAAAACTCAGCAGGTCTGGCAGCATCGGCGGAGAAGAAAAGAGTTGACGTTTCGAGTCCTCATGACCCTTCGACAGGGTCATGAGGACTCGAAACGTCAACTCTTTTCTTCTCCGCCGATGCTGCCAGACCTGCTGAGTTTTTCCAGGTAATTCTGTTTTTGTTTTCCATATTCTATACTTGTCTCAAGTTGCAAACATCAACAGGGAGTGGTGTGACAGGTGCTGAAGGACATTTTGTTGAATTCAAGCTCCTGTACAAACCAGTTGCTACCAGACAGGTGTGCACTAATAGCCATTCCCCTTGGAATATAGCGTGACCTGGAGAAAGAGCAGAGGTTTCACAGAGTGGGACAAATTGCTAGAAGAAAAAGGAGGAGATGGGGCAGAAGGGCTCATGACAGAAGGCTATATCTGCGCAGAGGCGCAGGGAACAATTCCCTTACCTGGACCACAGCGAGGAACAATGTATGAGAGGTTTGACTTTCAGCAAAGAGGTACTCACTGAAATTTACCATCTTGTTGCAGCTACTGCTTCAACCACTGAGCAGAACAAGGACTGAATTGACAGTGGTTGTGATGATGACCATGATGATGTGTCAGGCTCCTTCCAGAATGAGTGTTTTGCAATATCTTGCAGATTGCTCCACTGTTGCATGAGGGAGATCACTGACACTCTAGTCATTGAAACACTACCTTTTATTCTCTCTTTCCAATGAGAAGCAGCTGGAGCAAGCACACACCTTCACAAGAATTTCAGATTTAAACATGGTACAAGATGCCATTGATTGCATGGATGTCGCTTAGTGGGCATCACATATCAACTATTCCCTATACCAGAACTGAAAAGGATTCCACTCCCTCAACATCCAGCTAATGTGTGACAATATTCAGAGAATCATGCAGGTCTCTGCCCGGTATCCTGGCCTTCATTTTGTGGCAGGTTGCTGTACCAACTGTATTTGAGTCACCAAAGGGTAGCAATTGGGTGACAAGAGCTATCTACAATGATTTTGCTAATGACACAGGTGCACAAACCACGCATATGTGCCCAACCCATGCATACATGTGCAGCATGCATAAAATAAAGCCAGCTATCACATTAACTGTGACATGGCAGACCACTGGCATCCTGAAACAATATTTCCTTTGCCTGAACTGAATTTAAATAGCCCTGTAATACTTGGCAGACTGGGTGTCAAGATTCTTGGTGGTCTGCTGCGCGCTGTACAACCTCGCCATTGTGAGGTGATAGCCCTTGCCACCAGCAATACAATGAGCAGCTCAGCAGGAGGAGCAGAAGGCAATCTGAACAGCCCCTGTCTGCCCAGGCAGTCTGTGAAGAACTAATCCGAATGTGACACCAGTAACCACAGCCACACTTCCCTATTCAGCATAAGTTCCACACCTTAACTTCCCTTGGTCACTGACCTCTTGGCAACAATGCAAAAGTAAAAGGTAACCCCAAAATTAATATTCCAAGCCAAATTTTCAAATAAAATCATTCCATAATGCATACTAGAGTCAACAAATCACCTTTGTGCATTCCCTTAGTACCTGTCTTCTGTGTGCCTTTGATTGTCGTAGTGCTCCTACACAGTGCTATTCAGTGGCTGGCACATGGCTAGTGGAAGGTGGCTGAATTTCAGTGGGGGAGACTGCAGATGTCCTTGAAGGATGACTGCAAGCCCAGAAGACCCAGTATTTTGACATGGGCGGCAGCCGTCTGGGTTGGCTGGCTGACAGGCAAGCTCACTGGTGGAGCGGCATGGGTTGGAGAATGAATGTTGCTTTCCTGAGAGGGGACAGAAGACTTGTGCTCTATGGAGCCATTGCTACTTCCCTGGAGCATCACCTCAGGAATTTTAGTAATCTGTTTGAGTGGCAGCTGGACTACTGCAAGTCCAGTATTTTTAATTTGTTCATGGGATGTGGAATCAATACGAGGCCACAATCTCTAATTACCCTTGAGAATGTGATGCTATGCTGTCTTCTTCAACTGCTGCAGTCGTGTAGAGATGGTTCTCCCACAGTGCAATTAGCTAAGGATTTCCAGATTTTGATCCAGTGACGAAGAAACAGCATGTGACTGGGAGAGATCTTGCATCCTATGCATCTGCTCCCCTTCTTGGTGGGTAGGGGTCATGGATTTGTGAGGAGCTGTCAAAGCCTTGGCAAGGTGCTGCAGTACATCTTATGGTTGGCTCACACTGCTGCCACTGTGCCTCAATGCTGGAGGCAGTGAGCATTTAAAGTGGTGGATGAGGTGCCAATCAATTGGGTTACTCTCTACTCGATGCTGTACAAGCTTTCTTGAGTGTTGTCAGAGCTGCACTAAGGCAAGTGGAGAATATTCTATCACACTCGTAGCTTATGCTTTGTAGATGGTGGGCAGGCTTTGAGGAGTCAGGAAATGAGTTGCTGTGTAGAATTCCCAGCCTTTGATCTTGTAACAAAGCACTTATATGGCTTGCCTATAGGCAAAAATCAGTTATCAACAGGTCTAGTTTTAAATGGGAATTGGAACTGGTCCAGTTGAGCTGCTCCTCGTCAAGCTGCTCCCAGTTGAATTACTTCTGGTTGAAACGCAGAAAATAGGAGCAGGAGTAGGCCATTCAGCCCTTCGAGCCTGCTTCACCATTCATTATGATCATGGCTGATCACCAAACTCAATAGCCTGCTCCCGCTTTCTCCCCATATCCTTTGATCCTTTTCGCCCCAAGGGCTATGTCTAACTCCTTCTTGAAAACATATAATGTTTTTGCCTCCACTACTTTCTGTGGTAGTGAATTCCACAGGCTCACCACTCTCTGGGTGAAGAAATTTCTCCTCCCCATCTCAGTCCTAAATGGTCTACCCCATATCCTCAGACTGTTACCCTGGTTCTGGACTCCCCCACCACTGGGAACATCCTTCCTGCATCTACCCTGTCTAGCCCTGTTAGAAATTTATAGGTTTCTATGAGATCCCCCCCCTCATCCTTCTGAACACCAGCTAAAATAATCCTAACTGACTCAATCTCTCCTCCTATGTCAGTCCCGCCATCCCAGGAATCAGCCTGGTAAACCTTTGCTGCACTCCCTGTATAGCAAGAACATCCTTCCTCAGGTAAGGAGACCAAAACTGCACACAATATTCCAGGTGTGGTCTCACCAAGGCCCTGTATAATTGCAGCAAGACTCGAATCCCCTCGCTATGAAGGCCAATATACCATTTGCCGCCTTTACCACCTGCTGCACCTACATTCTTACCTTCAGCGATTGGTGTAGGAGGACACTTAGGTCTCGTTGCACGTTCCCCTCTCTCAATTTCTATCCATTCAGATAATAATCTGCCTTCCTGTTTTTGCTACCAAAATGGATAAACTCATATTTATCCACATTATACTGCTTCTGCCATGCATTTGCCCACTCAGCTTGTCCAAATCACACTGAAGCATCTCTGCATCTTCCTCACAGCTCCCCCTCCCACCCAGCTTTATGTCATCTGCAAATTTGGAGATATTACATTTAGTTCCCTCATCTAAATCATTAATATATATTGTGAATAACTGTGTCCCAGCACCAATCCCTGCGGTTCCCCACGAGTCACTGCCTGCCGTATGGAAAATGACCCCATTATTCCTACTCTTTGTTTCCTGTTGGCCAACCAGTTTTCTATCCATCTCAATACACTACCCCCAATCCTATGCGCTTTAATTTTACATGCTAATCTCTTATGTGGGACTTTGCCGAAAGCCTTCTGAAAGTCCAAACAAACCACATCCAATGGCTCCCCCTCATCAACTCTACTAGTTACATCCTTGAAAAATTCCAGTAGATTTGTCAAGCATGATTTCCCTTTCGTAAATCCATGCTGACTCTGTCTGATTTTGCCACAGTTTTCCAAGTGCTCAGCTATTAAATCATTTATAATGGACTCTAGAATTTTCCCCACTACCGACGTCAGACTGACTGGTCTATAATTCCCTGTTTTTTCTGTACCTCCTTTTTTAAGTAGTGGAGTTACATTAACTACCCTCCAATCTGTAGGAACTGTCCCAGAGCCGATAGAATCTCAGAAGATGGCCACCAATGCATCCACTATTTCTAGGGCCACTTCCTTAAGTACTCTGGGATGTAGATTTATCGGCCTTCAACCCCATCAATTTCCCCAACACCATATCCCTACTAATACTGATTTTTTTCAGTTCTTCCCTCTCACTAAACCTTGTGTTCCCCAACGTTTCTGGTATGTTATTTGTGTCCTCCTTTGTGAAGACAGGACCAAAGTATATATTTAGTTAGTCAGCCATTTCTTCATTTCCCATTATTTTTTCTGATTTTAAGGGACCTACATTTGTCTTCACCAATCTTTTTCTCTTCACAAAACTATAGAAACTTTTACAGTCAGTTTTTATGTTCCCTGCAAGCTTACCCTCGTACTCTATTTTCCCCTTCTTAATCAATCCCTTGGTCCTCCTTTGCTGAATTCTAAACTGCTCCCAATCCTCAGTTCTGTTGTTTTTATCCCAATTTTTATGCCTGTTCCTTGGATCTAATAATATCTCTAATTTCCCTTGTAAGCCATGATTTGGCCACCTTTCCTGTTTTACTTTTGCGCCAGATAGGAATAAACAATTGTTGCAGTTCGCCCATGTGCTTTGAATGTTTGCCATTGCCTATCCACCGTCATCCTTTTGAGTAATGTTTCCCAATCCATCATAGCCAACTCGTGCATCATACCATTGTAGTTTCTTTTATTAAGATTCAGGATCCTAGTCTCAGAATCAAATATGTCGCTCTCCATCTTGATGAAGAATTTTATCATATTATGGTCACTCATCCCCAAGGGTTCTTGCACAACTACATTGCCAATTATTCCTTTCTCATTATATAATACCTGGTCTAGGATGGCCTGTTCTCTAGTTGGTCCCTCAACGTTTTGGTCCAGAAAACCATCCCGTATACACCTCAGGAATTCCTCCTCTACGGTATTTGATTTGCCCAGTCTATATGCATATTAAAGTCACCCATAATTACAAATGTTCCTTTATTGCACGCGTCTCTAATTTCCTGTTTAATGCCATTCCCACCATCACCACTACAGTTTGGGGGTCTATATACAGCCCCCACTAAAGTTTTTTGACCCTTAGTGTTTCTCAGCTCTACTCATACAGATTCCACATCGTTGGAACTAATATCTTTCCTCACTATTGCATTAATTTCCTCTTTAACCAGCCATGCAACTCCACCTCCTTTTCCTTTTCCTCTGTCCTTCCTAAATACTGAATACCCCTGGATGTTTAGTTCCTATCCTTGGTCATCCTGCAGCCATATCTCTGTAATCCTGATGTATGAACCTGTTTACATCTATTTGTGCAGTTAAATCATTCCATGCTATTACAGATGCTCCTTGCATTAAGGCACAAAGCCTTAAGGCTTGTCTTTTTAACATTATTTGTCCCATTCCCACTATTTTTTACTGAGGCCCGGTTTGATTCTTGCCCTTGATTTCTTTGCCTATCACTTTTCTTATTCCACTCTCTATCTTTTATTCTTGTCCTTGATTCCCCCTCCTCTTACTCCTTGCATAGGTCTCCACCCCTCTGCCACTTTAGTTTAAACCCTCCCCAACCACTCTAGCATATATTCGCCATGGTATATCAGCTCCGTTCCTGCCCAGGTGTAACCCATCCAGTTTGTACTGGTCCCACCTCCCGCAGAACCAGTCCCAATGTTCCAGGAATCTGAAACCCTCCCCCTCACATCATCTCTTCAGCCACGTATTCATCCGATATATCCTGCTATTTCTACTCTGACTAGCACATGGAATTGGTAGTAATCCTGAGATCACTACCTTTGAGGCCCTACTTTTCAACTTGCTTCCTAACTCCCTATATTCTGCTTTTAGGACCTCATCCCTTTTCTTACCTATGTCGTTTGTACCAATGTGTACCATGACCACTGGCTTTTCACCCTCCCCTTTCAGAATGTCCTGTAGCAGCATTGAGACATCCTTGAACCTAGCACCAGGGAGGCAACATACCATCCTGGAGTCTAATTTGTGGCCACAGAAATGCTTATCTATTCCCCTTACAACTGAATCCCCTGTAACTATTGCATTCCCACACTTTTTACTCCTCTCCTGTGTAGCAGAACCAACCATGGTGCAACGGATTTGGCTGTTGTTGCTTTCCCCTGAGAAGCCATTCCCTTCAACAGTATCCAAAGCGGTATATCTGTTTTGCAGGGGAATAGCCACAGGAGATTCCTGCACTGCCTGCCTCATCCTCTTGCTCTGCCTGGTGGTCACCCATTCCCTTCCTGCCTGTGAACTCTTAGCCTGCGGTGTGAGCACCTCTCTATATGTGCTATCCACAATACACTCTGCCTCATGGATGCTCCACAGTGTCCCCAGCCACTGCTTTAGCTTTGAAACCCAGGCTTCCAGGAGCTGCAGCTGGACACACTTCCCACTTACGTGCTGGCCCCGGGCACTGGAAATGTTCCTGACTTCCCACATAGAACAAGGCTTTGAGCTCTCCTGCCATGACTTACCCCCTTAAATTAAATTAAACCTTTTGGAAGATACTTAATATCAAATAATATCAATTACTCTAGGGCCCTTCTTCCCTGCTCCTCATTGTTGCAGAATATAGCCCTTACAATTGATGAACCACAAAATAAGACCTTAAAAACTATAAGCGACAAAAGTAGTAAATACTTACCCAACCATACTCACAGTACTCAAAGGATCACCTTGTCCCCTCCTCACCGAACTCCCTCAGTCACCAAACCCCAACTTAAGCACTCTACTGCAGCACAAAGCAACACTCCAGCGCAGACAAAGTCGTCAAGTTGGTTCCGGTTGTGTCCAGTTAGCCTGGTTGAATTTATTGAGCCTGGGTGATCGACTCTTCTGAAATAAAGGAATGCTTTGACTGTGGGACTGGGTCGAGGGTGGAGTGTTGGTGACCGTGAGTGCATTGGGTGGGGGTTTGATATGTATTGGGGATGAGGGCATGGGGTTTGATAAAGGTGGGCGTTCTTTTAATTGAGACCAGAGGCAGGAGTTACAATTTATCCTGTTGAGACCTTCTGCTGTCGACTCACTCACACCAGTACCACTTGGATCACTGAAACTCACCCTGTGGACTCCCAGGATCAGTCTCCACAGGCTGTCATAGATAATACAGGACACAAGGTGTTCCTTATGGGACAAACAATCAATGCACAACCCCTTAAAATATGGGACAGCTAGTCACCCTGCAGCTAAGTATTCAAAACTTGCGAAAGGGAAAATCTAGAAAATTACTTCATTCCATTCATATAAACACCACTAATAAATGATAAAGCAACTACAAATAATATAGCTGTATGTGCAGTAGTAAAATATAACTTGGCTGCACTGTAAGTTTCAAATTTTATAGTGATGCATGAAAACACAAAACACATGTTGCAAAAACCAAATAAACAGCACAGGCATCAAAAAATAAACATGGTTCAAGTGCAAAAATGTTAAATTGCAGCAGTTAATCAAAATACAGAGCTTAAGCATTATTTATATTTACAGGTTGAATGCTTCACTAGGTTTTTGTCTCTTATTGAGGTCTTGAATCTTCGAGGATATTATTCATTTTTTCAAACCCTTGTTTGAAAACCTCATCCCCTGTGTTTGGAGGTGGTGGGTGAAACATGCTGCAAAGTAAGAAAAAGTTTAAACTTGAAATTAGTTGGGGGCTTCCAAGACAGGTGACATAAGGTCTCCACGTCAACCTCCTACTGTGAGAAATTGCATTCTTTATGTTGCCTGCAATAAAACAGCCTGACAGTTCATTGGACCTACAGATGCCAACAATCAAAGACTTGAAGAATGATGAATTCATCCTTTGGCCATGTGTGTTATTCCACATTCCCTCTGGTGTCTCAGTACTATCTGGCAGTTTTACCTGTAAGTGAAATCAGGGACTTACTCAGTACCCTACATGTAAAAGTGGAAGATAATATAGACTCAGATTAACTACAGAGTCTATGTGAGGTTATTCAACAGTTCAGTCTCAATGGATGATAAGTCATTTGTGATGGAGGCAAGCTTAACACTGCTACCATCATAACGATCTGTCACTTTTTGCTGAAACGAGCATTAAGCATCAAAATTTTGAAAACTAATTCTAAGAATTATTACCCTGCCATCAATTACAATGTACAATTGATCATTAGCCTCTTTGTGCTCTGTATAGGGGACTTGCTGACTCTGCTTGGTTGGTGCTGGGGTGCAAGCATCTCCGACACTTTTTCCTTGTGTGGTGCTGGTGCATCACCTCACCTGGTAACATGATGAAAAATAATTTGCATCATTCATATCTCAGAGTTGGAAGGCCATTGCATAAATTCAATTCACCCTCTCATCGGTTTCCGACTAGTCAGTGCTGCATTAGTCACAGCAAGAGGCATACTATGTAACATTAAAATAACTGTTGTATCTCACCTATTTTTTACAGTTCCACAGTTTTCTCCTGTAGTATGTGGTTCATAACCTCCAATTGTTCTATATTGGACTGGAAGGCTATCAAATCTTCCCTGCAGCCATTCTCTTCTCCAATGTATTTCTCAGGCCTTTGTTATGGGCAGACTTAATTCTGCCAGAGAGAAGATATTTTTGAAATCACTTAGCTTTAATTTGAGATCCCAAAAACCATCCCAAAAATCAGTGGCTGCATCTTCGAGCGCGCTCTTTGTCAATTTTGAGGGTTTTGTCACCACTGCTGCGGTCCTCAACTGTGCTGTTCACAATCTTGGGCACCGTGAACCTTGGGCTGCTCCGTACCTTCCATCTGATCTCTTCATGGGTGTCTATAGATCAAGAACAAGTTAACAGCATTACACAGCACATTTTAGAGTTATTTGTCTAGACATTTGGGGAATTATATCAGGCAAATGGTTTCCAAGTGCTGGAAGATTCACAAATCTTCTTGCTCTCTTTGATGAAAAGAATGTTTCCTTATATCTTTGAAATGTGAGCATAGGGATGAGCTTAAAACTCAAAATCCACTTAAAACTCAAAATTTAAAAAGACAAAGTTTTCCTCCACCCAGAATGCAACACTAGAACACACACACACTGCTGATTGACAAACACTATGGCCAATCACAAAATGGTTTTTTGCTAAAGCTAACCAATCAGGGTGTAGTGGGAGGTACCTCCTCCAGCTGTGCTCTCTCTCTCTCTCCTGCTCTGCAAGTCACATTGCTCCATGCAATAGCTCCAGGCAGCTTTGGGGCCACTTGGACCCCTCCCGCTCCTCGGTAATGGTTGCCTCTCTCCCACTCATCAGTAAAGGCCGCTCCCACCCTCCCCAGTACTGAATGCCTACTTCCCCGTTCCCCATTATGGCCGTTCTTGGCAGGCCTGCTATGTGCTCTCCCCAGCATTTGACGTCTCGCTCCTGCTGCTTCCTAACATCCTCCCGGCTGTGCCTCCCGAGCTGCTCATTCTCAGTAAAGGCTCAAGAGGTGCAATTGAAGGGAGGGAGAGAAAGTCGGGATCAAGTTGGCCAGCAGCAGGAGCGAGGCATCGAATGAGGGGAGGGCAAGGCAAGTACCAGGGCAGCCAGAAACAGCCATAACAGGGAACAGGAAGGGGGCATTGAGTACAGGGGAGGGTGAGGCGAGCACAAGGGTAGCTGGGAGGTGGCCATTACTGGTGAGGGGGGTACAGATGGCCTGTAGAGGGGAAAGGCAGCGAGGGATTATCTTCTCCCAGTGCATTCATATATTTATTTCAACTGTTAATCATTTCTTACATTCATCAATTGTATTTGTTTATCATTATGTTCATTTCTTACATTTGTATTTTTTTTAGTTTTGTTCCATTTACATCTGCCACTTTTTCAATTCACACACTTAATTAACGTCCACAAAGGTTTTACCATTTTCCATTCTTGACAGGGGTTATCAGGGAATGTGACGTTATTTCCTAATCATGTTGGGTGTAAGGAATACTACCACTGAGTTATGGTTGACATTACATCGTGGCAACCCAGATACTTCTGGCAATGGTTACTTCCATGATGGCTTTTTCATGCTCCTCATTGAGAAAAATTCTTTTGATTTTTTTTCCTTTCCTGAGAAGTTTTCAATGTAATAGAGTTTACATTTTGCCATTATGTGACCGATTGTGTGTGTGACTGTGCTCAAAAATATCTTGAAATTTTAAATGCACAGCATTAATAAACTTGTATCAGTGTAACTCATTCATATATGTGAGATGAGGAGATAAATATCATTGTGCTCTTTGTGATATATTGCAAACTTGACATGAAAATGTGTACTGACACGACAATGTATTTTTGCTTTACCCAATCTTTTGACTGAATTCAATGCAGTTGACTTCGACCTGTGCAGTTTCCAGTTCAAAGAATCATTGAAGCAGCTACATGGCAACTGGCTCCACTTAATTCCAACTGATTCCATTTTGCTTGTTAACTCGTTCCAGCATAAATCAACATGTTCCAGTAAGGTTCAAATGGCTACAGTTGAAGCAAACTGGGCAAGTGGAAACACAACTAGTTTCCCAGTGTGAGAGCTAGATTTCCAGTTGATATACACTTGAAACAGTAAACCACTCAGCTGTTTTCAGTAAGATTCCAATGCCACTGTTAAATTCAACTGGACAACTGGAGATACCAGCTGGTGTTCAGTTATAATCTCCAGTTATTCTAGTTGTGAAAAGTTAAAACCGGTTGTAACCTGTTATTTCTGTGGAAATCAGTTATCAGTGGTTTTCCCATCTGGCTCCAACTTAAGTTTGCTTGGGTCAGTGGTAGCCCCAGGATGTTGATGATGGGGGATTCAGCAACGGTAATGCCATTGAAAGTCAAGGTGAGATGGTTTTTGTGGAGAGTCATTGCCTTGCTTTTGTGTTGTGCGAATATTACTTGCGATTCATCAGCCCAAGCCTGAACGTTGTCCAGGGGTGGAATTGTCCAGTTCTATTGGCGGTGGATGTTGTGGCGGGTGTAAGCAGACAATATGGCAAGAAGGCCAGAAATTGATTTCACGCTGTTGTGAAACCAGTTTGCAATTGTCCGCTCCATCTGACAATGGGGGGGCATGTTTTCTGCCGCTGCATGTTGGGAACCTAATTTCAATACTCGAGCATCTCATCATAAGTCCTGCTTGCCGAAATCATCCCCCCATGTCAAATTTACCACCCACGTCAGTGTGACTTCAAAACGGCGTGCTTCATGACTGCCTTTAAAAGTCATGCAGCTGGCGAGCTGAGCTTCAAGAGGAACTTGGAGGTGAGGGCACACAACCTTGCGCTACACTCATGAAAATTACCCGTAGGATGTCAAAGAAGAGGTGCCACGCATTCTGGGGGGCACAGGCAAGTTGCTTTCTTCCGTCTGGCTTTCAGTGTGGTGCCAGGGCAAGGGCTGCAGTGCAGGTGAGGCTAGGGGTTACTGGGGTAAGGCAGCACAGACTGAAGGAAGTACACAAGCACATGCCAGGGTTGCGGGGAGGGGATGGGTGCAGGAAGCGCCCACGCACTTGGAAAAGCTTGTCCAAAGTGAGAATTCTTCCACAGCTGAGACCATTCAGCAGCAGCTCCATTGACATGCTTGGAGTTGGACTCCTGAAGCTTTTCTGTCCACCCAAGCAATGCAAAAGCATGAATGTGCCACCAAATGCTCCAGAACTTTTCACTCACCCCTCAGGTACAGACTGCAAATTAATGTGCGCTTTAGGGGGCAGCAGAATAATTGGCCAACTGGACAAGTTGTAGATTCCTCTTGCGATAGGTGGCCATAACACAGTCACTGGTGGAGGTGCTCAGAGCCCCTTAGAATGTCTTCATTAAGGTTTGGACCAGAATGCCTCATGGCTCAAGCTAACAGCGCAGCCTTGCAGTGTAGGTTAGGAGAATGCCTACGCCTGAGCTGAAAGCACAGCATGCAGTCCAATGGCCGAAACTGCCGCCAGTCAGTCAAGTGGAGTGGTGTGGATGTGGGTGGGGTTTCAGATAGCCATGAAGTGCACTACACATTGGCCATCCAACTGGTGGCCAACACTCTCCTGCATGCATGAAGGGGCCTTCAGAGTCAACCAAGAGAGGTTCTTATTGCACATGTGCTAAACCATGTGTCTCTCTCTTTGATCCTGCAGGAGGAGAACATCAGGATCATGGAGCCTGGTGATTTAGCTGTATGCCTCATGGCTTACAGGGAGCAGAGAAGAAGAAGAGTGTGACAGATGTGCCTGGCTCGCCAATGGGGGGAGCATCTTTCTCAAGATGAGGGGGCGGTAGGGCCTGCTGCACACGCAGCTGAAGGACCACAGAGAGCCATCATTCTTAGGCAGTTTGCTAGACCCAGGGTCTATAGATAGTGCCTGTGATTCCTGTAGATGACTGAGGACCAGTGTTGCCAAAGGCCGTGCATGTCTAGGGAACTGGTCGGTCACAAATGCCACCTGCTGCCGGATTTGGCACCACGGTGACATGGAGGGCATCCACTGCCAGTGGCCATGAAAGTGACCGCAGTGCTCAATTTTTACACCAGTGAATCCTTTCAGGGCTCTACAGGTGACCTGTGTGGGATCTCTCAAGCCTCCATGCACATATGTATCCAGGAGGTCATGGACACCATCTTCGTGAAGACACAGAACTTTATGCATTTTGACTGGGATAAGGAAAGCCAGGAAGCAAGAGTGCTGGGATTTGCTCAGCTCTCTGGTTTTCCATAGGTGAAGGGTATCATCGACATCACTCACGTGGCACTTAGATCTCTGTGGCATTAAGCAGTCAACTACGTCAACTGCAAGGCTTATACACGCTGAATGTTCAGCTGGTGTGCGACCACCACAAACGCACCCTACAGGTCTGCGCATGATTCCCAGGAGCATCCCAACTCCTACATCCTTAGCACGTCTCAACTCCCTGACATCTTCCAGGGTCCACAGAGGTTGCAGGATTGGCTTCTCGGGGACAAGGGCTACCCAGAGAGGACGTGGCTGATGATGCTTGTGCGGTGGCCTCAGACTACAGCAGAATGATGGTATAATAAGGTTCATGCCACGACCCGATCTTTGGTGGAGCAAATGATAGGCACCTTAAAAATGAAGTTCCAGTGCCTTGACTGGTCCAGTGGTGCGCTGCAGTACAGTCCACCAAGGATGTCATGCATTATTGTCACTTGCTGCGTGCTGCACAATCTGGCGCTGCAACGGGGTAGGACCTGGCTGAGGAGGAGATGCAAGAGCTACACGTCTCCTCCGATGAGGAGGATATTGAAGCAAATGATGTTGATGAGGTCCTCGAAGCCAAGAATGCTGGTGATGAGGCCATCGTACTGGCCAGACGAGGCAGGCACGCTTGGGAGGCCCACATAGCCGTAAGATTCATTGACGATGATGATGAGATGCAGTGAGGACAGTCCTGATATCCTCACCTTGCATCTGTGAACCCCTGCCTGGCAAAGGGCAGCTCACTTGCGCTCTGTGATCATATCACGGAGACGCAGCCATGAAACTTTAAATGCACCTGACCCTTTGTCAGCCTTTAGCACCTGTCCCCTTCAGGAGTACTGTGTCACTGGACACTGATGCCGAAAAGATGGGGGGCCAGCCCCAGCTCAAAGATGCTGAGAGCACACAGAGAGAATGATGGAACTCTGTGACGCTTGCCCGTGACATTCTGGCAGCAATGACAAGCACCACTTAGGTGCACAAATCACTAAAGTGTCCAGTGAGTTTCCATTGAAACTGGTCCATCACTTTGGTCTGAAGGTAACACTGCACAGGGAAGAGGCCCTGGACTGACATATCTGTCTTTATCGTGAGTAGGAACCAAGATTTCACATCTGAGTGACACAAACACTGCTTATCAGAACAAGGAGCCATAGGCAGGGAGACTTGGGAGGTTATTGACAATAGTGAACATTATGGACAAGTGATTAACACCCATACCCAGGCTAAGCAATTACATCTTCTTAACTATAATAACCATGCTGCTATGACTTGGTGCTCCCCCGACATCCACAGCGGAGGTGGAGTCAGCCTGCTGACAGCTACACCCTGTCAATGACGACCTTGGAGGGTGTCCTCTGGAGGGCTGAGACCTGGAGGGGCTCGGCCTGCTGTGGGCCAGGTGCACCCTCCTTGGCTTGTGAAGCTGGACCTGTGGCCGGACATTCCCAGAGTCACCTGGGTGGATGGCCCTGGGGTGTCGAGCTGCTGGTGGTCCTCCTTTTGGTGCCCAATGGCTTCAGGCTGACTCCTTGAGAAGAAGGAGAAACTGGAGTGAGACTGAGCTGTCCCACACTCCTCTCACGTTGACACTGTTGGAGGCCAAATATGGTGTCAGTAATGCAGTTCAGCCCACGCAGCAATGCAGAACCGATGTCCTGGACCAAGGTCTCCATGGCGGCTGCTATGGTGCCAGTGTTGACCTTGATGCGTCATCATGCTGGTGCTATCACTTGGACTGAAGGCTGACAGACTTCTCCATTGTCCCTTGCAATCTGATGAGTGCGCCAGACATCCTTCCTGATTTCCCATGATTGTCTTTGCAGCTCCACCAACTGATTGAGGGCTGAGTCCGGAGGCTCATCATCTGACTCGGACCCAGCAGATTCCTTGCCTCTAACAGTCCCCCAAGTGCTGGCAACCTAGGACCTCTGTCTCTGCCTGCTGAGGAACAGATTGTGTGGTGTGCTCACCAGATTGTGATCCTGAGGCTGCTTTACATCTAGGTCTGACCGAGGTGTGTGTTGCTGTGCTGGTGGAAGGTGTGGGGAGCGCCGTGATGGGTCTTCAATGGTGCTGCCCTCAGTGTCCTCATCTGAAGTGCTCTCAGCGCTATAGCTGGGCTCAGGGTTTCCTGAGGGTGACATGTCAGATGTACCTAGGACAGAAAGTGGAGATTATTAGTGCTTGGCAGCTGTGTTGAACATAGAATAGTGGACTCATAGTGGCGTTGAGAGAGGGATCATTTGGTGCAGGATCATCACGTGGGTGTTCACCGCCGACCTCATCATCGCTGCAGGAACGGTCAAGGACTCTCCAGCCAACTCCAATGCACAAATCTCAATTAGAGTGAGGACCTTGATGACTGGCACCCCGCCCTTGTCTAGGACCTCTCCTGGTGATTGTGTGCGATCTTGTCCTGCATAAAGACAGATGGAGAGAGTGTGAGAAAGGAACATGCCCGGCCAAACGAGAAGGATGCCAGGTGTGCATGTGAGTAGAGCCATGGGTTGGATGAGGAGGCAGTCTCCAGAGGAGATGAGGCCAGATGGAGATGTGAGGGTGTGTGTGAGAGTGAGTGGTGATGTCCCTTGAGCTGGCAGTGAATGAGATTCCAGTGAATGTGTAATGGGCTTGTGAATGAGTGAATTGAGATTCATGAGATGGTTGACTTACCCTGCTGGCATGGATGAGACTATTCCTGTGTTTTCTGCACTGGATGGCCAGTGTCTTGTGTGCAGCGTTGGCACTGACCACTTCTGCCACCGCCTCCCAAGCTGGAGTGGTGAGACTGATGGGTCTTCTGCAGGTAGAGTAGGGCTAGAGGCTTCCAGAAGGTGTCCCAGGGACTGTCACTGAATCGGGGGCTGCAATCTTCCTGGCATGTCTTCACCAGAGTAGACCTGAGCTGCAAGCATTGAAAGATGTACGAACAGCTGCAGTTTAAATATGGTGCCCCGTAACGGTGTGGTGGGCCAATCAGAGGCCACCTGCCAGTGATCTGGCATGTTTCCTGTGACTGCAGAACTTATGAGGTGAGAAAGGGATAATACGGCGCGAAAACCCACAATTGCGGCCAATTGACTGGCACCCCGCCCTTGTCTAGGACCTCTCCTGGTGATTGTGTGCGATCTTGTCCTGCATAAAGACAGATGGAGAGAGTGTGAGAAAGGAACATGCCCGGCCAAACGAGAAGGATGCCAGGTGTGCATGTGAGTAGAGCCATGGGTTGGATGAGGAGGCAGTCTCCAGAGGAGATGAGGCCAGATGGAGATGTGAGGGTGTGTGTGAGAGTGAGTGGTGATGTCCCTTGAGCTGGCAGTGAATGAGATTCCAGTGAATGTGTAATGGGCTTGTGAATGAGTGAATTGAGATTCATGAGATTCATGATATGCCAATACATATTTTTTCACGCCCGCTACCACACTTGGTACAAATCTGGGACAGTTCCATCCAGGTCTTTCTGCAAGCAGATGTGGACTGCTTCAGTATCTGAGGAATTGCAAATTGAACTGAAAACTTTGCAATCATCAATGAATATCCTCAATTATGATCTTATGTTGGAGATTGAGTTATTGATGAAGTAGCTGAAGATGTTTGGGCTTCGAGCACTACCCTAAAGAGCTCCCGCAGCGATTTCCTCGTGTTGAGATGATTGACCTCCAACAGCCACAGCCACATTTCTGGCATCACTCCAGCTAGTGGAGCGTTTTCCCCGGATTTCCATTGACTTCAGTTTTTCTGAGCTCCTTGATGCCACGCTCGGTAAAATGCTACTTTGATGTCAAGGGCAGTCACTCTCACCTCACCAGTGGAATTCAGCTCTTCTGTCCATATTTGAACCAAGGTTGCATTGAGGCCTGGAGCCAGGTGATCCTTGGCAGAATGAAACTGAGCATCGGCAAACAGGTTGCTGATGAATAAGTTATGCTTGATAGCACTGTCAACAATGACTTCCATCATTTTGCTGATGATTGAGAATAGACTGATGGTGCTGTAATTGGCTGGAACAGATCTGTCCTGCTTTTTGTGAACTCGACGTATCTAGGCAATTTTCCACTTTTAGCAGAAGTCATTGTTGTAACTCCTAGCTTGGCTAAGGGTGCAGCTTATTCAGGAACACAAATCCTCAGCACTGTATTGGGACATTGTCGTGGCCCACAGCCTTTGCTGTATCCCATGCACTCCGCCATTTCTTGATAGAAATGTGGAGTGACTTGTATTGGCTGAAGAGTTGCTTCTGTGCTATTAGGGATCTTAGGAGGTGGCCGAGATGAATCATCAAATTGATAGTTCTTGCTGCACATGGTTGCAAAAGCTTCAGCCAATTCTTTTGCTCTCATGTGTTAGACCCCAGCCATCACTGAAGATGGTTGTTTATCAAACTTCCTTCCTCTGTCAATTAAAAAAAAACGGAATTACCTAGAAAAACTCAGCAGGTCTGGCAGCATCGGCATTGTCAGTTCTGTCAAAGGGTCATGAGGACTCGAAATGTCAACTCTTTTCTTCTCCGCCGATGCTGCCAGGCCTGCTGAGTTTTTCCAGGTAATTCTGTTTTTGTTTTGGATTTCCAGCATCCGCAGTTTTTTTGTTTTGATCTAATCAGTTCATTGTGGGATTGCTTAGCTCTGAATATAGTGTGCTGTTTCCATTGTTCAGTATGCATGTAGTCCTGTGTTGTAGCTTCACCAAGTTGGCACCTCATTTTCAAGTATGCCTGGCGTTGTTTCTTGTATGCTCTTCCACACTCATTGAAACAGAATTGATTTCTTTCCTTGCTGGAAATAATGGAGTAAGGAACCTGCTGGGCCATGAGGTTATAGATTCTGGTGGAATACAATTCTGCTGCTGCTGATGGACCGCAGCATCTTATGGAGGCCCTGTTTTGAACAGCTACATATGTTTTGAATCTATCCCATTTAGTATGCTGGTGATCTTTCCATACCATAATCTATAATCACGATGGCAGCATTCTTAGCTTGTATGACTTCAGCCTGAGCTTTTACTGCAGCACTTGAAACTTCTGATGGAAGATACTTGTGCTTTAATGGAGGCTAAGACATCAGCCATCAGAGGCTGCTTCATGGTTGGGTGCACAAGAAAGCTGTTGGGGTTGGCCACTACTTCCATGCTGCAAATTAAGGGCTCCAATCTCTGTGTCAAGTTAGTGCTGGACTCCTTCATGCTCCTTGACATTGACCGCACCTTTCAGGCAGATTTTCTGATGCACCAACCATTTCATCATGCATTATTACAATCCCAGCTAATCCTACCACTGGACAAGCCTGATCGCAGAGTGTAACCCAGCTTGATAGATCCTAACTTTTAATTGTCTGTTTAGATACATAGAGAGTGGCTACTGAACAGAGTCACCGGAGTCAGCTGATGAACTTTTAACAGAAGTATAAAACATTTATTTTACAAAAAGCGATGAACTATATTACAATACCCCTTCACCTTCAACTGTACCTTTACAGATATATACAGATTTTTAAGGATAACACAAGTTACTAAAGCTATCTTATGTTCTAATATTCACAGTAAGTACAGTCCATGTAAATCAATTGGTAGCCAGTGGTCAGACACACCACACTGTGAAACCAGGTGACAGATGCCACCCCAAAAAGATGCTATGGATCTCTCCTCAGCTCCCCTCAGATGCTTGTTACAATGTGAGCCAACCAGTCTCATTCAACTCCGTTTTTCATATGAGGGTTTCCAATCTCCACTTTCCAAGAACTCGCCTTGGGATCTTCTCCCAAAATTATGCTTTCTGTCAGACACCTTCGCAAGGGTTCACCTGCAGGGTTTTGAACTCTCCATCCGATGTTCCTCTCTCCTAGGTCACCACATACATTCAAGTTTTCTTCCATGCATCCCCTCTTATCAACTCAGCTGTCAACAGTACACCACTACTTCACATACCCATAGCAAAGAGTTACAGACCTTCACTTGCCTCTTTGGACCTTCTGACTTCTCACAAGCCTTTATATTGCTTTGACTCTGCTTGCTGCAACTTGGAACTTGAAGCTTGGAGCCTTTCTCTACCCCTTACTTTTAACTTCACTTAACAGGACCTTTTCCGGGTTTCTGTCCTTCCTTTGACTCAAAGTTCTGCTTGGGATTTTCTCCTGTTCTACTCCCCTGGATTCTTGGGGACTTTCTTCTTTAGTTTAAGACTGGCTATCTGTCGCCTTTGCTTAAGTCTCTCCCTGGCAGCTACTTTCAACCAACTTTAGCTTGGAACTGACTATCTGAGTCTTCTAGGCTGCTTGTGCGTGGCAGCTGTCTTCAAAAACTGAACTCAAAACTGCTGTTTCTAGTTTCTTGTGTGTGTGTGTGGGAGCGACCTGCCTCTCCAGACCCCTGTTGCTAGGCAACAACCCAGTTTTCTACTCTTGTGTTTGCTTAACTTCTCTTACAGTCGTAAACTCCATTAGAAATGCAGGCGCCTTTTAAAATGAAACTAAAACTCAACTTGACCTTTTCTTAAAAACAAAAAACTGCGGATGCTGGAAATCCAAAACAAAAACAGAATTACCTGGAAAAACTCAGCAGGTCTGGCAGCATCGGCGGAGAAATCCGCCGATTCTACCAGACCTGCTGAGTTTTTCCAGGTAATTCTGTTTTTGTTTTTGACCTTTTCTTAACAGACAGATATTAGGACTATCCAATACCAATATAACTTACTTAAATTATCTCTATTTCGTAACACATACCCATCAGCATTCTTCTGTTGGCTACCCCATCAAAGTCCTTATTTGAGTTCTGTACAGCAGAATCCTGTGTGCACCTCAGCCTCTGGCAAATTTGCACCTGTGCTGTCCTTGCTTCCTGCCCTGGCTGCTGGCTGCTCGTGCCTGGTGTCTTACATGTACCGATCCTGCCTCTATACTATCCTCTCAATTATGCACTGTGTCAGTATCTGAGCTGGTGGCTATGAGTCTGAAATCAAATTATGCTGCATCTTCATCATCACTGTCTTCTTATTCACCACCTGGCCCAGGTTGTATTGCATCCAGATTCTCAGGGCTTGAGTCCTGGCACTGACCTCCATATGACTATCTGCTCCCACTGCCTTCTGAACATATGTCTGGAGGGCCTCCTTGTCCCCTGAGCATACAGGACATTCTCCTATTTCCACTTCCTCCACCAAGGCCTCCAGTGCAATATCCAAAACCCTTAGCGCTTGCTGTCTCCCATGTGTTGCCATTATTCATCATGGGGTGTGTGCATCATTGACTGAACCAGCATTTATTGTCTTTCCCTAGTTGCCTTGAGAAGGCAGAGGTGAGCTGTCTTCTTGAACCACCGCAAAAAAAAGTGTATTTTATTGATTCAAAAGTAAATTTTCATGGATTTACAAATTAAATTTTAATATTCCCGGGTACAGTATGTTACCAGTATCTGACACTGAAAACATTGACATATTATAACAAATGCTGAAAATCAGAAAATAAAAACAGATAAACCTGGAACCATACAGCAGGGCAAGAAACATCGATGAAAAAGCTGGAATCAGATGGTGTATCAGGCCTTAAACCTTTTGTCAGGCCTTGAGGTTATTCGAGATTATGGCAGATAAGTCTGGTGTGATTGAGGTATCATATGGATGTTAAATCGTTATGAAGAGGAATATTAGACATATTGAGGAAAATTAGAATTAAATTAGCCAATGGAACTTCAACTAAATGAGAATCTAGTAATGTTCTTGTCTTTGGTGGGGCAAAATATGGTCACTCGTAACAGCATATTAGATATAAAACTAGTCTTAATCAGCTTTATGGCAAGGTGTTGGAAACAGTCAAACTGAAAAGAAAAAATTCGCATTGTACAAAATAAACTGAAAGGTGGTGCATTGCACTATGTGACACCCATGACTGTAAACAAACCTTTTGGTATTGCTAGTCAAAGTGATATGAATGCGACATGAATGGTTTGAAGCCTTGTGCCAAAACTGCAATACATAGTCTATTTAGGCTTTAATGTAACAGATATATTTTTAAGAGAACAAATACAAAGATAATTGAAGTTCTTGTAATACTGATAAAAATCTGAAATTTAAAAGAGGATTCGGAATATATAGTGAAAAGTGGAATTCATTACATTTTTAAAGCTGCAGTGGTGTTGGAGTCTGTGTTCCTTTGTAAACAAATACCAGCTAGTGAATTGGATTAGATATTGCCAAATGACCCCTGTGACCTGGGTTCAATGTCATCCAGTCTGATGGGATAAAAGTACTAGATGTGAGTGTCCTACACAGAAAAACTTTTTTTGGGTCTTTATTCAATTTCGAGTGAACGTGGGCATACAATTGTTGAGTTTTTGATGATCTACAGAAAAGACTAATTGGAACTAAAGTGCCAATCTCAGTTGAAAGATTTTGCAATGATTGTTATGAAAAATTTTCACTGATGTAGAAGAGACCAGGGCTGAGACTCATATGGGAGATTTACTTTTCATTTACCTTTACCACACCTGATTTAGGAGTTGGTATGAAAATAATTTTTGCCACAAAGTCCTGTGTAAATATCCACATGGTGAGTGTGTAGCTTGGCCATGCTGTGAAAGAAGGGCATTGGAATTAACAATCTAATGATGACCATGAAACCATTGACGATTGTCATAAAAACCCATCTGGTACACTAATGTCCATTAGGCAAGGTAATCTGCTGTCCTTACCTGGTCTGGCCTACATGTGACTCCAGATCCACAGCAATGTGGTTGACTCTTAAATGCCCTCTGAACAAGGGCAATTAGGGATGGGCAATAAATGCTGGCCTAGCCAGTGACGGCCACATCCCATGAATGAAAAAAAAAGGTTTGTCGCTCTCCACAAAGAAGGAGAATAAATGAGTGGGCTAGGCAACTCAGGAAGTCTGCTATTGCTTCCAACTCTGAGTTGCAGAGCATTGGGAGGGAAATTGTCTCTCCATTTCAGTTTTTGAGAAATGATGTATGTCACAGGGAGATGTTAAAAGTCAGACACGCAGCACTACTAAGACTTACTTTGCTTTTGGGGAACCAACACTTATTCTTTGGATGGAAGAGGAAACAGAAAATCGCAGTATGATTTGGCAGAGTCGACATGGTTTTATGAAAAGGAAATTGTATTTGACAAATCTATGAGAGTTTTTTAAGAATATTATTAGCAGGTTAGATAAAGGGGAACCAGTGGATGTATGTTTAAATTTGCAGAAGCCATCAATGAAGTGCCGCACAAGTGGTTACTATGCAATTGGGACTTATGGAATTGGGAATAATATATTAGCTTTGAATGAGGATTGGCTACTGGACAGAAAATGGAGAATAGGAATAAACAGGTCATTTTCTGGTTGTAGGTTGTAGCAAGTGAAGTGCCAGAAGAATCGGAGCTTATATCTCAGCTATTTCCAATCTACGTCAGTGACTTAGATGAGGGAACCGAGAGTCATACATCCAAGTTTGTTGACAATATAAAGTTTGATGAGAAAGTATTGGAGAAATTAATGGGACTGAAAGCTGGCAAAATCTCTGAACCAGTTGGCCTACATCCTAGGGTTCTAAAAGAGGTGACTGCAGAGATAACAGATGCACTATTCTTCCATAATTCTCTATGTTCTGGAATGGTCACAGTGGATTGGAAGGGAGGAGTGATAAAACGGCTTCCGTACCTAAGGAAGGATATACTTGCCTTAGAATGGGCACAACAAAGGTTCAATAAATTGATTCCTGACATGAAGGGTTACCCCTTGAGGGGAGAATGAATGGAATGAGCCTATATTTCTAGAGGCTAGAAGAATGAGAATCATCTCATTGAAATAGATAAGATTCTGAGAGGGCATGACGGGTTTGATGCTGAGAGGCTATTTTCTTGGCTGGAGGGGATACAGTTAGAGGGCATAGTCTCAGGATAAGGGGACTGCCATTTGGGACTGAGATGAGGAGAAATTTCTTCACTCAGAAGAATCTTTGGAATTCTCTACACCAGAGGGTCTGTCGTGAAGGGCGGAATCTTCCGTACTTCAAGCAATGGGAAGCATGGCAGGAGGGGAAATTTAATTTTGTGGGAGGCCAAAAATCAGTTTCCCTGTGGTGGGATGAAATTTTAGGAATTAAGTTCTCGGGACTTTAAAGACAGGTTTAAGGCAGGTTGAGCCTGCCAATGAGCAATGTCAGGAAGCCCTTTTGCATGCAGTAGCATGTCATCCGTAAAGGCACCTCACCGGAGTTTAGCCCCCCTTCCAAATTAAGTTCCCCGCTATGGATGGGGGAGGGGTTCTCCAGCCAGAGTTGGTGGGAGAGCTGGTCCTAGGGGGCGGGGTCAATGCTGCCTACGGTGCAGTGCTGTGGGTTGAACTGATGGTACTGGCCAGCAGAGGAAACAGTCACAGCGATAGGTGGGGATTTGGATGTGGTAGGGTGGCAATCCCAGGGTGATAGTCAGGGAACTGAACGTCTCACGGGAGGGTGTCATGGAAATGAATGAAACAGGCAGTATGGATCACAGGAGGGGCCAGAGTGGGCATGGGGCAGTAAAGGGCGTAAGAGGGTGTAGAGAGGAGAGAAGGGACCAGTACAATGATGAGCATTGGCCCGAACATGGGTATTTAGCAGGTGGTGCAGCTATCTACAATTGAGCGAAAGTCAATGCTAGAGGCACCTTAGGATGTCCCGGAATGTGGTTGCACACATCTGCCAGCTTCTCCATGACCTATGACCACAAGGACTTGGAGGCAATTCCATGCCGGTGGCATTAAAGGTCTCCACCGCCTTAAACCTCTTTGCCAGTGGCACCTTCCAGGGCCCCACTGGGGACCTGTGTGGCATCTCACAATCAGTGACACAAAAGTACGTCCAGGAGGGGACAGATGCCCTGTTCAGGAGAGCACACCAATTTGTCCAATTCCACCTGGATCCCGAAAGCCAGGGTGCAAGACCATTCAGTTTTGCAGTAATCTCAGGTTTCCTGCATGTGTAAGGGGCTATTGATTTCACACATGTAGCCTTGAGAATTCTCTGGAAACAGCCAGTCACATTCATCAGTAGGAAAGGTTTCCACTCTTTGAATGTGCAGCTGACCTTGACGATTTCAGGGCTGGCTCCTAGAAGACAGGGCTGATGACACCAGTTCTCTGTCCACAGAGTGCTACTGAGGAGAGGTACAATCCTACACATGCCTTCACAAGGGTCACGATAGAGCAGATGATAGGCCTCCTAATAATAAGGTTCAGAGTCCAACACTCACTACACTGTCCCAGATCATCATTGTCTGCTGCTTTCTACACAATCTCACACTACAAAGTGGGGGGGTATCTTGGCTGAGGAAGACATGGAGGACCAAGATGTCTTCTCCGACAATGAGGACGGTAAAGGGGATGGTGCTAACAAGGGCCAGGATGTCGCAGAGCTATATGCAGAGGCCTTTGCAAGGGTATGATTTGGCAGATAGGCCCGTGACAACCTGATATCTACCAGGTTCCATGCAGAGTAAGCTGCGAGACATTTCCATTCCTATTAGGTTTACTATCCTCTGTTGGCTGGAAGGCCCCAGCTCCCTTTTGATTTCAGACATTATACTTTGCTCTAATGTACCTTGATTTATAAGAGCTAAGTTAAATTGCGCTACTTAACATCTGCCCTTATGGTGATTTCATCCTTTGCATCCAGCAAACTGTGCAGACATACAGAGCCCTGGCACTGATGTAAGCATTAGAACCTGGAAAGCACACCACTCTCCTGTGACCTTGAGCACCTGTAAGTAGAATTGAGATTTGTTTCATGCCCTTATGCGCAAAGTCCTTATGCACAGTAACGTGGAAGCAATATCAAATCTTATCTTGTCAGGGATGCACTCATGTCACCTTCACATCTGCTTCTAATGGGGAACAGACCTTGCAGATAGTTTTTTCAGGCGGAACCAGATAGATGGGTCCACAGGGAGGAGAGCATGAGAACACCATTTGGCTCCTTGAGATTGCTCCTCCATATCGATTGATCAAGGAAGATCGTGTTCCTGCAATGCTTGATAAGGCAACAAGCAGGCCAAACAAATCTCCATGTGAGGTCTGACAAAGGCTTCAACTCTACCTCTTTAATCCTACACTCAATCACTCTTGCAGTCAAGGTTAACTTTCATGTTGCCTCCTTATTTGCAGCCTTCACCTACATGTTAGCTTAAAATGACAATCAACAAGAAAGGCCATTAACAATTGGACATGCCCACCACAGTTTTCTTCAAACGTGTAGGGAAGCCTCTGGTTTTCTATTCTTAAGATGACAATGTAGAGCTTCACTCTTTCAGCCCTGAAACTGCATCTACAGTATCCCTTGTCACTCACATAGCCTGTTTAACTCCCCTTCAGTACTGCTTGCATCCACTCAAAACTTTCATCAGGGCAATGGCAGCAGGAGATGCAATGACCTTGCTGAATACATTTTTGCAGCTCAGAACATGGTGAGCTGCAAGTAATGGCTTGCATGATGCCAGTGCTTAACTGTTCACGTGGGATTATTGAGTAATCACTATATTGATAATGTGAGAGAAGTGAATCTATAGGAGTTCATTCTCAGACTCTGATGGGAGCCCAAATTCCACACTTCTTAATTTCCCATAACCATTGAAGCAACTAGCAGCAAGATGGAATCCAGGACATTTTGAAACTATGCAAAAAGTAAACATATATTTACAAGTGCCAAAGGTACATACAGTGGCTGTACCACCTGTGTGACTTCAAAACTTCTTTATTTTTCTTTTTCTATAACTAGGTGCAGCCCTGGCATCCATGGTTGATGTGGAGGCAGCCTATTGACTGCTATACGCTGTTGACTGTGATGACTCTGGCTGGTGTTCTCTCATGGCACAAGGTCTAGGGGCCCCCAGAGTCTGCTGCTAAGATGCAGGTGCATTCTTCTTGGCCTGACCTGCTGGAGACAATGGGGTCACTGGCAGAGAGGGAGTGGGGTGGCAAGGCATCCTTGGAGTGTCCTGCGATGAAGCCCCCAGGGTGCCTGGCTGGCACTCCTCCTACCTGTGGGTAGCCAATAGCCCTTCCCTGACTGCTTGAGGAGAAGGGGCACCTGGAGAGAGATCAGTGTGACTTGTACCCCTCATGCCTAGCCACTGCAGCATTGCACCCATGGCTAGAGCGATGGACGCAAATCTGAGCGCATATCCAGCAACCACTGTGTGTTCTGCTGGATCTGAGTCTCCAACGTGGCCGCCACCCTGGAGGCAGCCAAGTATTTGCATACCAGAGCCACGACGGCAGACAGACTGTGGACGGACTCCTCCAATCTTAGGTCCAGTTGTTCAGTTTGCGCATCGCCTCTGGCATCTCTGCTGATGTTTCCCTGCCTGTCTTTGCATCTCCAACAGGTCTCTTAGCACCAAGTCCAGAGGGCTCGTCATCTGCATGGGGCTGAGCAAGGACCAGGTCTCCAGCAGCCCTCTTGAGTGTCAGAGACCTCAGCTGCCACTGCCTCTGCCAGCTGTGGACCTGTGTCTGTGATGTGCTCACCAGATTGTGACCCCGAGCCTACTCTAGAACTTGACCCACCGAGATGAATGTAGTTGCCCTGATGGAGCACGCAGATGAATGCCTTGACGGTACATCCTCTGAGGCTTCTGATGCATCCTCCTTAGAGATGGGGCTGGAGATGGAGATGTGGCTGTTCTATGTTGTGGGCTTCCCCTTTTCTTCTGGTAACTAGAATAGATTAAAGAAAGATTTAGTGGATGCCTAAGCAGGCTCCTTAATTCAAGCAATGTGTTTCTCTGTAGGTGCATCAGACAACTGCAGACTGGAGGCATCTCATTGGTTTCCTGGGGAGTCCTATCTCATCTTCAGCACAAGCATGGTCTTTCTCCTCTTTGACTATCTCGGCAGCCTCCTCCTCGAAAGTGGTGAGGACTCTAATGTCCAGAATGCCGCCTCTGGTCTTGGCCCTGCTACTTCCGGTTCTGTGTGTTTTTGTCCTTCAGAAAGAGAAGGATTGACTGTCATCCCAATGGGTGCATGAGTAGTTGAGGGGCATGCATGCCTTTGACAGTTCATGAGCCCTCCCCAGTAAGCGATTAACAAGCAGGATATCCTGCAACTGATAGAAGACTGAGAGCATGAACTGGCTGGCAGATATTCAGTGCACATGACCCCATCTGCTCCTAAGTCCTGCAACCCAAAATCCTGTCTGACTTCCCTGTGAACTCCCACACTGACCCTGCCTGATTCCCCTGTGTGTCAGTTTGTAGTGAGTAGATGGTGCCACTTACCCTGGCGGAGCACAGCAAATGTTTATCCTCTTCTTGCGGTGCTGGCTCCTTCTTTGTTGGGCCCCACGGGCGCTAACCTTTATTGTGACCTCTGTTCAGCCTGCCATGGTCAGACGGGAGAGCCTGCTGCTGTCACCCCTGGGAAACAACACCTCCTGCCTTTCTTGGGCAGCCTGAAGGAGAATCTCCAGGGAGGCTTCACTGAACCGTGGTGCCATACATTGCCTGGTCTGTGACAACCTGGTCTCAGTAGAATCCAGAGCTCCTGGCTTGCAGAGAGTGAATGGCTGCCTGAGTACTCTTTAAATATTGCGTCTGGAACTCATGAGCTAACAACAGGGACAACGACATCCTGCCATCCTGCTGGAAGATTTGCAAGCTCCTCGCAGAAGAATATGTAATGAGCTGAACAGCACAAGATTGTCTGTCGCCAGCCGCCTTACCCCGTAGCAGGAATCATTCCCACTTCTGCGCACAACATCAAACCTGGACTCCAGAATGGAAGATTCCAACCTAAGTATATTCAAGACTGAGATCGATAGATTTTTGGACTCTAAGGGATGTGAGCTTTGGCAAGCAAATGGAGATAAATTTTAGAATCAGCCATGCTTATATTAAATAGCAGATAAAGCCCAAGGGATCACATAGCCTACTCCAGCTCCTACTTTGGTTCTTATGTTCTTAATGTGATGAGGTTACATTCATTCACTCATTCACGGGACGTCGGCTTTGCTGGCTGGATCAGCATTTATTGCCCATCCCTAGTTGCCCTTGAGAAGGTGGTGGTGAGCTGCCTTCTTGAACTGCTGCAGTCCATATGGTGTAGGTACACTCACAGTGCTGTTATAGGGAGGGAGTTCTAGGATTTTGACCCAGCGACAGTGAAGGAACGGCGATATATTTCTAAGTCAGGATGGTGAGTGAACTTGGAGGGGAACTTCCAGGTGACGGTGCTTCCATCTATCTGCTGCCCTTGTCTGTCTAGATGGTAGTGGCTATGGGTTTGGAAGGTGCTGTTGAAACAGCCTTGGTAATAGGGTAAGAAGATGACAGATGGAGAATAATGTGGGAAAGAGATTGGCTACAAGAATGGAAAAGAGCAGAATATGTTCTAAAAGGTGAGAAACTAGTAAATGTTGGAATTCAGAGTGATTTGGGTATCCTTGTAAACAAATCAGCGAAAGTTAAAATGCAGGTACAGCAAGCAATCCGAAGGCAAATGGTATGTTCGCTTTTATTGCAAGAAAGCTGCAAGATAAGAGTAAGGTAGTTTTGATACAGTTATATAAAGCTTAGGTGAGACCACACTGATAGTACTCTGTACAATTTTGTTCTCCTTCCTTAAGGAAGGATTTATTTGCCTTAGAGGGGTGCAATGAAGGTGCACTAGATTGATTCCTGGTCTGAGTGGACTGCCCTGTGAGGAAAGATTGGGTAGACTAGGCCCACGTTCTTTGAAGTTGAGAAGAATAAGAGGTATCTCACTGAAGCATATCATTTTTCAGGAGCTTTTACAGAGTAGAAACTGGGGGACAGTTTCCCCTGGCTGGAAAGCCTAGTCTCAGGATATCTAGTCAGCCATTTAGGACTGAGATGAGAAGAAATTTCTTCATTTAGAGAGTTTTGAATCTTGGGAACTTTCTACCCCAGAAGGTTGTGGGTGCTCCAAGTATATTCAAGACTGAGGTTGATAGATTTTTTGACATTCGGGAGATCAAGGGACATTGGGATAGGGCAGGAAAGCAGAGTTGATGTAGAAGTTCAGCCATGATCTTTATTGAATGGTGGAGCAGGCTCAAGGAGCTGTTTGGTCTATCCCTGCTGTTATTCCTTATGTTCGTCTATAACTTCATAGCTTTCATGTAATTGGAAGTCTTGTTTTAAATATAAACTTCTACTGAAAATGAAAAAGCCAAAGGACACAGAGTACATTGAAAGCAGATTTCTTTTCTCATAGCAGTCTTATAATTTTATTATGTATACAGGGCATATTAATCTTCCAAAAATAAAAATTGCCCTAATTTTTAAGCACTCAAGAGAATATGTTTCCAGCTATGATTTAACTGGAGGATATTTTAAATTAAAAACTGGATGTTAATATGATAGTCAGTGAAAGGTACCGCCTGAGAAGTTTTGTGGTATTCTAACAATACAAATTTATTTTATCAAAAAAAACAAATGGCCAGTGAGATTCCTCAAATATCTTTAAAATTTACCTTGTCATATAAAACATGAGAATAATGAGCAGAACTTTGCCAGCCCCCTCCAACTAGGAGACCACCTGAGGTAAAATTGCCAAGCCGTTCTTGCTGCTGGGCTCGGGCCCCACTTTTTGCTCTGCACCCAATCTTGAACACTAATAAACTTCAGCTCAATATCTGAGTTTGTTACGAGGCGATGCACCAAGAGTTCTTTCTGTTCATAAATCAGACAAGCTGAACCCGAAAATGTATTACCGACATGAAAAGACACTTGCACATGTTTATTATTTGAGAGTACTCCTATTCTTTTTATTAGAGAGATTCCTTTGAATAGTTTTTAATGTCAGCAATTATAGACCTGTTAAATTTATCCTATAGCTCTGATGGAAGTGATTGGTGACCATATGGTTCAAATAGGTGGAAAATATTTTAAATAAATGAAGTGTAGTGCCTTCTAAGCAACATTACCATGTAAATAGCAATGATCTATGCTGGAGTTTGCTACTTTCTCAAAGGTCACTTTGACCAAACACCACACTGGAGTGTGGATATAAATCATGATATTGCTATTACTCTTCTCCTTACTGTGTAAAAACAAACAACTTTTGTGAAGGCAGATGCTATAATTAAAAGGTACTCTGACATTTTAACTAGATTATATTTTAACTAATCAAATAGAGCTGAAAACCTGTCCATTAAAACAAGGAGATTTTGACCTGTTCCCATCTCATGCCTGCCTATTCGGCTGGTTCAGTATTATTGTTAACTAACATTGGAAAGTTCCTGGCCTCAAAATTTGGTTCCGTAGCGCTTGTGGTTTTGCTGCTGCTGGAGCCAGTTGTGGTAAAAAAGTGATTGCAGGCTGCTCCCGACCACTTCTGGCAAAGCCCACAATAATCAGGCAAGGATGATAAGATGGGCATCCCATGCATGCGCAATAAGTGTGCAGAGTGGACAGATCATGGCATCAGTCACGTCTAATGCTGAATTGATGCCCAGTCTGCCATTTTGGACCTTGTTGCTCCTGTTAACACCTTGTTTAAACCTACACAGCTGAACATACACCACAAAACAGTTATTCCATTACCAACTTCATCCAACAACACATCCAGTTCATGGAATACTCAACCAATCACCCTTGCACTTTCCCTTAGTGCCATTCTAGTGGGTTCCTTTGCCTGCCCTAGTACTCCTATGCAATTCTAACCCTGTGGCTGCAGCATCTGTGCTGGAACGGAGCTGACTTTCAATGGGAGAGACTGCAGAGGCCTTGCAGAAAACAGAGACAAGATAAATGGGTCATTTTCAGGTTTGCAAACTGTAATTAGTGGGGTGCCACAGGAAACAGTGCTGGGGCCTCAACTATTTACGCTCTATATTGATGACTTTGTTGAAGGGACAGACTGTATTGTAGCCACATTTGCTGTCAGTGCAAAGATCAGTGGAAAAGCAAGTTGTTAGAGAACACAAAGGATGGAATTTTGCGGCCTTGTCGTGTGCAAGGATGGAGTAGGAAAATGCAGCGAGCTGTTCAAAACTCCATTGACTTCAGCAGGAACAGAAGATCCCACCAACAGGAGGGGTGGTAAAATTCCACCCAAAGAATGTGCAGACGGGGTAGATAGGTTAAGTGAGTGGTCTAAAAATTGACCGGGTTGAATATTTTTTTTCTTTCAGAGGATATGGGTGCCGCTCGGCCAGCATTTGTTGCCCATCCTTAATTGCGCCTGAGAAGGTCATGATTATGTGGGAAAACAACAGGATATCCACTTTGGTAGGAAGAACAGAAAAGCATAAAGTTATTTAAATGGAAGGGGACTACAGAATTCCGTGGTTCAGAGGGATCTTGGTATCCTCATAAGTGAAACACAAAAAGTTAGCTTGCACATACAACAAATAAATTAGGAAGGCAAACATAATATTGGCCTTTATTGTAAGTGGGGGGGTGGAGTAAAAGTGGGGAAATCTCACGACAACTGTATAGGATATTGGTGAGACTATACCTAGAATATTGCATACAGTTTCTGGCTCCTTATTTAAGAAGCGGCATACTTGAATTGGAGGCAGTTCAGAGAAGATTCACTAGGTTGGTTCCTGGGATGGACAGGTTGTCTTTATCAGGAAAGGTTGAGCAATTTGGGCCCACACTCATTGGGGTCATAATGCTTTCTCGAAAACCAGTGTAGACACAATCAGCCAAATGGCCTCCTTTTATGCCATCACCTTCTGTGATTCTGTGAGTTTAGAAGAATGTAAGGTGATCTTATTGAAACATAAAATTCTGAAGGGTTTTTGATATGATAGATGCTGAGAGAATGTTTCCCCTCATGGGGAACCTAGAACTAGGCGTCATAGCTTCAGGATAAGGAATCACCTAGTTAAGACAGAGATGAGGGAGAATTTCTTCTCTTAGAGGATCATTAGTGTTTGGAATTCTCTACCCCAGAGAGCAGTGGAGGCTGACTCATTGAATATATTCAAGGCTGATGTAGACAGATTCTTGAAATGTAGCGGAGTCAAGAGTTATGAGGAACAGGCAAGAATGTGGAATTAAGTCCACAGCCAGATCAGCCATAATTGTATTGAATAGCGGAGCAGGCTTGAGGGGCCAAATAGCCTACTCCTGTTCCTATTGCTTATGGTGTAGGACTACCTTGAGCAGCTTTGGACTTTAAAGGCCCGCTAATTGAACTGTCCACATTTCACGCTCAGGTGAACTGGCACACATGCTATCCTTTCTCACTGGCCTGGCTGCATGGCATTCATGCCTAATGACTCATCATTATCATGGAAAGGAACAGGCAGCATAAAGTTTGCAATCCCCACAACTGAACTTGAGAGCTATCCAGTTTAGCTTCCTCTGCATTTGTACACATTTCATTCCTTCTTTCTCCCTCTTTTTTTAACCAATTTCTCCCTCCCTTCTCCCTTTCTGTCACAATTATGCTCTTCCTCATGCTCTCCCTATCTAGTGCTAACTCATCTTATCTCTTGTGTCACTCAGTATCTCTCTCTTGTGCACCAACTTTCCCACTATCCTGCTTACTTGATATCTCGCACTTTCTCACTACTTTGCCCTATCTCTGCTGCTTGCTCA
The DNA here is from genome assembly GCF_017639515.1 of Carcharodon carcharias. Taxonomy (NCBI): domain Eukaryota; kingdom Metazoa; phylum Chordata; class Chondrichthyes; order Lamniformes; family Lamnidae; genus Carcharodon; species Carcharodon carcharias. The sequence goes on from NC_054469.1 coordinate 94,933,358, forward strand.
TGATCTCTCACTCGCATGCTATTTCTCACTATCGCGTGCTATCTCTTGCTTTTTCACTATCTTGCTCACTCACTATATCATTCACTACCTCTCTTGCTCCTGTGCAATCCTTTTTGCTTTCTTGCAAGTATTCTCACTGTCTCCCATGTTATTTCATTGTTTTTAGAACTGCATTTTGGACCAACATTTCCTATTTGTTTTTAGTGTGTTTGCCATCTTACTTTCTGCTATGCCCCGACATGTCTTTTCTATACTTTCAACCTGTCTCTTCTCTTTTTTCTTCAGAGGAAAACCTCATTGTAATGCTTTGGCAAAAAAGAACAACTCCTGTTGTACTAGTATGATGTATGAACCAACAATTTACCATGCAATCTGCAAAAGGAAAACTTTTCCACACACAAAAGAAATTACAGTTCAACAGAATACAAATTATTCAAATATAATACAATGTTTAGAAATGAGTAAAAATTCTATATCAAATTACATTGCATTACAATGAATATGAGTCATACCGGACTCGAAACTTTTACTCTGTTTCGCCCTCCAAGGATACTGCCAGGCCAGTTATTTTTTCCATCATTTTCTGTTTTATTTCAGACTTCCAGCATCTGCAGTAGTTTGCTTTTATTACACTGCATAGTACTTAAGGGGCAGGATTTTCCGCCCGAGCGTGAAATAGCACGCGATGATGATGGGCGAGCATCTCAACATACCCGGTTTTTCAGTCGGTGGGCACATGCGAGAGTCAGTAGCGAGCCTGCTGACAATTAACAGGCCTATTAAGGCCATTAATCAATTACTTAACCACTACTTTTCACTGCCCGTCTAACATTACGGTTGATGGGTGGCGTATTGGCCAGGTGGCCTTTGGATTTTTGAGGAAACCTCATCCAAGGGCAGGATGAAGTTTCTGATAATTTTTAAAAAAATGTTTGGGCAGAATTTTTATCATCAAAATGTTTAGGTGAGTGATTCATATGGGTGGAAATTTTTTCCAGGATTTAAAAATCTTTACTTAAGGGTTTAAAAATTCTTCAACTCCCTGAGGCAGCTCTCTGCCTTCAGGGAGCTTCCATTGCGCGCTCCCCCACGCCTGCGCTGACTTCAGCACTCACCTTCTTCCCACGCCCACCCTGGGAATGCTGAGCCTTTCAGCAGGTGCTTCACGCTGGCTAGCCGTTAATTAGCCAGCCAGTGTGAAATCGCAGTCAGGGGCTGATCGCGGGCGGCGGGCCATTTCCTGGCCGGTCCTGGGCTCGCCCGCAGCGCTTGCCCACGGCACTCGCCCGATGACCTTTAAATCCTGCCCAGGACTGCAAAGAGACAAAATGGTACACAGATTGCAACCATTCTAATTACCGATGGACATTTTGTACCCATTCTTCAGTGTAATGTACCAAAGATGACATGAGATTCAAAATTAAGTAAAGATTAATAGTGGGAAACTAATGGAAGAAAGAGAATGGTGCCATCTAAATCAGAGTAATGCTGACAAAGATGGCACCTTATGGTTTAAGGACTTTGAGGAGTTGGCAACAAATATAATTGGATCTGCCTAGCATTACAAAAATGTCAAGCCTTAATATTTATTAATATAACAAACAAAATGTGGGAGTTGAATACAAACGCCTAAAAGTGCAGGCAGTTAAAGGCATTTGCATATTTTGCATGTGCCAATATTTACTCATGATAAAAGGTTTTTGTAGAAATTTCATTTCCCAGTTGATCTGAACTCGTTTAACCTATTTAAATTTGCTCAGAAGTAATCTGCTTTGCTGATCATTCAAAATTAACTCAGTTAAAATCACCATTTATATGTTGTTGTATGGTGAAACTGCAAAATGTTTGACAAATTATTAAATCAAATATTAAGTCCAGTTTTAATCATTTGGTACTGTGCTTTCAGATGGATAGGCAATACAGATAAATATCTGCTATATTATCATTAAATAAAAGATCAATATAAGAATAGGAAATTGGAGCACATGCAAGTTGTCAGAAATGTGAGAATTTGTGGACTGTGACACTATTCTGAATGACCATGTCCATAGGAAGTACCTTTGCCTTGAGTCACTCAACTCATAATTTTTGAACTGGAATATGAGTTGGAGACACTCTGTTATGTGTAAGTAGAAATATCTGGAAAGTTTACTGCAGAACACAGTCACAACATGTAGAGAGATTCAGGTACAAGAAGAGAAGCAAGAACTGGAAGGCAGAAAATGAGTAAGCGATTGGGGGAGACAGAAAAACAAAGCTACACAATTCACAAGAAATGAGAACTCTTCAGCGATTAATGGTATATACTTCAATGCAAAGAGTCCTGTGAGGTGAGGGCACAAAGAGACACTTGGAAGTATGATATCATAGCTATTACTGAAACATGGCTGATAGAAGGGCAGGAATGGCAGCTCAACATTGCTGGTCACAGGGATTTCCGGTGGGATAGAGAAAGAGATATAAAAGGAGGGGATCGCATACAATCACAGCTGTGAAGAGTGATGGGGTGCTAGAAGGATTAAAGTCCCCCATTATGGTTTTTGAACATCTCTGTAATTTCCTTGCAAATTTGTTCCTTTATACCTTTGCCATTATTTTATGGCCAACAGAACACACCCAGTAGTGCAATCCAACGACGTTATTCCTCAGCTCTAACCAAATAGATTGTGTCCTTGACCTCTCTAGGACTTCAGCATGGTAATATTTTCTTAAATGAATACTGCCTTCCCTCCTCCTTTCTTTCCTTCTCTATCTTTCTTGAACACCCTGCATTCAGAAATATTTAGTGCCTAGTCCTGCCCTTTTTTGAGTCAGATCTCCATTATTGCCACAACCTCAAATTCCCAGAGGTCTGCCTGTGCCTACAGTACACCAACCTTACTTGCCATATGCTGGATGTTCACATACGTGCGCAATTAAAATAATTGGACCTTATTGCATTCCCTGTTACTATGAGCCCACCGAAAACCTTACTCTTTTTTAACCTAGTGCTATCTGTCTCTCCCAGTCCCGTTTTAGGAAATTAAGCTGCGCAGGTGGAAAGGGTAGAAACATAGAAACTAGCAGCAGGAGTAGGCCATTCGGCCCTTCGATCCTGATCCACCATTCATTATGATCATGGCTGATCATCCAACTCAATAGCCTGCTCCCACTTTCTGCCCGTACCCCTTGATCCCTTTCACCCCAAGAGCTATATCTAACTCCTTCTTGAAAGTATACAATGTTTTGGTCTCAACTACTTTCTGTGGTAACGAATTCCACAGGTTCACCACTCTCTGGGTGAAGAAATTTCTCCTCATCTCAGTCCTAAATGGTCTACCCCATATACTCAGACTGTGACCCCTGGTTCTGGACTCCCCCACCATCAGGAATATCCTTCCTGCATCTACCCTGTCTAGTCCTGTTAGCATTTTATAGGTTTCCATAAGATCCCCCCTCATTCTTCTGAACTCCAGTGAATATAATCCTAATAGACTCAATCTCTCCCTATATGTCAATCTCACCATCCCAGGAATCAGTTGGGTAAACCTTCGCTGCACTCCCTCTATAGCAATTACATCCTTCCTCAGATAAGGAGACCAAAACTACACACAGTGTTCCAGGTGTGGTCTCACCAAGGCCCTGTACAATTGCAGCAAGACATCCCTGTTCCTGTACTCGAATCCTCTGGCTATGAAGGCCAACATACCATTTGCTGCCTTTACCGCCTGCTGCACCTGCATGCTTACCTTCAGCGATTGGTGTAGGAGGACACTTAGGTCTCATTGCACGTGCCCCTCTCTCAATTTCTAGCCATTCAGATAAAAATCTGCCTTCCTGTTTTTGCAACCAAAATAGATAACCTTACATTTATCCACATTATACTGCACCTGCTGTGCATTTGCCCACACAGCTTGTCCAAATAACACTGAAGCATCTCTGCATCTTCCTCACAGTTCACCCTCCCACCCAGCTTTGTGTCATCTGCAAATCTGCAGATATTACATTTAATTCCCTCATCTAAATCATTAATATATATTGTGAATAACTGGAGTCCCAGCACCGATCCCTGCTGTACCCCACTAGTCACTGCCTGCCATTCGGAAAAAGACCCGTTTATTCCTGGTCTTTGTTTCCTGTCTGCCAGCCAGTTTTCTATCCATCTCAATACACTATCTCCAAGCCCATGTGCTTTAATTTTACACACCAATCTCTTATGTGGGACTTTGTCAAAAGCCTTCTGAAAATCCAAATAAACCACATCCACTGGCTCCCCCTCATCAACTCTACTAGTTACATCCTCGAAAAATTCCAGTAGATTTGTCAAGCATGATTTCCCTTTCATAAATCCATGCTGACTCTGTCCAATTCTGCCGCTGGTTTCCACGTGCTCAGCTATTAAATCTTTTATAATGGACTCTAGAATTTTCCCCACTACCGACGTCAGACTGACTGGTCTATAATTCCCTGTTTTCTCTCTGCCTCCCTATTTTAAATAGTGGGGTTACATTAGCTACCCTCCAATCTGTAGGAACTGTTCCAGAGTCTATAGAATCTCGAAAGATGACCACCAAAGCATCCACTATTTCTAGAGCCACTTCCTTAAGTACTCTGGGATGTAGATTATCAGGCCCTGGGGATTTATCGGCCTTCAACCCCATCAATTTCCCCAACACCATTTCCCTACTAATACTGATTTCTTTCAGTTCCTCCCTCTCACTAAACCCTGTGTTCCCCAACATTTCTGGTATGTTATTAGTGTCCTCCTTTGTGAAGACAGGACCAAAGTATGTATTTAGTTGGTCAGCGATTTCTTTGTTCCCCATTATAAATTCCCCGTTTCTGACTGTAAGGGACCTATATTTGTCTTCACCAATCTTTTTCTCTTCACATACCTATAGAAAATTTTACAGTCAGTTTTTTTGTTCCCTGCAAGCTTACTCTTGTGCTCTATTTTCCCCTTCTTAATCGATCCCTTGATCCTCCTTTGCTGAATTCTAAACTGCTCCCGATCCTCAGGTCTGTTGTTTTTTCTGACCAATGTTATGCCTCTTCTTTGCATCTAATACTGTCTTTAATTTCCCTTGTAAGCCATGGTTTGGCTACCTTTCCTGTTTTACTTTTGCACCAGACAGGAATAAACAATTGTTGCAGTTCACCCATGCACTCTTTGAATGTTGTCATTGCCTATCCACCGTCATCCCTTTAAGTAACGTTTCCCAGTCCATCATAGCCAACTCGCGCATCATACCATTGTAGTTTCCTTTATTAAGATTCAGGAACCAAGTCTCAGAATTAACTCTGTCACTCTCCATCTTGATGAAGAATTCTATCATATTATCGTTGCTCATCCCCAAGGGTCCTCGCACAACTAGATTCACAATTATTCGTTTCTCATTACACAATACCCAGTTGAGGATGGCCTGTTCTCTCATTGGTTCCTCAATGTATTGGTCCAGAAAAACATCCCGTAAACACTTCAGGAATTCCTCCTCTACGGTATTGTTTCTAATTTGATTTGCCCAATCTGTATGCATATTTAAGTCACCCATAAATACAGATGTTCCTTTATTACATGCATCTCTAATTTCCTGTTTAGTGCCATTCCCAACATCACCACTACAGTTTGGGAGTCTATATACAACCCCCACTAACGTTTTTAGCCCCTTAGTGTTTCTCAGCTCTACCCATACAGATTCCACATCGTCGGAGCTAATATCTTTCCTCATATCTTTCCTTGTGTTAATTTGCTCTTTAACCAGCAGTGCAACTCCACTGCCTTTTCCTTTTTGTCTGTCCTTCCTAAATACTGAATACCCCAAGATGTTCAGTTCCTATCCCTGGTCACCCTGCAGCCATGGCTCTGTAATCCCAACTATATCATACCTGTTTACATCTATTTGCGCGGTTAATTCATCCACTTTATTGTGAATGCTCCTCGTGTTAAGGCACAAAGCCTTAAGGCTTGTCTTTTTAACATTACTTGTCCTGTTCCCAATATTTTTCACTGAGGCCCTGTTTGATTCTTGCCCTTGATTTCTCTGCATATCACTTTTCTTATTCCGCTTTCTGTCTTTTGTTCTTGTCTTTGATTCCCCTTCCTCTGACTCCTTGCATAGGTTCCCATCCCCCTGCCATTTTAGTTTAAACCCTCCCCAACCACTCTAGTAAATGTTACCCCTAGGATGTCAGTCCCAGTCCTGAACAGGCCTTACCCGTCCAGTTTGTATTGGTCCCACCTCCCCCAGAACTGGTCCCAATGTCCCAGGAATCTGAAACCCTCCCCTTCACACCATCACTTCAGCCATGTATTCATCCGATATATCCTGCTATTTCTACTCTGACTGGCATGTGGCACTGGTAGTAATCCTGAGATCACTACCTTTGAGGTCCTACTTTTCAATTTACTTCCTAACTCCCTATATTCTGCTTTTAGGACCTCGTCCCTTTTTTTTACCTATGTCGTTTGTACCAATGTGTACCGCGACCACTGGCTGTTCACCCTCCCCCTTCAGAATGTCCTCTAGCCGCTCTGAGACATCCTTGACCCTAGCACCAGGGAAGCAACATACCATCCTGGAGTCTCGTTTGCGGCCGCGGAAACACCTATCTATTCCCCTTACAATTAAATCCCCTATAACTATTGCATTCTCACACTTTTTACTCCTCTCCTGCGCAGCAGAGCCAACTGCGGTGCAACGGATTTGGCTGTTGCTGATTTCTCCTGAGAGGCCATTCCCCCCAAAAGTATCCAAAGCGGTATATCTGTCTTGCAGGGGAATAACTACAGGATATACCTGCACTGCCTGCCTCGTCCTCTTGCTTTGCCTGGTGGTCACCCATTCCCTTCCTGCCTATGGATTCTTAGCCTGTGTTGTGACTGCCTCTCTATACGTACTATCAATGATACTCTCCGCCTCGCAGATGCTCCACAGTGTCCCTAGCCGCCGCTTCAGCTCCAAAACCTGGGCTTCCAAGAGCTGCAGCTGGAGACACTTCCCGCACACATGCTGGCCCCGCGCACTGGAATTGTGCCTGGCTTCCCACATAGAGCAGGAGGAGCACACCAAGGCTTTGATCCCTCCTGCCATGACTTACTCCTTTAAATTAAATTAAACCTTTTGGAAGATATTTAATATCAATTACTCTAGGGCCCTTCTTCCCTGCTCCTCATTGTTATAGAATATAGCCTCTACAAACGATGACTCACAAAGTAAGACCTTAAAAACTATAAGCAATAAAAATAGTAAATACTTAACCAGCCGTACTCACGGTACTCAAAGGATCACCTCGTTCCTTCCTCACCAAACTCCTTCAGTCACCCTTACTCTCCCAGCTCCTCTTCAACTCCCACGTCCTCTCGCGCTCCTCTTCAACTCCCAACTCCTCTCGTGCTCCTCTTCAACTCTCGACTCCTCTCGCACTTCTCTTCAACTCCTGACTCCTCTCGCACTTCTCTTCAACTCCTGACTCATCTCGCGCTCCTTTTCAACTCCCGACTCCTCTAGGTGCTGTTGACTGCCTGTCCCAGAGTCCTTCTCTCACTCTTTCCTCTAGATGCTGCTGACTGCCTGTCCCAGAGCACTCCTCTCACCCTCTCCTCTAGATGCTGCTGACTGCCTGTCCCAGAGTCCTCCTCTCACGCTCTCCTCTTCTATGTACATGTACCCTCAGTAGCTGGCAGCTCTTGGAGGCCGGATATCCTGCCTCAGAGTGGCAGAAGCCACTATTTCCAGCATCTAAGTGGCTGAGCCATGTAAAATTCAGTTGTGGCTTCTAGGGATGGTGGAGGCCAGCTTGCCCCTGGCTTTCCAGCCAGTGGCCAGCAGCAGAGGAAAGAGGCCCTTAAGTAGCCATTAATTGGACCACCTACCACCTTCTCTGCTGCTGGTAAAACACCATCAGAAGTGGGTAGGTGACAGGCATGGCACTGCTTGCCATCCCAACCAATTTTACTTCTCCCCCCACCTGCCTGCAAGTACATTCCTGGGGCAAATGGGCAGGGGACGTAAAATTCCAGTAATTATGTTTTGGAACTTACAATGGATTAGGCCATACTATTTTTATTAATGAATAACGGCTAAAATGAATTAATAACCTGGCAGGAAGGAGCATTTAGCAAACTGACCATACCATGACAGAGTTTAACATTAACTTTGAGAAGAAGAAAGATGACATACAAACCAAGGTTTTATGCTTCAGCAAGGCTCACTTTGAAGAAATGAATTATAAGCTGAACACGTTGAACTAGACTAACCTGTCGAGAAAGAAACAGAGTGAACATTTTGAGTCCAATAAAAACTGCTCAGTTCCAAAGAAGAGTCATATTGGACTCAAAGCATTAATTCTGTTTCTCTCTCCACAAATGCTGCCAGACCTGCTGCGTTTTTCCAGCACCTTGTGTTTTTATTTCAGGTCTCCAGTATCTGCAGTATTATGCTTTTATTTCCATGGACTAAACTGTTAACAGTTAAAGCTACAGAATAGTAGTAGGAGGTATTTAATGAAGCCTTGGTGCAATTATTAGGCCAATATTTACTCTTAGAAAACGTTCCACCTCCACCGTCAAGAAACATATGAGGTAAAACACTGTATAAAGCTGAAGGAAGCGACTCACAGCAATACTGAAAAGAGCAGTATTCCAGTGAACCAGGAGGAAGACAGAAAGCAACAAATAAACGCAAAGAGAATATTGAAAGCTTCAAAAAGAAAATATGAAAAAACTTGCAAGTAATTATAAAGAATAATAATAAAAGCTTTTATAAATATATTAAGTGAGCTGCTTAAGGAAGTGGCTGTCTGTTGGAGACAAACACAAATAATCATGTATTGAACAGGAAGGCAGCAAAGAGGCTAAAATAGCAGTGGTAGTAGGTAAACTAGATCTATGCACATGAACCCCCAGGACCCTCTGTCCCTGCAGACTATTTAGAACTGTGCCATCTAGTCTATATGGCCTCTCCCTAAACCATCTGTCAAAATGCATCACCACACACATCTCTTTATTAAATTCCTTCTGCCACTTGTCTGCCCATTCTGTTACCCTATCCATGCGCTGTTGTAATCAATTGATATCATCCTCATTGTTTGCCATCATTTGCCATAAATTTTACTCTGTATTGCAATATCCAAGTCACATATATATCAAAAGAAAGCAGTGGTCCTAGCACTGACCTTGGGGAACACTACTGTCTACCATCTTGCAGTATGAAAAACAATTATTTACCATGACCCTCTGTTTTCTGTCATTAAGTCGTTTATTTTTAATCTGAGCTGACACTGACCCATGAGCCTCAATTTTGATAACTTGCCTTTCACGTGTTACTTTATCAAACACTTCCTTAAAATTCGTATATACAAAACCCATTGTCTTCCTCAACCTTATCTCTTACTTTAAAAAAAATCAATTAGGTTAGTCAAACCTGCTCTGCGTTTTACAAATCCATTCTGGCTCTCTTTAATGAACTCAAATTAACTTTTTAAAGAAGAAGGCATAGAACTTGCGGAAGCATTGGTTATACATTTTAAAGCCCTTTAGGTTTGGGAATTGTGCCGTTACATTGGAAGTTTGCCACTCCATTATTTAAGAAGAGAAACATGGGAATGAATGTTACATATGAAATTGGGCATGCTACCCCACCCTGTGCTTACGTAGAATCTGGTGTGATGACATCTGATCTCCAACCTGAGACCATCATGCTCGTCTCCCATAATACGGAAGTTGGGCGGGCGCCGAAATCAGAAGCCTGCCCGCCATTTTTAGAGAAGAAACTCAAGGCCAATTTAGCTTGTCAGCAAGGCAACGGACTCGTATTTTATTTGTCCATACCATTTTTTGTTGAGCATATGTGAAAAACGTTCAGAGGAAGTTCCGCCAGGTATGGGGAGTCTGTGCAAAGGCGTATAGAAAGGCTTTAAGTGGAGCTATTCAAGTGGAAGCATTCAGCAAGCGTCTGCTGGTGAAGGTGGCATAGTTATCCAGTTCTTTAAGTGCGTTGATTCATCTTTATCAGCCTGCAATAGGAGACATTGGCAGATAAGTGACCTACAGACAGAGCCAAGTTGAAGTTTGTAGACTCTGATATTGGACCTGGAGATCACTGTCCCCCATGGACAAAGTCCATTCTGGGGGAGGTTCCTCCAGTGAGGAGGAGAGGGAAAAGGAGGAGGGCAGCTGACTAGGAACAGGTGCGCCCTGTAGCCCATCAAGACTGGCTGCTGTGCAGTAGTCTGCAGAGGAGAGACATCAGCAGCAAGCAGGCAGAGGTAGACGAAGGTACTATCTTGCAAACAGAGTCTACAGGGCAAGGATGACCTACCTCCAAATGACACTCTGCCACTCAGGGAGACAGTCACATCACTGTGACATATTGTCTGGAGAAAATGCCTTGAATTGTGTTGGTGGCCAGCCAATATCTGTGGTGTTGGAGGTTATGGTGACCTTGAATTTTTTCGTACCTGGGTCCGTCCAGGCATCAGTCAGAGACCTGTGTGGGATTTTACAACCAGCAGCCGATCATTATATTAAGATTGTCACAGATGCAAATTTTAGGCGCACCATGAATTCATATCATTCAGTGCAGATAACACATGTCAAGCAGACAGAGCCAAAGGCTTTGCTACAAAAGGCTTGATGTGGTACAGTGAGAGCCATGCTTCCACTAGGGCCATCATAAAGTGGTCCATTTGTCTGCTCAAAATGAGATTTAGATGTCTAGACTGTTCAGGTGTTACACTGCAATATTCACCTGCTCGTGTGTTACTCATGGTTGAGGCCTGCTGCTGTAACACAGCCTGGTACTCCAAAGAGTAGAGGCCTTGGCAGAGGAGGATGCAATGTTCTGCATCCTCTGACAAGGAGGAGCCTGAGGAAGAGTCTGATTGTGCATAGGGTGAATCATGCCAGCCAGCTGTGGAAGCCGGTGGACAGGAGACTTGGATGCCAGAGACACACAAGTCTCTAATACTGCAAAGATTTACCTATTAATGTGCTGTTCGCTCTATAAGACCATCTTTGTCATACTCATCTCTTCCTTGTATCTCCCAAGCATCAACACCAGGGCCACCTGTGCATATTCCAATGGGTGCCCAAATGAGGCCAATCAGAGGGACCCACATGAGCACAAACTCCATTGAGAGCATTTAGTCCATCCAAATTCAGACGGCGCATCACACACATGAAACGCTAATGAAGTTGGAGCTGCAAATGCAAAGAACAGTAATTCAATAAAAAATTAAAACAACAGATTGCATGACAAACAGAACAATGTAATCATGCTTGTGAACCCATGTGTGACTAATGCGGTGTGTTCTTAAATCTTTTCTGGGTCTTATGGCGTGGTGCTCCCCCTTTGTGGCCAGTTGTGCTGGAGCAAGACTGCTAACTCTTATGCCCCTTTGCCCAGGATGACTTTGGTGGGCATCCTCTGAGGCATTGAGAGCCCTGGTGTAGTCAGGGTCTCCTGCACAGTATTGCTGCAGTACTTGGAAGCATTTTTGTCACTGACAGAGGGGTGGAGAAGAGGTTGTCCCCATCAGGTGCGAATGGCGGCAGCAGCTGTTCATCTGCCACCGTGAGGTGCCACCCTGTTTTTGTGAGAGGAACCAACTGGAAGCAACTCCAGATACCTCATTCCTCTCTCAGATTGAACAGGGCATCAGAGTTCATAGACAAGACAATGCAATGCAGGTCAGAACCCATACCCAGTATCCCATCAGTGAGCTGCAGTGTTTGGCCCTTCATAACAGTCGCCAGTCTCTCCATGTAGGAAGCCATGCATTCTGAAGAGAGGGTGATCATAGTGCTCATGGCCTGGATGGACTCCTCCAATATCTGTACCAGTGCACGCACTCTCTAGGAGCTCTGCCACATCTTCAGATACCTCGCACTTACGTCCAGCATCTGCCACTGGATGGACGACTCCAGAGGCTCATCATCAGCCTGGGGTTCATCTTCCATGTTGCCTCCAGCATTTCCCCAAGTGTCAGAGGCCTGCTTATCATAGTCTCTGACTGGCTGATCTTGCGACTGTGATGTGCTCTCACATGTCTGTGGTTCTCTTACAGCCAAGTCGCGCACACCCACCAAGCTGCGTGAATCTGTGTTAATGCTAGGCGCTGCATCAGGATCTGACAGTGCAATCTCGGAGGCTCCTTCCTTCTCCTCAGATATTTCTGTTGGTCTGTCCTCAGAGCTGGTGGCTGGAGCTGCAAAGCTGTCACCTGTAGGGGAAACAAGCAAGGATGAATAGAATTCAATGTGGGCAAGACTCAGAGAGATAAATTGGAGGATTTTCCAAATGGGAAGAAATTCGGAATTTTAGAGGAACAAAGAGATTTGGGAACCCAAACTACACAAATCATTATATTCTAACGGACAGGTACAGAAATCAATCAACAAGGCAATAGGAATGTTGACCTTTCATTCATGGGAGCTGGAATACAATGGAGAGGATGTTATGCTTCAAACATATAAAATGTTTTTCAGATTGTATAAAGGGTAAGAGCACACCACATCTCAGGAAGGATATTTTGACCTTGGAGGCAATACTCCCTTTAAGCTGTGCCTCTGCATGGCCACACAGGAACCTGGAAAGCCTAGCTCAGGTCATTCACAAGTTTTCTCCTTTGAGACAATACGTGTGCACAGCCACAGAAAAAGATTTAAAGGTACCGCACATTGAAATGAACACGCACAACACAAACATTTTAGAGGGGACATTGCTTGGTGGAGTGCAGCGCAGATTCACCAGAATAATACCAGGACTTAGAGGGTTAAATTAGTGGACAGGTTACATAAACTTGGCTTATCGTTTGCAGAATATAAGTTTGGTAAGGTAAATAGGGAGGAATAGTTTCCTCTGTCGGAGGAATGAAGAACAAGGGGACATAATAGTAAAATTACAGTGAGGCGATTTAGGAGTGAAACCTGGAAAATTTGTTTCATGCAAAGGATAGTTGCAATGTGAAAGATCAGCCTGAATTTTTTGGATGGCGGGGTCTCGCTTCCTGCCATCTGAAGAGTCCCTGCCGACTCTGAGTGCCCCACAGCCTTTCACACTCGAATGGGCGTTAAGTGGCTGCAAGCGGGACTTCTGCCCCTCACTCAGGAGGAAGTTCCGCCTTTGAGAGCCATTGGCCAATCTGATTGGCCGGCAGCTCTCCAGTCCCTGCAGTAAAAGTGCTGCAGTGGACAGAAGAAGAAATGCAGGAGGACGTCAGATCCTAAGTCCAGGCACTGGAGGCCCAGGTAAAGTCGAGGGGTCTTAGAGGAGGAGGGAAGAAGGGAAGGCGGGGGGTTGGGGGGGATGGCGAAGGGGGTGATTGGGCTCTCGGGTGGGGAGGTGGTCGGGATGGGAGGGAGGTCCGGAGGCTACCGAACCTTAAAGTTGTGGGGGGATTGGGGGGGGTGGGGTGGTGGAGTGGGGGGGTGCTGGTTGGGGAGGGGAGGGAGAGGAGGTGGGGTGGGGCACCCAACTTCAGATGGGGGCTTCTGATGGAGGCGCCACCACCCACCTTCCCACCAGAGATGTAACTCTGTTCTCTTTCAGGCTTCCGCCACAGAAGTTCAATCATCCCGCCAGCCTAAAAATTGAGGCTGGGTGGGAAACGGTCCTTAAGTGGCCTATATTTGGCCACTTAAGGGCCTCAATTGGGGCAATAACGGGCTTCCCACCCAAGGCCTTGCCTGTCCCAGCTTAAAATCGTTGTGTGGTCAGGGCAGGCAGGAACCAGGAGTGAATCCTGTCCCTCCAATTTCACACTACCCCCCCCCCCCCCACCTAAAAATCTGCCACTGAAGGAGCGTTAAATTCTGGCCATTGATTTTTGTTCGATGAGGATATCAACAGGTATGGAGCAAATGTAGCTAAATGGAGTTGAGGTGCAGAGTAGCTCAGATCTAACTGGTGGATCATGTTTGAGAAGCTGAAATAGTCTGCTCCTGTTTCATTAGTGCCAAATGGCTTAGCATTTTAACCACCCTTTGTCTTGTGCATTAAAAAATGTGTTCATACACTTTATGCAAACAAAAATTAAATGTAATTCTTCCAAATGGCTCCTGTGCAGAAATGTTCAAAGAATCCCAAAGTGCTATGCCACATGTATATTTCGCAGACATTTTCGCACAAAATCTTTCACATTTGGTTATCTGTCGTACCAATTTGAATAAGTTTGTAACCATACGTGAAATTATATGTGCGTAATGTTCTTTTAGAAATTGGTCTGCTATAGTTTTTTAGGATCAGTGCAATCTTCCCCATTCTTTGTTGTATAAATTAGATGCTTCATAGACCAGTTATTGGAGGTTACTATTAATCTGAGCTGAACAAGTACACCATACCAAAACGGTGGCTACTAGAGCAGGTAGAAGCTACATGCTCTGTGACAAGGGGATTCTCACCACCCACAAGACTCAAGTCAGGAGTGTGATAGAATTCTTACCACTTGCCTAGATGGATGCAGTTATGTCAAGAAAGTCAACCCCATCTACCCTGCTTGAGTGCTGACACTATCACTAGGCTCTGCTGCTCCATTGCAAAGCTGTAGTGAATATGATCTGCAGGATGCACGACAACAACTCACCCAAGGTCATTTGGCAGTGCCCCTGCCCTCTACTTCACCTACAATTTTATGGGAACACTACCATCTCGATGAACTGCTTCGAAAAGCTCACAGCTTTGATTTGGATATATATTGCCGTTCATTCAATCATGGGATGATATACTGTGTAGCCTGAAGTTTCATTTGAGAACTTATTTGTATTAAAGCAAGGATAATGTAATTTTCTGTTACTTTTTGAGTTGAAAACCATTTTTAACCCAAAATGTTTATCCAATACCACAGATAGTTGATGCAAACTTTTAATAGCTAAGTAGCTTTTAACTTATATGTTGTATATGCATTACTTTTGTGCATCACTGGTTAATCAAATCTTTCCCTGTAGGGCTATTCAACAGCTCCATCCACACCAACTGTTAATACACGATCAACCAATTTGAACCCATCACTTTCTGCAAGCAACATATTGAGAATGTCTCAGATGACAGACATAAAGAAACGCAGAGCGCCACCTCCACCATCAGTCCCGCCAGAACAGAGCAGCATAAAGATTGTGGATCAGAGTGTGCAAGAGGTAATGATACATTCTGACTACATGAAACAAAAACTTCATGCTGTTAATCAAGTAATTTTACGTTTTTCCCATTCATTATCAGATTAATTATATTTACAAATTTGTATAGCATCCCTTCCCTTTCAATTATGAATTGCTGGCAAGCCTCAAGTTATGCTTTTAATTCTCTTACTCTTTGCTTATCCAGTGTATGGTTCAGACAAATAGAAAGAAAACTGAAACAGAGGAAAGTGAGAAAGACTAAAAATAAATGGAGGCAAGACAGAATGAGTGATACATGTATGAATCTGGGACAGAAACCTGAGCAAAAAGGGAGATAGAAGGAGTAGGTAGACTCAAATGGATAGTTAGAAGAAAGGAGAGAAATCCATTGAAAAATCAATCAATAACATAAATGATACCAAGCAGGAGAAAGTCTGTCTTTTAAATAAATCATTAATGTATGTTTATGGGCAGTGAACATCACAATGCTAATTTAGGTAATTATGTTCCATAATTTGATGTGAGTTTCAAACTGCTTCAACAAATTTTACCCAGTGAATATCTGAGAAAGGTCCCATCTAAGAATGACCAGTCTTTAATAGTTAGCTGAACTAATTCAGGGCAACAATAGGGATGGTGCAATCAGCCTCAGTGCCCTTGTGATAGAGAAGATAATATTGGCTCGGGTACTCACTCCAGATCACCAACTGGTGACACTTGCTTGTAATGCCTGTATATATTGGTGGGAACAAGAGCCCTGAGATGATACTTCTTGAGGTTGAATAGACTGCTGTTGATCACTGTCAAAGTTCACACATGAATAATGGCCAACTTTACAAGGTACTAGAAGGTGACTAGCAGCCATGGAACCACATCCTAGCAACAAGTCATTGTCGTCAGGGAAATAGAGGAGGGAAAGTAGAAAAAATGGGAGAGACAAAAATCATATCTTTAGATCCTTAAAGGCAGAGTGCATGAAAAATACAGGACTTTGTAATATGCAAAGTCTGACTGATAATTATATGGAGTAGCTTCTAGTATCTGGCATATGAATACTGGAAATTTTGAGGTCAGTAATAAAAATGTCAAGCCATTGTTTAAGCCATCATTTTTATAGGAAATATCAAGTGTTTTTAAGGAAGAACGTCAGTAGAAACGCATTTCCTTCCCCGGTCCATAATTTTTCATCATAACCCTATTTATAGTTGCACTACTGGCAAGGGTGACAACTGTAAAATAAAACCTACAGTTCTAAATGGGGCTGGTTCCAGAAGACTAGAAAATCGCAAAGGTTAACCCTTGTTCAAAATGGCTGTAAGGATAAACCCAGCATTAACAGGCCCGTGCTTTTAACCTCAATGAAAGGGAAGCTTTTAGCAATGATAATCTGGGACTAAATTTACAGTTAGTTGGACATATTTGGATTCATTAAGGAAAGTTGACAGAGGTTTGTTAAGGACAAATTGTGTTTAACTAATTGTTGAGATTTTTTTTAAGAGGTGGCAGAGGGTTGATGACCATCATAGGTTTAATGTGGACTTATAAATGGTGTTTGATAAATTGCCACAGTTAAAGACCATGGAATAAAAGGGACAGTGGAGACATGGATATGAAGTTGGCTGAGTGACAGAAAACAGAAGACTGGATTTTTAGGATTTAGGTTTTCTCTTCCCGCCATCTGAGGAGATGAAGGTAAACGCACCTAGCCAATATCGCCTGCCCCACAGCTATTTAATACTCCAACAAATGTTAATTGGCTGGAGGCAGGACTTCCACCCCCTCATGCAGGAGGAAGCCCCACCTTAGAGAGCTGCCAGCCAATCTGATTGGCCATCAGCTCACTAGTCCCAGCAGCTCTAGCATCTGCAGTGGACAGGACAGGGACTGTAGGCAGCCCCCAGAGCCCAAGTCCCAGGAGTCCAGGAACAGGTAAGTGTGGGGGTCTCAGGTCTGAGGTCAGGGTAGGGAGTTGAGGCCCAGCTAGATGGGCAGACGGGGTTGGGGGTGTTGGGTGGAGATGCCAGCGGGGAAGGGAGCACCTGCAGGGGCCAGACCTGTTGGGGGAGGCATCCAGTGTTAAAAGGAGGCTGCTGATGGATGCCAGTTGGAGGATGTAAAATTCTGCCCAGAGAGTAGTGCCGAACGGTCGTTTTTCCCCAGGGGTCAGTATTACGACCACTGCTTTTATTGATCTATCGGAATGACCTAGACTTGGGTGTGCAGGGCACAATTTCAAAATTTGTAAATGATGTTTGAACTGTGAGGAGGATCGTGATAGACTTCAAGAGGATATAAGCTGGAGGAGTGATTTGACATGTGGCAGATTAAATTTAATGCAGAGAAGTGTATAAATGATATATTTGGTAGGAAGAACAAAGGGAGAAAATAAAGGATACAATTCTAAAGGGGGTGCAAAAGCCGAGGCACCTAGGGTATATGTGTACAAATTGTTGAAGGTGACAGTACTGGTTGAAAAAGTTGTTAATAAGGCATTCAGGATCCTGGGCTTATTAAAGGCACAGAATGCAAAAGTTATAAAAAGATTGAATATTGTGTCCAATTCTGGACACCCCACTTTAGGAAAGATGTGAAGGCAGTCGGCATAGTGCAGAAAAGATTTACAAGAATGATTTCAGGGATGAGGGGCTTCAATTGGAGAAGCTGGGGCTGTGCTCCTTAGAGAAGAGAAGGCTGAGGGGAGATTTGATAGAGGTGTTCAAAATCATGAGGGGTCTGGACAAAGTGGATAGAGAAAGAAACTGCTACCATTGATGGACAGGTCAAGAACCAGAGCACATCAATTTAAAGTGAATGGAAAAAGAAGAAAAGGTGAGTGGTTAGGATCTGAAATGCACTGCCTGCAGGTGTGGTGGAGGCAGATTCAATCACGAAAGAGAACTGGAGGATTATCTGAAGAGAAAGAAAATTGCAGGGCTGTGGAGACCAGACTGTGGAGTGGGACTAGCTGAGTTGCTCTTGCAAAGAGCTGGCATAGACACGACTGACCAAATAGCTTCCTTGTGTTAAAAACAAAAAAACTACAGATGCTGGAAATCCAAAACAAAAACAGAATTACCTGGAAAAACTCAGCAGGTCTGGCAGCATCGGCGGAGAAGAAAAGAGTTGACGTTTCGAGTCCTCATGATCCTTCGACAGAACTTGAGTTCGAGTCCAAGAAAGAGTTGAAATATAAGCTGGTTTAAGGTGTGTGTGTGGGGGTCGGAGAGATAGAGAGAGAGAGAGGTGGGGGGGGGGTGTGGTTGTAGGGACAAACAAGCAGTGATAGAAACAGATCATCAAAAGATGTCAACGACAATAGTACAATAGAACACATAGGTGTTAAAGTTAAAGTTGGTGATATTATCTAAACGAATGTGCTAATTAAGAATGGATGGTAGGGCACTCAAGGTATAGCTCTAGTGGGGTTTTTTTTTTAAATAATGGAAATAGGTGGGAAAAGGAAAATCTTTGTAATTTATCGGAAAAAAAAGGAAGGGGGAAACAGAAAGGGGGTGGGGATGGGGGAGGGAGCTCATGACCTAAAGTTGTTGAATTCAATATTCAGTCCGGAAGGCTGTAAAGTGCCTAGTCGGAGGATGAGGTGTTGTTCCTCCGGCCCAACGCAAACTGGAGGAACAACACCTCATCTTCCGACTAGGCACTTTACAGCCTTCCGGACTGAATATTGAATTCAACAACTTTAGGTCGTGAGCTCCCTCCCCCATCCCCACCCCCTTTCTGCTTCCCCCTTCCTTTTTTTTCCAATAAATTATAAAGATTTTCCTTTTCCCACCTATTTCCATTATCTAAAAAAAAACCCCACTAGAGCTATACCTTGAGTGCCCTACCATCCATTCTTAATTAGCACATTCGTTTAGATAATATCACCAGCTTCCTTGTGTGCTGTTGCCATTCTATGATTATATGGTTCTAGGTTTAAGAAAAGTGCAAGTTATGTAATGTATAAGTCAAGTTTACACTTTTGCACTGAAGTTTACCCCTGCACTTTACCATTGAGGAAACAAGATGGTAGAAAATAGATAAACAAAAAATTAAAATCATGTTTTTGAACCCCCAGCCTATTTGGACTAGTTCATTGCTAAGCAGCATTTTTAAAAAATAGATATGGATGTTGTTAATAGATGTGGTTCAATTAGGTGCTGTAGCATATATGTTGCAGGTGATTTTTGTTCAAATCTACATCTGCTGCTGAAAGGAATCATAAGGAAATCAAAATACATTTTAACAGAAGAAGGGACAGCCTTTGCACAATATTGTTTGCTCAAATGATCATTACATAGTGGACATTTGCCACAGTATAGCCAACAAGCTTGAAGTAGTTAGGCCTGTAATTCTCAGGAGTATTTCCTGTTTTTGCAGCAGAAGATATGAAAAATTGCCATTTTCCACCATTTATTCCTTTTCTTGGTGGGTTTAGTTGATCTCCCATGAAATCTATGCACAAAGATTGGGAAAACCTGTATGGAATTTAAGGGCCAAGCATCTTAAGTTGATGTTGATGAAAGTCTGAAACTTGTTTGCTTTATGATGCAAAACATTGTTAACAGATGAAACTTCTGCACTCAGCAACCTTTCTGTCCATTGAAACAAGGTGTTAATTGTTTATTTCATGATAAGATTGACCAGCTGACTATTGACTCTAAAGGATTAATATTTTTGTTCATTTCCTAACAGAAGGCTTTGTTGTTAAAACTTATAAACACACCACATAAAGATCAGTATGAGAACTGCATCTGGAACTGAATTAGCAAATCATATCACATGATCCTCTGTAAATGTTCCTTTGTAAGATATTACCATGTAACGGAAACAGATGTAGGTGGTGAAAAATAATGGATAAAATAACATCTGTTATTTTCTCAGAGTAATCAATAGAAATGCACTTAATTTCGAAATAGTGTTTAAGTAGCTCACGACTTGGATCAGCAGCCAACTGCCATTGAATGCAAGTCCTACCTATCAAGGGAATTGGACCAGTGCAGACTGTGTGGTCAGGTCATGTCCAAATCAAATAAAATTCACATCTGATATCTGTTGAGGTCTTTCACTCAGACTGGCAAACACACAAGTACTAGTACACTTCATTCTGTCTATCTGAAATAATGCAGTTCAGATTGAATGTTCAAAACATCTATATGAAAAATATCTTAATCAAATAAAATGATCAAGTCATCTTTTTGCATGAGAAAGCTCCTAAGAAAGTGAACTTGGTTATGTTTTAGTTCTGTTACGTCACTTTCTTTGTGTAGTTTGTTTTGAAAACAGTTTAAGCAGAAAGCTATTGAATAAATGAATATGACATGTTGGCATATCACAGCCTCAAACATTGAACTGGATTCCAGCTGTGGTACCAGAGAGCAGTAGGTGCACAGGTCTTTAGTGTATTAAACATAGGATGGATTGCACTGTTCTGGTGTTTCCATGCATGATGTTTTCAGCATTTTGGTCAATACCCTGACTTTACCTAGGATAAGCTTGAGGACTGCACTTGAAATGTGCATCATTCTCTCAGTTCTCCCATTTTGGTCATTATGCCAAATTTATCATAGGGATGCCTTCTCCTTATTAGATAGATAAATAACTTATTGAAAAATTATCATTGCAGCATGTGCCAAATTGTGATGATGAAACAAATAAAACAAGTAATCATAATTAATAATTTAGTTATAGACAATCATTAAAATAAAAATAAAGTATAAAAACTAAAGGATTGCATGATTACAAAAATTTCAGTATACAAATAATTACAATACATTGCAAAATGCAGTTCTCCTTAATTTACAGAAAAAATTGAAAGGTCTACTGCACTCTACATTTTGTATTAAAACTCATAGACCATATGTTGTCAGGTTGCATGCGTTAAATTCTCAAACATTTACATAATATTTATTAGTATATTAATGTAGGGGATTGGGCTGTCTTGAAGTCTATTCATTCTATATCTTATTTGTGGAATGGTTTGTTTTCTGCTTAATTCTGTCACAAATTTACTTTCGTATGGCTGTGGCAAGTGATCGAGGCACTGGAGGTGGCCTAGGAGGTAGGATTCAAGAGTTTTCTAGCAAAGTCAGGACAGTGCTTTTTTATGCCTATCAGCAAGCAAACACATATTCAGCCATTTAGTTATTGCACCAGTTGAACCATGAGCACCCCATCTACCAATCTGACCATTGACCACCATTGACTGCTCTCATTGACGGCCGGCGGGGCGGGGTGGGGGGGTTGTTGGGGGGGGGTGGTTGCGTGAGCAGACAGTATGGTGAGAAAAGCCAAAAACTGGTTTTAGACTGGCATGGCATGAACCCAGTTTACCATCGTCTGCTCCGCCTGTCAGTGGCGGGCTGCGTTTTCTACCGTCCGACGTTGGGAATTTAATTTTAATGCATTTGCAACTGCATGCCGGAATCATCTCCCCACACCAAATTTACCTCCCATGTCGGCGTGACTTCAGAATGCTTCATGACTGCCTTTAAAAGGCGTGCACTAAGCGAGCTGAACTTCAAGGGAAACTCAGAGGTGAGTGCACACAAACTTGCACAGTGCTGGCAAGGATCACCCGCGGACATCAAGGAAGAGGCACCACTGTTTTAACGAGAAACTGCAGGAGTCATTGGCTTCACAATACAGTTGATCCATTTAAGCATTAACAGAAAGGAATGTGTTAATGGAAAATGCAGGCAACTGTTAAAGAAGCACAGCTGCTGTATTTCTGCCAGATCATCAATGAATGTCTCTAAGTTGCTTTCTCCAATTGGCATGGATAGCGGGCTAAAGGGCATCCAGTCATTGCTGAAGTGTAAGTTGACCTTAATCAGTAAACCAGATCAGAGGTGGCAGGAGTGCCTTTGGTAAGGGGGAACATTTCATGAATGTGTCCAAACCTCTTCCAGAGCCTCTATGGGATTGAGATGTCAAGTATCAGGTTTGGCATTTTCACGTAGATCTGTGAGTTTGCACCTCAGCTGCAAAGCTGTATCAGCAAAAAACTATGACATGATAGAGGCTTTCTGTTTGATTGTGGGAGGTCCACTATATTTGCCCAGTGTTCATTAATCTGTTGCATCTATCAATCCACAGGGAGTAGGAGGATTGAATTATGGAGCCTCAATGCTGTCTTCTTGATGGTAATGATCCAAAGAAGGAGGAGAAGAAGGGCTTGGAGCTGCCTTGTACATCTTCAAGAGGAGGCGTGGCCTGAGGTCCGTGGTCCAGGGGAGCCCCAGCAATGCCCAGAAGATGAAGAGGCTAGACCCATCCCACAGAGGTGACTCACATTATCAAAGAAGACTTTCCTATCTAGAAATGAGCAAAAGACAATGCCATGTATGTCTGCATTTGTCAAAAGATGTGGTGGATCTGTGGAAGGATCTAATGCCCCATGGACTGGGAGGACATCTCCTGCCAGTGCCCCTGAAGGTCACCAGTGTGCTCAATTTTTTTTGCATATAGATCATTCCAGAGATCCACAGGGGACCTATGCAGCATCTCGTAGTCCTCAGCACATAAATCAAGGAGATGATGAATGCCCTCTACAGTAAGGCTTATCATTATGTGAAGTCCACACTAGATGAAGCTAGCCAGGTTACTTGATTTCTGGGGCTTGCAGCTATCTCAGGCTTCCCTAGAATACAGGATGCAATCGATTACACACATGTGGCACAGAGAGCTCCATGATACCAGACCCTGATGTTCATTAGCAGGGGAAGGTTCCATTCCCTGAACTGGTAAGCAATCATCAGAAGCACACCAGATGCACATTTGTGCCAGGTACCCTGGGAGTTTCCATGACTCATAAATATCCTGAGACACTCCCAAATGCCTCACATATTCGAAGGGCTTCAGCGATTATAGGGCTGGCTGCTTGGGGATAAGGGACACCTGCTCAAATGATGGCTCATGAAAGCCATCCTCAGAGTGCCTCAGGGGAAAGTTCGACAAAATCCATCATAGAGTAGACCATTGGCATCCTGAAGATGGGCTTCCAATGTTTGGATCGCTCAGATGGGTACTCTCCACAGAGGGTGTCCCGCATAATCATGGTCTATTGTGCCCTTCACATCCTGGTTCTTCAAATGGGGGATTACTTGCCAGAGGGAGACATGGAGGAGGTTGAGGGCTCCTTAGACGATGAAGAGCTAGAAGCGCAGAAACCTGGAGAGGGAGATGATGGTCTGCTTCCACGTGAGGAAGCCATCGAAGAAGCACGACGTGGAAGCTATACCCGTGCCACACTGATAGCCACATGATTCCAGGAGGAGTAAGGTGCAGGCAACAGGATACGGCCACATTCCTCTGTCCCTTAGAGAAATGCCAGTGCAGTGAAAGGCCTTTACAACCAGTAACATCGAGAGCGAGAGCAAGTTCAATGTTCGAACTTGCACCTTCAACCCTCATGATACACCAGGCCCTAATCCTTGGAAAGGTCAGATGTGAACTCTGTATCCATGCACTCTGTGAAGTAAAGTCAGCACAACAGCTCAACCACTGCGCTGTAAAGGACTCGATGCCGTCATCGCCAGCTTGATGAAAACCTTTTAGCGGACACTGAGATGCGTGCATAGTTGGAGAGACTATCATGGCTGCAGGTCTTGTGCTTTGGCACTGACAATGAAGGCAGCCTTCTCATTTTTAGAGACACAGCTAACCCCCAAGGCTGTTGAGCACACCTAAGTCCATGTTGTCTTCTAAGGAGTAGGGGTTACTAACAGATTTTACAAACACTTCCAGTGAAGAGTTTGACACATCTCCCTGACATAACACAAGTGGCAAGAACTGTCATGACTCAGCTCCACATCACATGAACGTGAGGTTCACAAAGGAAGGCAATTCCTGAGTGGGAGCATGGCTCACCCTGGCAATAAGAGGGCACATAGATGCATATGAACCACACCTTCAAATGACAAGACAGTTCTCATGAACAGAAAATGTATTTACAAAGGTGCATGATATATACAGATTGATCACCTGTGACCCAGAAGTGACGTCAAAGTTTCTTAATTTTTCTCATCCTTCCACTATGCCTTGGCGCATAGTGGACATCTGCAGTAGAGCTGGAGGCAGCCTGCTGCCTGCTATACCCTTTGTCTTTGATGACTTTGGCTTGTGATCTCCAGAGGGCCAAGATCTGGAGGGCCCCATCCCGCTTTTGGTATCCTGCTGTGGAGCAGGTGCACCCTTCTCAGCCTGTACAGCTGGAGGTGATGGGGTCACAGGCAGAGGGGTTTGGGATCAGCAGGGCACTTTCAGAGTCACCTGGGTCTCCAGGTGCTGGTCCTCCTACCTGTGGGTGCCCAAGGGCCCCTGCCTGACTCCTGAGGAGAAGGGGCTTCTGGAGGGAGGTCACGGCGCAGCCCATACCCACCCCCGCTCCTCCCTCAACCACCTAGCCACTGATGGATCCCACCAACTGCTTACTCAGATGGAGTGCAGGTCCGAGCGCAAATCCGACAAGATCTGCTGGACCAAGATCTCCAAGGCAACGGCTGCCTTCCTCATGGAGACTTCGAGATGCTGGCATGTCAGAACCACAACATCAGACAGAATGCAGACGGACTCGTCCATCGTTCACTGTAGTCTGTTGACTGCCTCTCACAACTCTACCTGATTTTCCATTGCTTATCGTTGCATCTCCATGTTAGAGATGGTCGCTTGCAGAAGCTCATCATCTGACTCAGACTCGGCGGGTGCCTGATCTTCAGCAGCCCTCCGAGTGCCTGAGACCTGGGCTGTCACTGCCTCTGTCTGCTGTGGAGAGAAGTGTCAGTGAGGTGTTCCTCAGAATGTGACTCCAAGCCTAATCTAGATGTGTGACCCACTAGCTTGTGTCTCTTCGCTGGTGGACCATGCAGGTGAAAGCAGCGACGGTCCTTCCTCTGATGCCTCCACTGCATCCTCCTCTGAGGTGGCCTGGGGGTTGAGGCTTAAGGTTGCTCTGGAGCCCTATCTGGGTCTGCTGGTGCCTGTAAGAGAGAGAAATTAGGTTTAGTTCATAAGCAGGCATGTCACTCACTGTGATTATCAGGGTGTGATCAACTCATGGAGGGCTTATCTGTACTGGTTTGCTGGGAGAGGCTGATCTTGCCTTCCCCACAGGAGCGAAGTTTGCCTAGGCCTGCCAGCTTGGCTATATCCTCCTCAAACTGGAACAGCTCCTGGATGTCTGCCATCCCTCCTCCCATCTGGAATTTCACCCTCTGGTTGTGGGCGAGCTTGCCTGCATGAAGATAAATGGATTGAATGTGATGAGAAGAGATGGAGGAGAGATTGGGAAGTATGCATGCCTGCTGTGTGTGCTGTTATGGCAAAGCGGATGGTAAATGCCAAGCTGCTCAAATTCCAGAGGGAAACTTGAAACAGCTGCCACAACTGTTTTGCAATTTGTATTTCATTTTCAGATGCATGCCTTGAATTCAGTAGTAATAAATCCACCGAGGCTTATAAGTTTTTCACAAAATTAAATTAAACATTTATTAATAGAAGAAAAGATTTTAAGCACATAAATAGGTCTACAAATTACTACTATAATAACTCCTAATTCCCCTAATTAATCTGGCTCGCAGTTACACCTCCGTTAAGGCAAAAGTGAAACAAATAGCAAAGCACACAATACCTTGGACAGTGATATTCAAAGTGAATTTTCTTAGTTTCGGTTCCTGTAGACAGCAACTTGATGCATAGAGGCTGGAGGCTTTTCACAGTTGTGTTAGATCTTAGAATGCCTTCTCCCTTACTCATAACCTCATCTCCTTTATACATGTTTCTCCTTTTTTAATGTAAATTGCATTCTTCCAATATATCTTTGCAACTTTACTTTTCTCATAATATAAATCTTTCATAGTACTCATATTATCAGTAACCTTTGGGAAAAATAAATACACTAATTTAGCTTCTTATGGCTAGGTGTAACACTTTACCATCTCTTTGAAATTCAGACTAACCTAATTTATTTTAAAATGCAAATGTTCCTCACATTTCGCATTCTAAAACCTCAACCATGTTTACGTACTTAGCATTTCAAACCTAGTTTCCCTTTTGACAACTCAAAAGCTCCAGACGAGCTGTCTCCAATTCAATTAAATCCACCACATACGCATATCCACACAGAGAAATTAATCCAAACCCCACTATTAACCTACCTTTACAATGAATCACATTTTAATGAAAATTATTATAATTTCATGACAGTGCTGAGCCCTCCTCAGTAAGGGCTGGGAATGGAGTTTGTGCAGCATGATAGATGAGATGCTGGTAATGTTAAAGTGTCTACAAGACAATCTGCTCATGTGTCCCCTGCTAATATTGTGTGAGATCCCTGAGTAGTGGAACCCTTTGAGTGAATGATGTAGTTATGAGAGTGAGAGTTTGGAGTGAGCTGAAGGTTGACTTAAACCAAAACAGAATTACCTGGAAAAACTCAGCAGGTCTGGCAGCATCGGCGGAGAAGAAAAGAGTTGACGTTTCGAGTCCTCATGACCCTTCGACAGAACTTGAGTTCGAGTCCAAGAAAGAGTTAAAATATAAGCTGGTTTAAGGTGTGTGTGTGTGTGTGTGTGTGTGTGTGTGTGTGTGTGCCGGGGGGGGGAAGAGATAGAGAGAGAGAGAGAGAGAGAGAGAAGTGGAGGGGGTTGGTGTGGTTGTAGGGACAAACAAGCAGTGATAGAAGCAGATCATGAAAAGATGTCACAAACAACAGAACAAAAGAACACATAGGTGTTAATTTGGTGATATTATCTAAACGAATGTGCTAATTAAGAATGGATGGTAGGGCACTCAAGGTATAGCTCTACTGGGGGTGGGGAGAGCATTAAAGATTTAAAATTTTTTAAAAATAATGGAAATAGGTGGGAAAAGAAAAATCTATATAATTTATTGGGGAAAAAAACAAAAAGAAGGGGGAAACAGAAAGGGGGTGGGGATGGAGGAGGGAGCTCAAGACCTAAAGTTGTTGAATTCAATATTCAGTCAGGAAGGCTGTAAAGTGCCTAGTCGGAAGATGAGGTGTTGTTCCTCCAGTTTGCATTGGGCTTCTCTGGAACAATGCAGCAAGCCAAGGACAGACATGTGGGCAAGAGAGCAGGGTGGAGTGTTAAAATGGCAAGCGACATGGAGGTTTGGGTCATTCTTGCGGACAGACCGCAGGTGTTCTGCAAAGCGGTCGCCCAGTTTACGTTTGGTCCCTCCAATGTAGAGGAGACCACATTGGGAGCAATGAATGAAGTAGACTAAGTTGGGGGAAATGCAAGTGAAATGCTGCTTCACTTGAAAGGAGTGTTTGGGCCCTTGGACAGTGAGGAGAGAGGAAGTGAAGGGGCAGGTGTTGCATCTTTTGCGTGGGCATGGGGTGGTGCCATAGGAGGGGGTTGAGGAGTAGGGGGTGATGGAGGAGTGGACCATGGTGTCCCGGAGGGAGCGATCCCTACGGAATGCCGATAGGAGGGGTGAAGGGAAGATGTGTTTGGTGGTGGCATCATGCTGGAGTTGGCGGAAATGGCGGAGGATGATCCTTTGAATGCGGAGGCTGGTGGGGTGATAAGTGAGGACAAGGGGGACCCTATCATGTTTCTGGGAGGGAGGAGAAGGCGTGAGGGCGGATGCGCGGGAGATGGGCCGGACACGGTTGAGGGCCCTATCAACGACCATGGGTGGAAAACTCTTGGTTAAGGAAGAAGGAGGACATGTCAGAGGAACTGTTTTTGAAGGTAGCATCATCGGAACAGATGCGACGGAGGCGAAGGAACTGAGAGAATGGGATGGAGTCCTTACAGGAAGCGGGGTGTGAGGAGCTGTAGTCGAGGTAGCTATGGGAGTCGGTGGGTTTGTAATGGATATTGGTGGACAGTCTATCACCAGAGATTGAGACAGAGAGGTCAAGGAAGGGAAGGGAAGTGTCAGAGATGGACCACGTGAAAATGATGGAGGGGTGGAGATTGGAAGCAAAATTAATAAATTTTTCCAAGTCCCGACGAGAGCATGAAGCAGCACCGAAGTAATCATCGATGTACCGGAGAAAGAGTTGTGGAAGGGGGTCGGAGTAGGACTGGAACAAGGAATTTTCCACATACCCCATAAAGAGACAGGCATAGCTAGGGCCCATGCGGGTACCCATAGCCACACCTTTTATTTGGAGGAAGTGAGAGGAGTTAAAGGAGAAATTGTTCAGTGTGAGAACAAGTTCAGCCAGACGGAGGAGAGTAGTGGTGGATGGGGATTGTTCGGGCCTCTGTTCGAGGAAGAAGCTAAGGGCCCTCAGACCATCCTGGTGGGGGATGGAGGTGTAGAGGGATTGGACATCCATGGTGAAGAGGAAGCGGTTGGGGCCAGGGAACTGGAAATTGCTGATGTGACGTAAGGTGTCAGAGGAATCACGGATGTAGGTGGGAAGGGACTGGACAAGGGGAGAGAGAAGGGAGTCAAGATAACGAGAAATGAGTTCTATGGGGCAGGAGCAAGCTGAGACGATCGGTCTACCGGGGCAGTTCTGTTTGTGGATTTTGGGTAGGAGATAGAAGTGGGCCGTCTGAGGTTGGGCGACTATCAGGTTGGAAGCTGTGGGAGGAAGATCTCCAGAGGAGATGAGGTCAGTGACAGTCTTGGAAACAATGGCTTGATGTTCAGTGGTGGGGTCATGGTCCAGGGAGAGGTAGGAGGAAGTGTCTTAATTAGCACATTCGTTTAGATAATATCACCAATTTAACACCTATGTGTTCTTTTGTTCTGTTGTTTGTGATATCTTTTGATGATCTGCTTCTATCACTGCATGTTTGTCCTTACAACCGCACCAACCCCCTCCACTTCTCTCTCTCTCTCTCTCTCTCTATCTCTTCCCCCCCCCCGCACACACACACACACACACCTTAAACCAGCTTATATTTTAACTCTTTCTTGGACTCGAACTCAAGTTCTGTCGAAGGGTCATGAGGACTCGAAACGTCAGCTCTTTTCTTCTTCGCCGATGCTGCCAGACCTGCTGAGTTTTTCCAGGTAATTCTGTTTTTGTTTTGAATTTCCATCCGCGGTTTTTTTGTTTTTATCTATGAAGGTTGACTTAGCCTGGCAGAGCAGATGAGATCATTCCTCCTCTTCCTGAACTGGATGGTGTTTCTCAGACAGGTGCCTAACGAGCTGACCTCACTTGCAACTGCTTCCTAGGCTGGCGAGGTGGGGCCAATGGGCTTCCTGGAGCCTTCCCTCAGGTAGAGGACATCCCGCTGCTGTCAGACTCCATGGATGAGGGTCTCTAGGGGGACACTGCTGAACCTAGGAGCAGCTTTTTTCTTCAGCGGAGCCATACCAAGTAGTTTCCTGACAGCTGGCCTGCTAAGAGTAGCGTGTGTGTTTGGGTGGCATTTGAATATGATGCACGGACCTTTGATCCCATTAGGTAATGGTGGGGCAGACAAATCAATGCCCGCCCCGCCATGTGACTCAGAGAGCTACTCGATGATGCATAATTATCAAGCTTCCAAGTGTGAAATTGGGCGCAATTTCCCACCCCGTAGCCCAGCAGGAAACGCGCTGCGAATCCAACCCGCCACAGCGCTTAGCCTCTGGAATGGAAAATTCTGCCCGATGAACTCTCCTTCCCTCACATACATAATCTCTGGGCAGAATTTTATGCCATGTACGTGGGTGCTCGCCCGACTTGAACTAATGTGAAATAGCACAAGATGACGTTGGGTGAGCGTCCTGGCGTCATCCCGCACGCGAACAATTTTCAGGTTGGCAGGCACGTGCGGCTGTCGGAACCATGCCCACCAACAATTAAAAGGCTATTAAAAAGCCAATTGATCCCAATTTTATGTTGTCCGGGCGATTTCACACTCGTCGCATGGACAAAATGGGCAGGCGGGCAGCTCCCTTTTAACAAAACCTCATCCAAGGGTGGGTTAAAAAAGGTCAGCAGCATTGCTATTGTGAGTCGTGAGGAGTTCAGGAGGTAGTTTGCTGCTGGTTGCTTCACTGAACTTGACAGCTCTTTTCCAGGTATCAGATAGCCTTCTGTTACCCTGGTAATGGGGATTGTGGCCTCCGCTGGTGGCACCTTCTCTGAGAAGGAGGAGAAGGGCAGAAGGGAGAGGAGACCAGGTGTCCCTGTGCAGCTTCCAGGGGAGCAACCTGGAGGAGGAGAGGCTCTGGCACAAGGGGCACAGGGCCAGCAGGTGGTCTAAGGAATAAGGGGCTGCAGAAGATGCCACTATCCTGCTGCCACAGTTTACAGGCAGTGATGCAGCTACCTCAACATGTCCGAGGTGCAATGCCAAAGGAGGTTTTGTCTTTCCAGGGAGACCGTGACCTTCATTTGTCAGATGATTGGGCCTGAAATCACCTCCAACCATGTGGGTGGAAACCCCATGCCAGTGGCTCTGGAGGTCACAGTGGCCCTTCAGTTCTATGGTTCTGGCTCTTTCCAGGGGTCAGTGGGGTATCTTCGTGGAGTCTCCCAATCAGCTGTTCACAGTTGCATCAAACTGGTGTCAGAAGCTCTGTTCAGACAGGTAATGACGTGTTCATTTACGTACGGATGAGGCCAGCCAGGCAGAGTGAGCCAGAGGGTTTGCAGGACGAGGCTCCCCCCTCATCCAGGGTGCAATCGACTGCACACATTTGGTCATCAAGACGCCAGTGGGTCAGCCAGGTGCCTTCGTCAACAGAAAGCGATTCCACTTGAATGTCCAGATAGTTTGTTACCACAAGATGCAGGTTCTACAAGTCTTTTCAAGGTACCCTGGCAGCTCCCATGATGCTTACATCCACAGACACTCACAGGTGCCAAGGCAATTCAGTGCTCCAGCTTGACTGGATAGATGGCTATTGGGTGACAAAGGCTATTGTTGAAAAGCTGGCTCATAATGCATCTCCGCCACCCAAGAACAGAGGCAGAGCAGCGTTATAATAGGACTCATGCCTCCAAAAGGGTGGTGATAGGGAGGACCATAGGTCTGCTGAAGATCCGCTTCCGATGCCTCAGCCATTCAGTGGGGGCACTACAATACCCCCCAGATCAGGTATCACGGATAGTTGTTGCATGCTGCGCTCTCCACAATCTGGCACTGGCAAGAGGGGACCAAGTGGAGGAAGAGGATCTCGACGCAGCTCCACAGGCCACAGATGATGAAACCAGTAGTGAGTCAGAAGAGGAGCACAATGAGGAGAACGTTGAGAGCCTGGAGGCAGACCTCTGGAATCTTTAGGGAGGCAGAGCCATCAGGGACACTTTGTTCCAATGCTCCTTCAGCAGACCTATGATCTGCTTCCATCTCATGCCCGGGGTGCTGCCTCAATCCTGGATGGCTGAAATGAGCCTCTCCTTTGAACACAAAGTCTACTCGGCCTGTGCAACAAAGTTTGGAGCCACTCACGTCCAACATTAGACCCAGGCATGGCCAGCATCAACAAAACAGAGAAGCATACTCAGGCCATTAAGACAAAAGCAAAATTTGTATCATTTTGACACTCACATCAAATGAACAGAACCAAATGTGGTGTTAATGGCCACACCAGTAAACACATTAACAAAACATGGCAGAAAAGATCACCAGTGATCAATTCCTTCTGTGCTCGTAGTGCCTTAAATGTAAGTTTGCAAGTTCTGTGTCTTGTTGCCACCCCATCACTGGCAGTGACATTGGCGGCAGCCTGCTAACTGTGCTGCCCTGTTGGCCTTGATGATCTTGGCAGTCTTCCTCTGGCCAGTGGAACCTGTGCTGGCCCCACCTGGGAGGGAGCAGCGAGTGCCATGGCTGGCATCTCCCCAGCCATCGCAGCCTCATCAGATGCAATGGTCACTGGCAGAGGGCAGAGGAGCTGCTGCCGTCATCCAGAGCGCCCTGAAAGAAGCCCACAGAGACAACAAGTAACTTGTGCGCCGACATGAGTTTTCCTGGACCTCCCTGCTCACCATTGATGGATGGGTGCCTCATCCATCTCCCACACTGGCACTGACATCCTGAGGTCAGTGCCTGTGTGATGGTTTGCAGATCCGAGTGCAACCCCAGGAACTTCTGATTCTGTCCCTGCAGCTGCCTCTCCATGAGAGTCGCCACTCTCTCAATGGAGGAGGCAGTGCGCTTGGCCATGAGGGTCAACGCAGTGCTTATGCTCCACATGGACTCCTCCACAACAGAGACCATGGCAGACATACTCTTATGGAGAGATCCGCCAGATCCTCCTGTACATCTCGCTGGACATCGAGCATCTGCAGCTAATGGACGATTCCAGAGGCTCCTCATCAGCCTTCGATTCAGCACGGCCTCCTCTGGCTGCCGGCACCCTGGACAATCTCTACCTTTGCCTGCTCTTCAAGTGAGTGTGAAGTGCCCTCACTGCTGTGCACCAACATTCTAACTGACAATCTAACACCCACCGAGATGCTGGTATCTGCGCTGGTGCCTGGTTAAGAGAGGGGCTGACTCTTCGGGGTCCTGTGTTCAAGTGCATGCTGGCAAACCTAAGGGAGAACAACAACATATCATTAGCTTACGTCATCACAATGTCATTGTGCATGCCAGGCACCCTGATGACATAATGGAGATCTGCATCATGTGCCATCATCTTTCAATGATCAATAGGGCACCAGAATTTTCATCTATGTGTGCACCCGACCCACTTGAGTGTAAAATAACGCATGGTGACGTTGGGCGAGCATCCCGACATCATCCCGCGCACAGATATTTTGGTCAGCTGGCACACGTGAAAGTTGGAAGCACACCCACCAACAATTACGATGGCAATCAAGCCCATTAAAGTTCCAATTGTCACCGATTTTTTGTGGTACATCCAACCTCATGGTTGCCGGATGGATGAATCTGCCAGGCGGACTCTGAATTTTTAATGAAAACTCATCCAAGGGCGGGATGAGGTTTCCCTTACATATAAAAAAGATAAAAATGTATGGACAGTATTTTCATCATTTGTATGTCCGGGTGACTGATTCTGATGTGTGCACGTGTTTTTCTGGATTTTAAAATCTTTCTTTAATGCTTTTAAATTCTTCATCTCCCTGAGGCAGCCTTTCTGTCTTCAGGGAGCTTTCATTCTGTGATTGCCCATGCCCACACTTACATCAGCATCCGGCCTCCTCCCGCCCCCACATAGGCAGCGCTGAGCCTTTCAGCGCGTGCTTCATGCTGGCTGGCTGTTAATTGGCCAGTCAGCGTGAAATCGCAGTCGGGCTGATCGCGGTTGGCAGTCCATTCCCTGGCCGATCCCAGACCTGCCGACTGCGCCCACCCATTGAACTGAAAATTCTGCCTGAGGTTTTAAGCTCCTATTAATGATGAGAAAACGCAAGAATGTTTGCACAATCTGACATGGTCATCTCTGTCCACTGCACTCTTGCCTTCATCAGAGACCTCTGTATCTCCATGATCGGCTGACCGAATGTGTGGTGGCTCTCCAGCTCCTATGTATCCATTTCATACCTTGTCAAGATTAGGAGATTGTGGGTCCTCCACCTGCCCTTAACCTTTCAATGGCCCTCTTCTCCTGAAAGGACAAAGGAGCATTGATCAGTCCACTCTCTAACTGCAGTGCCGTTGCAGCCTGGCCAACCCTACCTGAGGAACACCTTGCAGGGCACACCCGAGTTGTGACACTTGAGCCGCAAGGCACTCAGGCCAAGCAGCCAGGGCTCACCCCCTTGACCAGCTCCAGCATCCTTGACAGTCGGCACTCAGACTCTAACACCCCTGAACTCCATGAGGGGACGACCAGCCCTTAACACTTCTCCACACTGATCCATGCCAACTCGGTACTCACCCTTGCTGAGTGCAGCAGGTCATTGAACCTTTTGCAGCACTGCACCCATGTGGGCCATACAATATCGTAGCTGCTGACCTCAGCTGCCACCTCCTCCCAGGATTTTTTCGGTCTGGTACGTGGCCTCCTCCTGCTATCCCTGGTACGAGAGTGTCCTGCCTGACACTAACCACCTCCATGAGGACTGCGAGGCACTCGTCTGAGAAATAGGGCGGTGGGGGCGGGGGGAGCGATGGGGAGTGCTGACCCGACTTGCTCTCCCGTCTGACTTTTCCTGCCGCTGGTGAGGCCATTTTTCCAGTGTCTGGACTGACTCTAAAGATTCTCCGCCGGCAGCCTTCAGGGGGCTGCCTTTGCCGATGTCAAAGTGCCTGCCAGGTTGCCATTGGACTCAGAGACTGACAGGCCCCTGTCCCTGCCCGGCCCTTCCCAACCATTGAGAAGATATGTTTCACATTGAGCAAACCTTAATTGCAACGCCACTGGGGTCGGGACCAGATTCCACATCCACTTCTGCTCCCACTGACTTGGCACGCACACCAAGCGTGAAACTCAGACCTCTGTTACCTTCTGGATGCACCAATGAATGGCAAACTGGGATATATTTGCAATGCTCTCTCCTCCTGCCTGGCAGGATCTAGTTGTGTAAAATTTTAAAGTGTCCTTTTTTAAAAATTGTATTTTATTCTTTACCTCCAGCCCACAAAAATTTCTACGAATTTAATTACAAAATACTAACACTAAAATGCAGTGGGCTTGAATTCACAGCCCACTGCCGGTGTATGTGAAGGTGGGAGGCTTGTAAAATTAAGTGGGTGGCCTTCGCCTTTCACCATCTTTCTGACCATCCCCGACCTGTCTTCCATATTACGATAGGTGGGAGATGCATCAAGCAGCCTGTTGGCCTTTAGGCCTATTGAGGCCCTTAAGTGGCCAATTAATGTCCACTGAAGGGCTTCATTTTGCCTCCGTCGCTATTTTACATGAGGGAAGGCGGGTAGGCCGGCAGCTTACATTGCGCAAGCTACTGCTGGGCAAGATGAAGTATCTCCTTTAGGAGTTCCTCTGTGCCCATTGGAGGCAAGCACTGCCCCTGCCAAGATCAGAACCTCCCCTGCATTAACCCTTACCCAGCCTCTCTATCCCAGCCACCCACCCCTTTCATGTCCCTTTCTAGGATCTCCCAGCCAGACCCATCCAAAATACTGGACTTACCCCTCTAGGCTTGGCCTCCTCTAGGTTTGGTTTCCATGACTCTTCTTCCTCTGGGACTGGCTGTTGTCTCAGCAGTGGCACCATTCAATTCTGGGACGACAGAGCTGCCATCTAATCAGGTTGGCTGGCAGCTCCCAAACTGAATCAATTAAGGCTGCTCCCAACATGTTATTATCACAGACGGCTTCTGGGTCGACATGCTCACGACTAACTTTTCTTTTGGGAGTGGGGAGTACATCTCCCTGTAAAATCCAGCCCAGTGTTCCTTGTTGAATTCTTGATATTGCCTTGTATGGAATGTTATTGTGAATCTATTAATGATATATCTTTCCAATCAATACTAACACATCATAAATGCATTTTATAAATACAGCCTACTTATACTTATTGCAAACTAAGATAAAAGCAAAATACTGCAGATGCTGGAAATCTAGAACAAAAACGAAAATACCTGGAAAAACTCAGCAGGTCTGACAGCATCTGCAGAGAGGGATATAGTTAATGTTTTGAGTCTGAATGACTCTTCATAAGAACTAAGGAAAAATAGAAAAGAGGTGAAATATAAGCTGGTTTAAGGGGGCGGGGTGGGACAGGTAGAACTGGATAAACGTCAACACCTTTGTCCTTTTGTCTATGACATCTTTTGGCAATCTTCACCTTTCACTGGCCCTCTATCCAGCTCTACCTGTCCCACCCCCCTTAAACCAGCTTATATTTCAACTCTTTTCTATTTTTCCTTAGTTCTGATGAAGAGTCATTCGGATTCGCAATGTTAACTGTGTTCCTCTCCGCAGATGCTGCCAGATCTGCTGAGTTTTTCCAGGTATTTTTGTTTTTGTTCTATAGTTATTGCAAAGTTGGTTTAAACATTAAGTCCTGAACTGTCAGGCTTTGAAACTTTATTAGGAGTTAGTTTTATTTTCTTTAATTTTCTTGAAATCTTTTCCTGTTTCTTTGTGCAGAGAACGTTACACAAATTTGACATTCTATTGGTGGCATGTTGATAACAGACCTAAATGAGCCACAGACATGGATTGTTTATTTTATCACTTTCACAGTAGCAAAGATAAAATGCTCTGGATGTAGCAAAAGGTTCCAACAGGTCTAATGCCTTAGCAAATTTATCCAGAAAACAGCTGAGCAGCACAGACCACTGACGCATTGGGTTTGATCCCTGATGTGTATGGAGTGAGCTGGCATGGTTCTGTACCCCCGCATTATAGATTTAGAAAATTGGCTGGACTGCTCACTTCTGTTCACCAAGCTATGATCTGCGTTGGAATGTCAGGTGAAGGTTACAATGTCTCCCCACCTACCTTCCTTCTCCCACTGCCCCCTCCCCTCTTCTCCCATCCCCATAGTTGAACATACTGCTGACACTATCAAAGCTCACAAATGAATAATTCTTAGTCAGGGAGTGCACCCCTGGGTGATCAGCACTGTGAAACAATTTACCATATCCCAACAAGTGGGTCAGTGCCTTCAAAAAGTGGAGGGTGGGAGGATAAAGGAGCTTGGATTTTCAGTAAACTGTGACTGTATTATTCTTGTTTGTCTTAACCGTTGTGCTATGAGATAATGTTCTTAATGAAATAAACATGTGAGATGTTTTTTACTGTAAGTGTTTCAGCAAACGTTTTACAGGTGCTGCTAGAATTCTCCTTCAACTAACATTTATAAAATTATTAAACACTGCTTACGTGTTATAAATGCAGTTTCCATCTGGGACACTTTTTGCTATATATCCCAGTTTTATTTTTAATATGGGTAGCGGAGATGATTACATTGTATCCTGCAGAACAGAGGAAGTGTATTCCTCCACCAAAGCAAACATCCTTGGGCTATTATGCTCCAAGAGTTTCAATTCATGTGAAAATACTTGGTGTGACAGCACAATTTCCTTGCTGGAAATGTGAGGTAATAATGGAATCCAGTGTAGAGAGGAAATCTCAGCTATTTTCAGCATTTAAATGACTTAGATGTTTATGGGAAGTTTCCTGTCTTATCCTGAAACATAACAAAGTTGAAATATCTGAAGATTATTTAAATCCTTCTAATTGTTGAATACGTGCATCATGGATGTGGCACAAGAAACATTTAAAATACTTTTATGACTTATTCTGGTCCTATTTTGTCAGGCTTTTGTTATTAGTTACTATTTTATCTGTGCGGTCTTTGTTTATTATTTATTCTTAATATATAAATTTAATGAAAACATTATTAATCTGTATGAAACAGTAACAGTTTTATCTATCTTTGCATCACAAAATTAAGAGTCCCTCAGTGGTTGTCCCTTCCTTTCTTACAGT
This sequence comes from Carcharodon carcharias, assembly GCF_017639515.1. Taxonomy (NCBI): domain Eukaryota; kingdom Metazoa; phylum Chordata; class Chondrichthyes; order Lamniformes; family Lamnidae; genus Carcharodon; species Carcharodon carcharias. The sequence goes on from NC_054469.1 coordinate 94,970,753, forward strand.
TAAGCATGGGACACTATTGTAACTTTTTAAGCCCCCTCCCTTCCTTGTTCTGTCATGTAAAAACTGCAGTCACCTACAAAAGACTATTATGAGGTTTTCTTTCTCCTCTTAGACTACAGTTAACTGTATATCTTTTAATAACCACTTATAAATAAACAAATTGCAAATCCTTTATATGTGATCTAAATTACAAGTGTGTTGAAATAAATTGTGGGCTGTAACACAATCTCAAGGTACTTTGATTTTGCAATCGATGATCTCCAAGCCTGTGAGATGCCATGCAGGCTTGTAAAAAAGGTCAAGACCAATTGGAATATATATTTGAACACATGTAACCATACTCAGACACAACACTAACCATTACCTTTTCAGTTATAGTACTAATCAGATGGTTGAGAAGAGAATTAACAGGATGTATTGATCAGCCATATATTACCATCGTTAATGCTAGTACAGAAATCCTGTTTTATCAAAACTGGTCTATATTAAAGAGCAGTTGCTGTGTTCCTACATGCTCGGTAAAGAATACAATGACTATTCTGTCCTTATGGTAGAATAATCAATGTTTAACCAAGGTTGAAGCAATGAAATTCGCTTGCATTGCCAATAATTTTCAGAACAATAAAAACACACTGTACTTTTAACAAGTAAGGCAGTTGTGTAGGCATAAATCAAAACCCTGCAGTAGGTCGAAATCTGAAACAAAAACAGAAAAGGTTGGAAACAGCAGATTAATCAGCAGAGAACAGACTGAACAGAATGTCTTTCTCAATCTGTCAATAAATGTTATCAGAGAGGAAGCATAAATAGAATTAGATGATGGAGGATATATTAGTCACTCAAGAAATAGATGAGAGACACTGAAATAAAGCCTGTTTCATTAAAGATGTGAGGTCTGAGGAAATGCAAGAAAATAGAAGAGCAGGAAAACCTAGAAGGACCAAGTATGAAATTAAGATAGATTTGTAAATGAGAATATAACTGAAGCCTTAGTTACTGAAGTCACTAAATATGGATAGCTGATGTGTAACATTACATTTTATACCACAAGTACTTTTGATTCTTCTGAGCATGGAAGCTACTGCAGAAGACTCCCAGAATTTTCAGAAGCGCCAGTAAACATTGGGCTACACAGCTGAATAACTTAAAGTAAAAACAAAACACTGGATACAGGAGAATTGAAACAAAAGCTGAAAGTGCTGGAAAACCTCAGCAGGCCTGGCCACACCTGTGGAGAGAGAAACAGAATTAACATTTCAAGTCCAATATAACTCTTCTTCGGCTGGCTGAGGCATCCTGGGGCAGCGTTTTTCTGGCAGTGGCCAATTAAAAGCCTGCCGCCAGAACCACTGTCCAATTAAGATGTAGCCCATCCACAAGAGGTACTTGCCCAATCAGAGGACTGGCAGCCTGAGCATCGCTTCTGCTAGCAATGGCTATTAGTGCGGCTGCAACACTGGTCAGAGGGTGCATTAATGACAAGGCAACCTTGAGGACAGGTCATTGTGGTGGGGGAAGCTGAGTCCTGGCTGCCAGAGACCCATACGTGTCCAAGTGCTCAGTCATTCGATCTATGGTGATAGATTTCAACTGATGTTAAATCTATTGGTCTGTGGTCACCTGATTTCTTGCTCCGTCCCTGCTTAAATATGGAGAAGCATTTCTAATTTTCCAATGCAAAAATGCAACTCTGAATTTAGAGAACTTGTGAAAATTATGGCCAATCTCTGGGTGAAAACCTTGAGGTTTATTTATCCTACGTCTCATTATTTTCCCCATTACCTTTTTTTACTGGTATTAAATCCAATAAGTTTCTTCTGTTAGCTTATTTTTACGTTCCCTTTAACTGCTGTTATTTTGCCCTCTTCAAAAGGTTCAAAGCGTATATTTAACAAGACTGCAATTCCCTTACTGCCCATTATTGTCTTGTCTTCATCTGTCTTTAATTGCTCCACATCCCGGTTTAACACTCTCTTAATACACTTATTGCATTTTTGCTATTAGCTTTAAGTTTTTTCTCATATTCCATTATTGCACCTTTTATTTTCTTATATTATTTTGTTAGTTTTGATAGTTCTCCCAGTTTATTGGATATCCGCCTGTTTGTTACATTTGTATTTGTCTTTTCTTCTCGCTTGGTAATGTCTCTTTCTTAATTTATTAACCACTGAGGTCTGATGCCTTAGAGCTCTGCAGTGGTTCTCCTTTGGTAGAAGACTGGCAGAAGTCCAAGAGAAGCTGAGTAAATAGCTATAGGACTATTCTCTTTGGTGTCTGCTGATCTCCTGCTGAAAATACAGTGAGAGAACCTCCATTGGCTTTTGAAGCCATGCTTCAACATTGTATCACTTCCATGTGTGTGGAGAAAAAAAGATTGCTGTGGGTTTTCAGACTTAATCAGTCTTGCCACTGATGTCATTTGACTTCATCCTTAATCTCCCCACTCTGCCAGCTCTTAGCAGCTGCGATTATTGGGTGTTTTGCAAATAAGCCATCAGTTCAGCTTTGAAATCCCCATACTGTTCCCAGCTGGGGCCTATTTCATCACCCATTCCTGCTGCAATAACATACTGAGGTATTCTGTAGTATGCCACGTTAAATACATTTGCACTTAAAATTCAAATCTCTGTTGAAATTCCTTTACAAAGGCAGAAAAGTGGGACATTTTTTTGTTTACAGAATCAATCAAGAATTTCTTTTTATTCTGCAGTTATTAATCCTGAACTGTCAGAAATAGGTCATGCAGTATTGTTATGAAGAATGTAATTGACTTATGCTTTGTAAGAATTCATTTGGGGATGAAATTTTTCCAGTTTCAGGACTACTTTTAATTGATCAAAAGTGCTGAAAATATAAGGATTAATTTTGTGAGAAGTGCTTGAAAACAGGAACATTAGTAATTGCAACATTCCTGCTGATCTGTTAAATGGAAGTTGTGCTTTTAAAGGTTTTTAAGGGAATTACTTCAGATAAGATTGTTAAGAACTGAATTTCCCATAAAGGAAGCAGTAAGCCATAACAAATGACTTCCACTACTATTGTTTTGATACACAAGAGTGCAATGAAAGATGTATTATTTTGTTGGATTTTGGCTTCCCACTTTTTGGCAAACAAATAGTTCGTTCACAAAACAAAAATCACTTGTTTTTTAGAATCTAGACCAAGAGCCATTTTTTTCTAATCTTGTTAGAACTTACAAAGGGTGCCACCCTAATTGATCTAACAGACTACTGAACAAATCCACTGAACTCTATCCAACAGAGTTCTTTTATAGTTAGAGAGTGCAGAAAAAGCATCTGCAGAATTTTTTCATTCTGTCTATTTTACATGAGGAGGGAAGAGCATCGAGACTGCTATAAATGCCATTCAAACAATGACTTGGCTTGGGGTGCACATGCAGTGAGGCAAACCAAATGTGACTGCTTTTCCCTTTCTTAAGGCAGAGTGTCTCATCATATTGAGATGTTCCTTCTAGTGCTCTGGTTAAGAACTGATGAAATGCAATGTCAGCAGGGACTTGCAGCCCAGAGACTCAGACCTTTAGTCATCTAGTTGGGAAGTAGGCACCCTACCATCTGTCCTTACAGAGCACCCTGATGAAAACAAGTTTAAACATTGTTAAATTTGTTGTGCATGACATCATTCTCTTTCACTTTGATAATGAACCATGGTTGAGTTTTTTAATGAATGTTTTTTTTATGAGAGGCTATCCAAGTTCTCAGGGTGTTCAGTACCATTTAGTGTAACCCCCTTATGGGTGGTCTGGTTTATTTTTAATTGAAAGACTGATTAACTTTCTTCTTTTGGCACAGAATGCTCATTGTGTGATGTGGTGCTGTACCGTCCTTGGTTTGATTTGCCAAGCTTTATTAAGTTGTGTAGCTTGCAGACATAAAAAAATATTCTCAATAAAAAGTTAGGTGTTGTGCAAAAAAAATTAATTTATCAGAATAGCTTTTTAAACATTTGTTCATGGGAGGTGTGCATTGCTAATAAGACCAACATTTGTTGCTCATCCCTAATTGCTTTTGAGAAGGTGGGGATGAGCTGTCTTCTTGAATCACTGCAGTCCACCTGGTGTAGGGACAGTCACAGTGCTGTTAGGGAGGGAGTTCGGGATTTTGATTGAGTGGCAGTGAAGGAATGGTAATTTAGTTCCAAGTCAGGATAGTTATGGTTTGGAGGGAAACTTGCAGGTAGTGGTGTTCCCATGTGTCCATTGCCTTTGACTTTATAGATGATAGAGATCATGGGTTTGGAGGGTGCCTCAATGGAGGCTTAGCTGGTTGCTGTAGTGTATCGTGTAGGTCATACACAGTGTTGCGACTGTGCAGCGGGAATGGTGAGAGTGATGGATGGAGATGTGTCAGGTGGTGGACGGGGTGCCGATCAAGCAGGCTGCTTTGTTCTACAATGTATTGAGTTTCTTGGGTGCTGTTGGAGCTGCTCTTATCCAGGTAAGTGAAGAATATTCCATCACGCATGTTCCTTGTGCTTTGTGGATGGTGAACAAGCTTTGAAGAGTCAAGGGGTAAGTTACTTGTCACAAAATTCTCAATCTCTCTCCTGCTGTTATAGCCGCAGTATTTATATGGCTAGTCCAGTTAAGTTTCTGGTCAGTGGTGATCCCCAGGAATGTGATGGTGGCGGATTCAGTGATGGTAATACCTTTGAATGTCAAGGGGAGATGGCTAGATTACGTCTTGTTGAAGATGGCCATTACCTGGCACTTGTGTGGCATGAATATTTATTCGCATCAGCCAAAGCCTCAATTTTGTCCAGGTCTTGCTTCATTCGAGCACAGGACTGCTTCAGTATCTGAAGAGTCCCAAATGGTACTGAACATTGTGGAATCATCAGCCAATATCTCTACTTCTGGTCTTATGACGGAGGATGAGTCATTGAGGAAACAGTTGAAGGTGGTTAGACTGAGGGCACAACCTTGATGGATTCCTGCAGTCATGTCCTAGGGCGGAGATGATTGACTTCCAACAACCACAGCCATCTTCCTTTGTGCTAGATATTGTTAGGAAATAGAGATAGATTAAGAACATTATATTAATATTTGTGGGTGTTCAGAATGGGTTTTAGCTTTAATGTTTAAGTTTGATTTGTATTTCTGTATCTCTATGTTAAGGAAAGATCAAATTGAGTTTTAGTTCCACTTTAAAAAGTGCCTGCATTTCTAATGAAAATTTAAAACTGTAGGAGAAGTTAAGCAAACACAACAGTAGAAAAACTGGGCTGTTGCCTAGCAACAGGGGTCCAGAGAGGAGGGTCCCTTTGACAGACACACACACAAGAAACTAGAAACAGTAGTTTTTTAGTTCAGTTTTGAGGACAGCTGCCAAGCAGAAGCCACCTAGAAGGCTCAGATAGCCAGTTCCAAGCTAAAGTTGGTTGAAAGTAGCTGCCAGAGAGAGACTCGAGCAAAGGGGACAGATAGCCAGTCCCAAACTAAAGAAAAAAGTCCCCAAATCCTGGGGAGTGGAACAGGTGAAAGTCCCAAGCAAGCCTTCGAGTCAAAGGACAGACAGGAACCTGGAAAAGATCCCGTTAAGTGAAGTTGAGTGAGGAGCAGAGAGAAAGGCTCCAAGCTTCAAAGCTTAAAGAGATAAAAGCTTAGGAAAAGTCAGAAGGTCCAAAAAAACAACTGAAAGTCTGTAACTCTTCGCTATGGGCATGTGAAGCAGTGATCTATTTTGATGAACAATATTATTGACATTATTTACCAAGTTGAGAATAGGAGTAAAATTGCATAAAAAGATTTCAAATTGGATCAAACACAACGTAAGAATATTTAATGCCATATTTTCTATTTTATATGCAGATTGGTGCAGAATCCCTAAATTCTACACAGAAAAAACGACGTGCTCCACCCCCACCATGTCGTATGCCAAATAAATTAGATGGAACAGATTTTGAGAGGAGCAATACTTTTGGTAAGTGGCAGTGATTCCTTTGTTCAGTGTAGTTTTTTTTAGCACCTTTTGAGGTACATGGCACTGCTCTAATTGTTAGGACACAAACTCTTGATGCTTAAGAGTTTTTGGCGAGTGAGTAAAATCTAAGAAAGAAATTGGTGAGCTTGTTTTAATTTCTGAAAGAGGCATCACCATTTAAATCAGGTAATAAAGTAAAATCTTAATGACTCAGCAATGCATATCTCTACTTTTAGCTAATACATTAACCATTAACATGTATAATGAACCAGTTACACTGCAGTTTCTGAATTTTTGGAATGTGGTTTGCAAAAACTACCTAGTTTTGGATTCAAGTCACTGGCATGAGGGTGCTTTGAAATTTGGAAAGCTCCAGAAGGTAGCATTGACACCAGTGAGTCTTTGCAAAGGTTGCATTATAACTGCAACAACATGCAAGTTTTTACAATTTACTCTTTGTTATAGAATTGATTTTCCAAGCAACTTTTCTTGGTGGACACATTTAACTTTATTTACAGAACAGCAGCAGCAACTACATGTGTGCATCTAACTCTATAACTAAAGAAACACTCCCACCTCGAGGTTCCCTGTGCTGCTAACTAATTGGTTTACACAGATCATGTGATCTTACAACACAGGATTATTCTTAACACTACAGTCCTACGTTTCTCAAAATATAATTACTACATTCCTCCCCCTTCTAACTTTTCTGTACATTTTGTATATACAAGGATATTTATCTAATGACATTACAATATTTACACAGGTCATGAAATTACAAGTTCAGTCTTTCAGGTGGTTTCCTGATCCGTGTGGAACATTGGAGCTCCACGACTTCAGATTCTTTTGCAGGAACCACATTCTCTGGAACCGTCTTAACATCAGGTATCACGTTAGGCACAGGCAGTTCAGTGTCTTCCACTCTGACAGAGACATTGGGCATGCCTGTCCTAGGTTGAGCAACTTCAACAGAAACCATAGGCTCAGCAATGGTTACAGGTGGAACATCATTTTGTTGGGGTATCTCTCCTTTTCTTAAATGATCCACATGCTTAGAGGCGATCCAACCCTCCACTTCCATGTGGTACGACAATGTTCCAGTCACAGAACTTACTTTACTAGGTAACCACTTCGGTTCACCGCCAAAATTCCTGACATACTGCTTCTCCAACAGTAAATGTCGCTCACGACTATGCAAATCATGAATCGCTTTTTGTTTTCCTTGACTTTTCTCCACCTTCCCCTCCAAATTGGGAAGAATCAGACTTTGTCTTGTTCAAAGACGGCACCTCATCATTAATTCTGCAGGCGTTGCTCCTGTCGTAGTGTGGGGGAGTTGTTCTGTAGTGAAATAGGAAACGAGCAAGTCTAGTTTGCAACGATTCACCTGTTAACATTTTCATTCCCACCCTTAAAAGTTTGTACCATTCTTTCCACCAGTGTATTAGATGACGGATGGTTCAGTGCAGTCTTCATGAGGCTGATACCATTGATAAATCGTTGAAACTCAGCGCTCGTAAACACAGTAACATTATCTGAGACAGTTACCTCTGGTAACCCATGGATGGCAAAGCTTTGGCGTAGTTTTTTTATAGTAGCGCCTGGCGTTGGCGACTTTACCTCATAAAGGTCTAACCACTTGGAATGGCCATCAGTAATCAGTAGAAGTATGGCTCCAAGGAAAGGACCGATGTAATCTATGTGCAATCTCACCCAGGGTCTACCAGGCCACACCTCTAGGTGTAATGGGGCAGCCACTGGCAACTCTTGACATTGTACACAGTGTTTTGCTACCTTTTCAATATCGCCATCCATCCCCAGCCACCAAAGATAACTTTGTGCTATCGACTTCATTCGTGAGATTCCTGGATGAACACTGTGTAGCTCTACTAAAAGTGGTTTCCCTCCTTGTGAAGGAACTACTACTCGTGCACCGCATAATAGAATACCATCTTGACTGCTCATTTCATATCTTTGGTTGAAATATGGCTTCAATTCATCAGAGACTGGTTACTGGGAGCCACCATGAACATTTGGTCTCTCACTCGAGACAGAACTAGCTCACTATTCGTCCAATTTCTTATCTGCCTGGCGCAAACTGGTGAGGAATCCAGAAAAGTCATCACTAATACGAGCCTTTGGGAAATTGGGACATGGTCATTGTTCTCTTGCAAAGGATGGCGACTCAGGGCATCGGCATTTGTTATATAAATCCCTGATCTATGCACATAGGTGTATTCATATGCCGCCAGAATTAGGGCCCATCTTTGTATTTGTGCAGAAGCTATGGGAGGCATAGCCTTTTCCTCGCTAAGCAGACCCAAAAATGGTTTGTGGTCTGATACTATCATGAAATGTTATCCATGCACGTATTGGTGGAATTTTTTTACACCAAAAATAATCGACAGACCTTCCTTTTCAATCTGAGAGTATCCTTTTTCTGCTGCGGTAAGTGTCCTGGATACATAGCCTTTCGGCCTCTCTGTACCATTATCCATCTTGTGAGATAGTACCACTCCCACTCCATAGGGGGACACATCACAGGTTAGCACGAATTCCTCTGTCGGGTCATGATGAGCTAACAAATTTGAAGAGTGCAAGAGCTGTTTTACTTTCATGAAAACTAAATGGGGTGACTCCCAAATTCAATGCTGGTTTTACTTTAGCAGTGAACGTGGAGGGGCTAGAACTGTTGATAAATTTGGTAGAAATCGGCCATAATAACTTACCATCCCTAAAAATGATTTAAGTTCACAGATGTTCTTAGGTGAAGGCGCCTCTCTGATTGCTTTAAACTTCTCTTCAACAGGATGTAACCCTTGGGCATCTAACTGATGGCCCAAATAAATGACTTCGTTTGCTTGAAAAATGCATTTTTCCTTCATTTGGCGCACTCCTGCTTCTAAAAATCATTTCAGGATTTCCTCTAGATTAGCCAAGTGTTCCTTTTCTGTGAATCCAGTTATCAGTACATCGTCCAGGTAGACCACAACTTGAAGTAGTCCTTGTAGCAAGCTCTCCATCGTCCTCTGAAAAATGGCACAGGCCAAAGAAACACCGAAGGGCAGACGTGTATATCGATATAACCCTTTGTGGGTATTTATGGCCACAAATTCTCAGGAGGCATCATCCAGCTCCAGTTGCTGATATGTGTGACTCATGTCAAGCTTTGTATATGTCGCTCCTGTTAGTTTGGTGTAGAGGTCTCCAATCTTGGGAATAGGGTACCTTTCCACTTTGGTTGCTTTGTTGACCATTAGTTTATAGTCCCCATAGATCCAGACGATCTGACTTGGTATAAGCACAGGGACGATGAGTGCTGCCCACTCTGAGAACTGAACCACTTTTATGACACCCTGCGTCTCTAGCTGGTTCAACTCAGCGTCAAGTTTCTCTCCCAGGGCATATGGCACCGGCCTTGCTTTCAAGAAATGAAGAATTGCTTCTGAGTCCACATAAATCTTAGCCTGTAGGTCTTGGGTTTTTCCCAGTTCATCCTGGAAGACGGTGTCATTTTTTCTTAGCAGCTCTGGCAGTCCCTCTGCTCGCAGCTGGAAAATTTCAGACCAGTTTAATTTAATCTCTTTCAGCCAATCATGACCTAGAAGGCTTGGCCCTTCACTTTCTACCACCATCACTGGTAGCTGTGCCGATTGGTGTCTATAATAAACAGTTACACCAGTGATACCTTTTACTTGGACTTCTTCGCCTATGTATGTTTTCAACTTGGCAGATGTTTGTTCCAAATTTAATTGTTGAGCACCTTTATTTAAATATCTGAAAGTGTGTCCTCCTATTATAGTGGTAGAAGCACCCGTGTCTACTTCCATTTTTAAGCGTTTACCATTCACTTGCACTGTGACAATAATTGGCTCTGTCATCTCAGCTTTCATGATGAATAATGAATAAATGTCGGAATTGGTTGTTTCTGGCTCTTCTACGCCATATACTTCATTGGATTTCGATTGTTGCCTGGAAGCCTGTTTAAATCTCACTTTACAATATTTCATTATGTGTCCACTTCTGTGACAAAAAATAACACCCTACCTTTTTAAATTGCCAATTGTAAGGAGCATGATTGTTCCCATGTCGATAAAAATTAATTTCTGACTTTGCTGCTAAGCTGTTTCCTCTAAATTTTCGGTTAGCGAGGGCTGTTTCCCACCTCGTGGCGGAGTCCCGGCTTTTTGCGCCACTTTTGGCTGATTGCTCCCACCCAACTTGGAGAATGGCACTATTTTGTGCCCCTTGAACCATTTCTAAATCTCTTAAAGCACTTTCCTTTGCAAGTGCTATTTCTAACGCTTTCTTAAAATCAAGATTTACTTCAGCCAGCAATCTTCACTGAATAGCATCCATCCAAATGATCCCTGAGCATGTCATTCAGCTTTTCACCAAAATCACAGTTGTTTTAATTTCTCCACGTATTTGCTCTATTCCTTGAATTGAACCTGAACCTCTCTCTGCATTGTGACTGAAGGCTTAGGTTGGAAGTGTCCCTTAACGAGGTCTATTAATTCACTGAAAGTCTTCGAATCTGGGGCACGGGGGCTGTCAAGCTTCAAATTAAACTGTAGGTCTTGCTGCCACAAATAGTCAGGAGAATTGCTCTCCTCTTTTCCTCCCCAGTGATTTTGTTGGCTTGACGCAGATGTTCTATATATTGAGAGCAGTCACCTGTGGCTGATTCAAAGGGGTCAATTCTGCCAAACTGTGGCATCTCAGATGAGTACATCTTTTCTTTTTAATGAACTTGGATACTCACAATCGCTGGCAAGATACAGCACTGGATCTGATTTATCCTCATCACCAGTTTGTTATAGAGTTGATTTTCCAGGCAACTTTTCTTGGTGGACACATTTAACTTTATTTATAAGACAGTAGCAGCAACACATGCGTGCATCGAACTCTATAACTAAAGGGGAACTCTCTCCTAGAGGTTTCCCGCGCTGCTAACTCATTGGTTTACACAGATCATGTGATCCTACAACACAGGATTATTCTTAAAGCTTAAGTCCTACATTTCTCAAACTATAATTACTACATTCTTGCTTGTCATCAACGCATTCAGTATCAATGAGTTGTGCTCTGAAAGTGCCTTTAAGTCCACAAGTACAGATCTCCATTTCGATGGAGTACAGAGCAGACTGCAATAACTTTGTTCTGATTACACAAGAGAAGATGTCAGTCTCAAAGCAGTGACTCCAGCATAAAGATGCAATTGTTTGCTTATGATGTGTTGCAAAGATTGAATTGTCAATATATTTTAATCCAACCAAAACAAAAGCTTGAGCATAGAATGTACACTGTTTTGGTAAAGTCTGTCACGCTACTGCTGATTTGTGACTGTAATATACAATAAAAATAAAAAATGCTGGAGATATTCAGCAGGTCAGGTGGCACCTGTGGAGAGGGTAACAATGTTAACGTTTCAGGTCAATGCTCTTTTATCAGAACTGGAAAAGCTTAAGAGATGTAACAGGTTTTATGTAAGTCCAAAGGCAGGAAAAGTAGGGAGAGGAGGAAAGGACAAAATGTAAGGTCTGTGATACAGTGGAAGGCAGGAGAGATTAGATGACAAAAGGGATGATGGTGCAGAGCATAACGGGATGCTTATCAAACAAGCAAAGAAACGAAAGATGGGTGTAGAGGAGTTGTAATGGCAAAGCCAGAATCATTACCAACAACTGCTGTCTGAAAAAATAAAGGTGGAGGTTATGATCTGAAACTGTTGAATTCATGTTGAGTCCAGAAGGCTGTCGAGCAGCTTGTCCAACCTTTTTGCTCAGGGGGCCACATCTGCATTTTTTTCTCACTCAAATGGTCGATGAGCAAATTTTGGAAAGATAAGGTTTGGCACAGCAATAAACTGAGTTTCAAAAAAAAAATCTGAGGTTAAGGAAGGAAAAAAATGCTGAGCAAACGTACAGCAATGTCATAGCAATAAATTGTTAATTTAGAAAAGAGTAATTATTAAAAATGAGCAGCATGTTAGAAGGTCAGAGTGTGCGTGTCTGGCTCACTCCCAGTCTCAGGGTTCTCACTCACTGACCCCCACCCACTGTGAGTGGGTATGTGTGTATGTGTTGGTGTGTGGTGGTGAGTGTGAATGCGAAACCTGAAACTGGTTGCAAGGCAAGCTCGCACTCTGCCCCCCAATCCACACATTCAGCCCTCACACTCCCCCACAAACACTCAGTCTCTCACACTCACTCATGATACACTCAGTCTCTCACAATCCCCCCAACACACTCACACTCCTCCAGATGCAGTCTCTCGCACTCCCTCCCCACACACTCACACTCCCCCACCCAACCCCCCCCCCCACCCCCAAACACACACACACAGTCTCTCGCACTCCCCTCCCACACACATCAGGCATAATTTTTTACAGAGTGGGTTCGACCCCCTCTGGCTTAAAATAATACGTGATGACTTTGGGTGAGCGTCCTGATGTCATCATGCACTCGTGATATTTCGGTTGGAGGGTACACATGGGAATCAGAGCCAGTTAAGGCTATTAAAAAGGCAATTAAGCTGGATTTTACATTGCCTGTGTAATTTTACACTAGTCGCATGGGCAAAACGGGCAAGCAGGTAGCCAATAATTTCCTAAACCTCATCCAAGGGCTGGATAAAAAAGGCATTGGCAGTGTGAGTAGTGAGCAGTTTTGGAGATAGTTTGCTGCTGGTTACTTGGCAGCTTCATCTTTGTTCAGGGCTTCATTGTTAGCATTTCCAGGCTTTATTTCAGAACTGATTGGAAGATTCAGACCGCGGTGGACCCTTCCAGGCATCAGACAGCCTTCTGTTACCCTGGCAGTGGGGATTGCGGTCTCCGCTAGTGGCACTTCTTCTGGGGAGAAAGAGAGGGGCAGAAGTGGGAGAAGGCCATGTGTCCCAATGCAGCTTCCAAGGGATACAGGACGGAAGGTGTTGTATCTGAATACATGCAGTTTACGAAATAAGGTAAATGAGCTTGTGGCGCAGATTGCTGCAGGGGGATCAGGACTGGGAGCTAAATATCCAAGGATATACATCCTATTGAAAAGATAGGCAGGTTGGCAGAGGGGTTTGTTAGTAAGAAAAGAAATTAAATCGATAGCAAGAAATGACGTAGGGTCAGATGATGTAGAATCTGTGTGGGTAGAGTTGAGGAACCGCAAAGGTAAAAAAATAATGGGAGTTATGTACAGGCCTCCGAATCAAATCTCCTCTTAGCCTCCTTCTCTCCAAGGAGAACAGTCCCAACCTCTCCAATTTATCCTCATAGCTGAAGTTTCTCATCCCTGGAACCATTCCTTTACACCTCTTCTGCACTCTCTCCAATGTGTTCACATCTTTCCTATAATGTGGCGCCCAGAACTGTACACAATATTCCAGCTGAGGTCTAATGAGTGTCCTTTATAAATTCAGCATAACCTCCCTGCTCTTGTACTCTATGCCCCTATTAATAAAGCCCAGGATAATATATGCTTTATCAACTGCTCACTCCACCTTCAATGATCTACGCATATACATTCAAGTCATTCTACTCCTGCACCCCCTTCACAATTCCACCCCTTATTTTGTATTGTCTGTCCATGTTCTTTATACCAAAATGCATCACCTCACACTTCTCTGCATTGAACTTCACTTGCCACCTAACTGCCTACTCCATCAATTTGTCTATCCAAATTCTACACTGTCCTCTTTGCAGTTCACAACACTTCCAAGCTTCGTATCATCCACAAACTTTGAAATTTGCCCCCTGCACACCAAGATCTAGATCATTAATATATATCAGGAAAAGCAAGGGCCCTAACGCTGACCCCTGGGGAACTCCACTACAAACTTTCTTCCAGCCCAAAAAAATATCCATTGACCATTACTCTCTGCTTCCTATTTTTCAGCCTATTTCGTATCCACGTTGCTACTGTCCTTTTTATTCCATGAGCAATACCCATCTCACAAGTCTGTTGTGCAGTACTGTGTCAAATGCCTTTTAAAAGTCCATGTACCCCAAAAGTCATCAACAGCATTATCCTCATCACCCTTTTCTGTTACCTTCTTCAAAACACTCCAGCAAATTGGTTAAAGACGATTTTCCTTTTAGAAATCCATGCTGGCTCTTTCTTATCAACCCATATTTTTCCTGTGACTAATAATTCTATCCTGAATAATTGTTTCCAGAATCTTGCCCATAACTGAAGTTAAACTGGCTGGTCTGTAGTTGCTGGGCTTTTCTTTACAACCTTTTTTGAACAAGGGGATAATAATAAGGTAAATGAGCTTGTGGCGCAGATTGAAATTGGCAGGTATGATGTGGTGGACATTACGGAGACATGGCTGCAAGGGAATCGGGACTGGGAGCTAAATATCCAAGGATATATATCCTATTGACAAGATAGGCAGGTTGGCAGAGGGGGTGGGGTTGCTTTGTTAGTAAGAAATGAAATTAAATCGATAACAAGAAATGATGTAGGGTCAGATGATGTAGAATCTGTGTGGGTAGAGTTGAGGAACCGCAAAGGTAAAAAACCATAATGGGAATTATGTACAGGCCTCCGAACAGTAGTCAGGATGTGGGGCACAAGATACACCAGGAGATAGAAAAGGTGTGTAAGAAAGGCAAGGTTACAGTGATCATGGGGGATTTTAATATGCAGGTAGACTGGGAAAATCAGGTTGGTATTGGATCCCAAGAAAAGGAATTTGTGGAATGTCTACGAGATGGCTTTTTGGAGCAGCTTGTGGTGGAGCCCACTAGGGAACAGGCAATTCTAGATTTAATGATGTGTAATGAGGCAGATTTGATAAGGGAGCTTAAGGTGAAGGAACCCTTAGGAAGAAGTGACCATAATATGATAGAATTTACCCTGCAATTTGAGAGGGAAAAGCTGGAATCAGATGTAACAGTATTACAGTTGAATAAAGGCAACTACAGAGGCATGAGGGAGAAGCTGGCCAGAATTGACTAGGAAATGAGCCTAGCAGGAAAGACAGTGGAGCAGCAATGGCAGGAGTTTCTGGGAGTAATTTGGGGGGGACAGCAAAAATTCATCCCTCGGAAGAAGAAGCATACTAAAGGGAGGACGAGGCAACCATGGCTGATAAGGGAAGTCAGGGACAGCATAAAAGCTAAAGAGAAAGCATACAATGCGGCGAAGAGCAGTGGGAAACCATGGGATTGAGAAGCCTACAAAGACCAACAGAGGACAACTAAAAAAGAAATAAGGAGGGAGAAGATTAAATATGAGTGTAAACTAGCCAGTAATATAAAAGAAGATTGCAAGAGTTTTTTGAGATATATAAAGGACAAGAGAGAGGCAAAAGTGGACATTGGGCCACTGGAAAATGACGCTGGAGAAGTAGTAGTGGGGAACAAAGAAATGGCGGAGGAACTGAATAGGTATTTTGCGTCAGTCTTCACAGTGGAAGACACGAGTAACATCACGAAAGTTCAAGAGAGTCGGGGCGCAGAGGTGAGTATGGTGGCCATTACCAAGGAGAAGGTGCTAGGAAAACTGAAAGGTCTGAAGGTGGATAAATGAGCTGGACCAGGTGGATTACACCCCAGAGTTCTGAAGGAGATAGCTGAAGAGATAGTGGAGGCGTTAGTGGTGATCTTTCAGGAATCACTGGAGTCAGGGAGGGTCCCAGAGGCCTGGAAAATCGCTAATGTAACAGCCCTGTTTAAGAAGGGAGTGAGGCAAAAGACAGGAAATTACAGGCCGATTAGCCTGACCTCGGTCGTTGGTAAGATTTTAGAATCCATTATTAAGGATGAAATTTCAGAATACTTGGAAGTGCATGGTAAAATCGGGCAAAGTCAGCATGGTTTCATCAAGGGGAGGTCATGCCTGACAAATCTGTTAGAATTCTTTGAGGAGGTAATGAGTAAGTTAGACAAAGGAGAGCCAATGGATGATCTACTTGGACTTCCAGAAGGCCCTTGACAAGGTGCTGCAGAGGAGGCTGCTCAGTCAGATAAGAGCCCATGGTGTTAGAGGCAAGGTACTAGCATGGCTAGAAGATTGGCTGTTTGGCAGGAGGCAGAGAGTGGGGATAAGGGGGTCCTTCTCAGGATAGCGGCCGGTGACTAGTAGAGTTCCGCAGGGGTCAGTGTTGGGACCGCAACTTTTCACTTTTTACATTAATGATCTAGATGAAGGAACTGAGGGCATCCTGGCTAAGTTTGCAGATGATACAAAGATAGGTGGAGGGACAGGTAGTATTGAGGAGGCGAGGAGGCTGCAGAAGGATTTGGACAGGTTAGGAGAATGGGCAAAGAAGTGGCAGATGGAATACAACGTGGGGAAGTGTGAGGTCATGCACTTTGGTAGGAAGAATTTGGGCATAGACTATTTTCTCAATGGGGAGGGAATTCAGAAATCTGGATTGCAAAGGGACTTGGGAGTCCTAATCCAGGATTCTCTTAAGGTTAACTTGCAGGTTGAGTCAGTAGTTAGGAAGGCAAATGTAATGTTGGCATTTATTTTGACAGGACTAGAATATAAAAGCAGGGATGTCTGCTGAGGCTTTATAAGGCTCTGGTCAGACCACATTTAGAATATTGTGAGCAATTTTGTGTCCCATACCTCAGGAAGGATGTGCTGGCCCTGGAGAGAGTCCAGAGGAGGTTCACGAGAATGATCCCAGGAATGAAGGGCTTAACATATGAGGAACGTTTGAGGACTCTGGGTCTATACTCGATGGAGTTTAGAAGGATGAGAGGAGATCTGATTGAAACTTACAGAATACTGAAAGGCCTGGATAGAGTGGACGTGGGGAAGATGTTTCCATTAGTAGGAGAGACTAGGACCTGAGGGCACAGCCTCAGAGTAAAGGGAAGAGCTTTTAGAACAGAGATGAGGAGAAACTTCTTTAGCCAGAGAGTGGTGAATCTATAGAATTCATTGCCACAAAAGGCTGTGGAGGCCAGGTCATTGAGTGTTTTTAAGACCGAAATAGATAGATTCTTGGTGGTAAGGTTATCAAAGGTTATGGGCAGAAGGCTGGAGAATGGGGTTGAGAAATTTATCAGCCATCATTGAATGGCGGAGCAGACTTGATGGGCCGAATGGCCTAATTTCTGCTCCTATGTCTTGTGGTCTTATGGTCTTATGGGAGGGACCTTTGGGAGGAGAGGCGCAAGCACAAGGACCTGTTTGGACCTGCCTCACACAAGCAATGACCTCAAGTGCCAGTATGGGAGATGGATGAGGCACCCAGTATCCCAGCTAGGGGCCCATCCATCCATGGTGAGCATGGAGGTCCAGAGCAACCTCACATTGGCGCACAAGCTGCTTGTCATCTCTGTGGGCCCCTCCCAGGGTGCTCTGGATGACAGCAACAGCTTCTCCACTCCTCCGGTCCAGTGACCGTTACATCTGATGAGGCTGCGAGGACTGGGGATGGCAGGGCCAGCAGGAAGTCCAAGACGGAGGGGGCTGCAAAAGATGCCACTAGCTTGCTGCCAGGGTTTACAGGCGGCGATACAGCTACCTCATTATTTCTGAGGTGCAATGCCGAAGGAGGTCCTACCTCTCAAGGGAGATAGTGACTTCTATTTGCCAGATGATTGGGCCTGAGATCAGCTCTGACTATGTGGGTGGACACCCCATGCCAGTGGCTCTGAAGGTCACAGTGGCCTTCAACTTCTATGCCCCCAGGTCTTCCCAGGGGTCAGTGGGGGTTTTGTGTGGAGTGTCCCAATCAGCTGTCCACAGTTGCCTGAAGCTGGTGACAGAAACTTTGTTCTGGCAGGTATTGACCTTTATTCTTTACGTACGGAGGAGGCCACTCAGGCTGAGCGAACCAGAGGCTTTGCAGTGATTGCTGGGTTCCCCCGCGTCCAGGGTGACATCGACTGCACACATGTGGCCATCAAGGCACCAGCGGGTCAGCCAGATGCCCTTGACAACAGGAAGGGATTCCACTCCTTGAACTTGCAGATAGAGTGTGACCATAGGATGCAGATCCTGCAAGTCTGTGTTAGGTACCCTGGCAGCTCCTATGACACTTACATCCTGAGATGCTCCCAAGTCCCAAGGCTCTTCAGTGCTCCAGCCCGACTGGATGGATGGCTGCTGTGTGACAAGGGCTATCCATTGATAAGGTAGCTTATGATGCCTCTCCGTCACCCAAGGCAGAGCAGCGTTACAATATGAGTCATTCCTCCACAAGAGCGGTGGTAGAGAGGACCATAGGTCTTCTCAAGATGTGCTTCCAATGCCTGGACCATTCAGGGAGTGCACTACAGTATCTCCCAGAGTGGGTGTCACCAATAATGGTTGCATGCTGCGCGCTCCACAATCTGGCACTGGCAAGGGGGGGTCCACTGGAGGGAGAGGACGTTGACGCAGCTCCATAGGCCACAGATGATGAATCCAGTAGTTAGTCAGAAGACCAGCATGGTGAGGAGAACGCTAATGGCGTGAAGGCAGACCTCGGTAACCTCCAGGGAGGCAGGGATGCCATGATCCAACGCTCCTTCAGCTAGGCCACCTAAGATCCGCTCCCACCTCATGCCAGGGCTGCTGCCTTCATCCTGGATGTCTGAAATAGACCTTTAATTTGAACCCAAAGTCCACTCACAGCCTGTGCAATAAAATATCAAGTCACTTACATCCTGTGTTACATACAGGCATATCCTGCACCAGGAAGAAAAAATGAAGCGTATTCAGGCCATTAGAACCAAAGCAAATTTAATGTTATTGTCACATTGGATGCATAATGACATTGCCACTACTGGTGTTGATGTTCACACCACCAGACATGTAAACCAAACATAAAGGAATAGAAAATCACCCATGAACGCTTCCTCTTGTAGTCATGGCACCTTTAACTTACATTCCTGAGTGCTCCGTCTTAGTGCCTCTCTCCCCTCGCTGCCACCGGCATTGGAGACAGCCTGCTGACTCTGGTGTCTTGTTGGCCTTGATGACCTTGGCAGACGTCCTTTGACCAGTGGAGCCTGTGCGTGCTCCGCCTTTGAGGGAGCAGCCAGTGCCATGGCTGGCAACTCCCCAGTCCTCGCAGCCTCATCAGATGTGACAGTCACTGGACCGGAGGAGTGGAGGAGCTGCTGCCATCATTCAGAGCACCCTGAGAGGGGCCCACAGAGATGACAAGCAGCTCATGCGCCAATTTGAAGTTGCTCTAGACCTCCATGCTCATCATGGATGGACGGGCCCCTAGCTGGGATACTGAGTGCCTCATCCATCTCCCATACTGGCAATGACCACCTGAGGTCATTGCCTGTATGAGGCAGGTCCAAACAGGTCTGAGCACAACCCCAGGAACCCCTGTCGCCACACTGTCAATGGAAGAGGCAGCGCGCTCTGCCATGAGGGTCCACAACAGAGATCCTCTTGGATCTCCGGCAGATCATCCCGCACATCTCGCTGCACATCTAGCATCTGCCGCCCATTGGATGACTCCAAAAGCTCATCATCTGCCATCGACTGAGCATTGTCCTGGTCTCCAGCAGTCCTCCGACTGCCTGCGCCCTGGACACTCTCTGCCTCTGCCTGCACCTCAAGTGAGTGTGAATTGCCATCACCAATGTGCACCAACATTCTAGCCACCGTTCTAATGCCCACTGAGGTGCTGGTTCTGCGCTAGTGCTTGGGTCAGAGATTAGGTGTAACCCAGGTGCAAATGAAGCCCGGTTGTCTTCCGGCGTCAGGGATGGCCCTTCGGGGTCCAGAGAGCGAACGCCTGCTGGCAAATCTAAAAGGGAGAACAAGGACACGTCATTAATTAAAGTCATCGCACTGTCACTGTGCATGCCAGGCACCCTGGTGAGACAGTGGAGATCTGCATCATGATGTCATTGTCTTTCAATGATCAATTGGGGACTCCGGGTTTGAGGCTCCAGTCAATGAAGAGACTACATTAGAATGGTTGCATAATCTGAAACTGTCACCTCTGCCATGACAAACTGCATTCTTAGCTTTGCCTGGCACCCCTGCTTCTCCACAACCAGTTGCACATGGAGCGTGCCGGCTCTCCAGCTCAAGGACGTGCAGCTCGATTCTGGTCAGCAGGAACAGGTTGGGTGGGCCTCCGCCTCTACGTGACCTCTCTGACTGGTTCTGACTGTCTTTTCTTGAAAGGACAGAGAAGCATTCTTTAGTCTACTCTCTACCTGCAACGGCATTGCAACCTGGCCAACCCCAGTTGAGGAACATCTTGCGGGGCACATCTGAGTCACAGCCCTCAGGCAGCAAGGCACTCAGTGCAGGCAACCAGAGCTCACCCCCTTGGCCAGCTCCGGCGTCATTGACAGTTGGCACTCAGACTCTAGGACCCCTAAGATCCATGGATGGGAAGGCCACACCTTAACACTTCTGCACAGTGACCCATGCCAACATGATACTCACCCTTCCTGAGTGCAGCAGGTCATTGAATATGTTCTGGCACTGCACCCATGTATGCCACACCACATCATGGCTGATAACCAGCGCTGCCACCTCCTCCCATGCCCTCTTTGTGAGGTGCGGTGGCCTCCTCCTCCCATCTCTGGGGATAAGGGTGTCCCTCCTGGCTGTCACCTCCTCCAGCAGGACCACAAGGCACTCATCTGAAAAGCAGGGGGGCCGAGTTCCCACCTAACCTGACGTCTCTAGCCGCACTCGACTCCATCGCTTTGCTAACGCAGAACTGACGCTCTTCCATGGCAGCCTTCCAGGATCACCATTGGATCCGGCCGCTGACAGGCCCCTACCCCCGCTTGGCCCGTCCCAACCAATGGGGAGCCAAGTTTCACACCGGGTGAGACAGAATTGACCCGCCAGCTTGAAATCACGATTGGGGGCCGATCGTGGCTGGCAGCCCATTTCCCGGCTGATCCCTGGTTTGCTGAGTGCGCCCATCCACCGAACTCAAAATTCTGCCCACAGTCTCTTGCACTTCCCCCGCACATACACAGTCTCTCACACTCCACCCCCCGCAGGCACAGTCTATCGCACAATCACCCCCTCGCCCCGCACGCACAGTCTCTCCCACTTCCCCTCCAATACACACTGTGTCTGAGTCCCACAGCGTTCTGTACTGGGGCCTCAACTTTATACGATTTACACCAATGACTCAGATGAGGGGATTGAAGATGTGGTAGCTAAATTTGCAGATGACGAAAAGATAGGATTGGAAAGTATGTTGGGAAGAGGACATGAGGAGTTTGTAGATAGATAGATAATAGGTTGATTGAGTGGGCAAAGATCTGGCAAATGGAGTTTAATGTGGGAAAACGTGAAATTGTTCCCTTTGACAGGAAGAACAGAAAAGCAGAGTATTACTTAAATGGAGAACGGCTGCATAATTCTGAGGTGCAGAGGGATCTAGGTGTTCTAGCAAGAGTCACAAAAAGTTAGTATGCAGGTGCAGCAAGTAATTAAGAAGGCGAATGGAATGCTATCCTTTATTACGAGAGGGTTGAACATAAAAGTAAAGATGTTATGCCTCAGTTATACAGGGCATTGGTGAGACCTCACCTCGAATATTGTGTGCAGTTTTGATCTCCTTATTTAAGGAAGGATGTAAATGCATTGGAGGCAGTTCAAAGGAGGTTTACTAGGTTGATACCTGGAACGAGTGGGTTGTCTTATGAGGAAAGGTTGGACAAACTGGGCTTGTTTCCACTGGAATTTAGAAGAGTGAGGGGTGATTTGATTAAAGTGTACAAGGTCCGGAACGGCCTTGACAAGGTGGATGTCGAAAGGATGTTTCCTCTTGTGAATGAGTCCAGAACAAGGGGGCACTGTTTTCAAATTAGGGGTCACCCTTTTAGGACAGAGATGAGAATTTTTTTCTTTCAGAGGGTGTACAACTTTGGAATTCATTCACTTTCTCATTCTCCCCACATTCACAGACATACTGTCTCACTCCCCCAGCGACACACACACACACACAAACTCTCTCACTCCCACATACATTTACTCAGTCACACCCTCTCTCTCCTCCACATACTTATTCTCTCATTCCAGCCCCCTCACACTCACAGACACACCCTCTCATTTGACTTCGCCCTCCTGGGCCATCAAAACTTCACCCATACTTCTCTGGGCCCAAGGAGACTGCACATTCCTCGAGTAATAGAGTCATAGAGCGTAATAGAGTCATAGAGATCTTCAGCACAGAAAATGGCTGTTCGAGTCTGCGCCGGTCAAACAAATACCTCACTATTCTAATCCCATATAGAGTCATAGAAGGGCCACCAAAATTACACTCTCTATAGGACCAACATAACTGGCTCCCCGGGCTCCAGCACTGAAATACCTGACTCCTTGGGCTTCAGCACCGACGTACCTGACTCCCTGGTCTCCAGCACCGATGTACCTGACTCCCTGGGCACCAGCACCAACGTACCTGATTCCCCGGGCTCCAGCACCAATGTACCTTACTCCCTGGGCACCAGCACCAATGTACCTGACTCCCTGGCACCAGCACCGAAATACCTGACTCCTTGGGCTCCAGCATCAACGTACCTGATTCCCTGGGCTCCAGCACTGATGTACCTGATTTCCCGGACTCTCGCATCGATGTACCTTCACTTCCTGAGCAAATGTGGGAGAGGAACAATCTCTGATTGGAGGGCAGCTCCATGCAGAGTTGTCCATTGAAACTTACCTTTTTGACCGGAATTTTGAAAACTGGCTGGGGCCCATACAGGGGCTTTGTATGTTGGACAAGCCTGTTGTAGAGGATCTAATCAAAAGCTGGGATGCTGTTCCTCAAGTTTATATTAAGATTCACTGGAACAGTACAGGTGGCCACTGGGCAGGAGTTTAGAGCGGGATTCATTATGCACCTCATCTCTAAACTACACTGAGATTGGGGACTGCAGGCAAGACTGTAGCTAGACGTTTCTCTCTGCCTTCAATTAATAAGTAAATGTAAGACAGAATGGATTTTTCTTGAAAGAATAGCTCATAGCATGACTGGTTTGGAACATATCTGCAATTAAATCGTTGTTATAAAACTGTACCAATCCTATGTTGTTGCTAATATTCAGATCATGTTGCTGAGAGCTTCGGTTATATTATATTTATTTAATACTGTTTTTGTTTCTTTTCCTCAGTTTGTGTTGAAATGTTGTAACGGATTGCTAGAGGCTTTCAATTATATACCCCAGACATACTTATTACCCTACTTAATCCCCTATCTAGGTAATGCTGGAAGTCAGGTGCCACTTAAGCCTCCAAGAGGTGCATCGCCAGTGTCAGGCAAACCACGTAGTCCACCCCAGTTAACGATTCCTCCTCCCCCACCATACCCACCTTCTCCAGACATTGAGATTACCAACCAGCCAGGAATGTCACCAGAGTGTGATTTGACTAACACGGTACCTGATGTTACTGAACATGGTGAATCGATGCCTGAATGTAGGTCCTCTAAATAGTATAGTCGATCTTCTGTAGTCTTAACACGTCTATCATTTGCTAATATTGAGCTCTTCAGTGGTTTTCGTCAGCCTTATCAAATTTCCTTTGACACAAATCAAACTTGGGAACTTGCTTTTTTAAATTACCTACAGCTTTATTGCCTGTTCTTTCAGTGGAATATTATCAACAAAATGTTGTGGTTGGTATTTTGTTAACTCTGCTTGCAAAAATATTTCAACATGGGAATATGACATGAAGCATACATCAGAAATATTAATATATTTTTGAAAGATTGGGGGGTCTTGTGTTGATCATGTTATGAATTTGATCATTGTGCTTTCCTCTCTAAAGCCTGAGCTGGGGGCCAACCCAGATGGGTAAGATGAAAGCCTGTTTTTGGGGAGGCCCAACACATTAAGTGCCAATCAGCAGGTGCGAACCAATTAGAGGCTGGCAGCTCTTCATTGCTTGGCAGCACCACTGGAGAGGCAGTGGCTGCTGCCAGTGCTATACCCACCTGAGGCCCAGGATTGCCATAAACCCAGGCGCTGGTGAGTGAATGATGGCGGGAGGGTTATGGGGTGGGGGGTTCACAGGACAGGGGTGTCAGAAGCAAGGGCAGAAGGATTGTTCTCAGTGGCCCCTTTTCCTGATGCTGGGTCCATTGATCAGGCGCTGAGTGACTGACAACAAGGGATCCTCCCCCAGAAGCCTGCATGCAAACAGCACAGGGTTTGCTTTTCAGACTCCCCACATGGTGAGCCCCCTACCTGCTGCTGGATGAATGCTGGCATCTTTTTGCCTGATTAATTGCCCCGACACCAAACTCGCCGTGGGGACAGGATTAAATTTTTGCCCCACTAGCCACATCCTATCAATTAGAGTACCTGCTCTTTATCCCTACTTGTCTCTTCTTCCACTCAGCCAATTTCCTCATCAGGCCAATAGGTTAACTTCACTTTCATGAGCTTCAACTTTAGCTCAAAGTCTCTTATGAGGGATTTTATCATTCTCCTGGAAGTCCAAATAAATAACATCCTTAGAAATATCCCTCTACACTACTTTATTCACCTCTTCATAAACGGCAGTCAGGTTCGTAGGCATGAGCTATCCTTTACAAATTCATGTTGACTCTCGCTGACCAGTTGAAAATTTTTAAGATATTCCTTCATGTTATCCATAATAATAGAGTTTAATCATTTCCTGACAACGGATGATCAGCTAACTGATCTATAGTTCCCAGCTTTTCTGCTCTCACCTTTCTTAAATAATGGAATGACATGCACAATTTTCCAATCCGAAGGCCTGGTTCCTAAAGTCAAGAGCACTTTGGAAGGTTAAACTTAAGCCATCTGCAATGTTTCCACCCACTTTCATTAAAATCCTGGGATGGAAATAATCTGGCCCTTGGGATTTATCCCTCTTTATGGCCATTATTTTCTTTACTACTGTTGTTTTGATAACATTAATTTCAGTGAGTCGCTGTTCCAGACTCAATATTAATTTCCTTGGGATGTTCTTCCTCAACTGTAAACACTGAGGCAAAATAATTATTCAACATGTCTGCCATTTCCTTATTCTCCCGGACAATATCAGTGTGATCTGTTTGTAATAGGCCCAGATTGCTCCTGATCAAAAACAGAAATATCTGGAAAAACTCAGCAGGTCTGGCAGCATTGGCGGAGAAGAACAAAGTTGACGTTTCGAGTCCTCATGACCCTTCCACAGAACTAAGTAAAAATAGGAGAGGGGTGAAATATAAGCTGGTTTAAGGTGGGTGGGGGGAGAGAACTGGGTGGGGGGGGTGGTGGGGCGGTGGTTGTAGGGACAAGCAAGCAGTGATAGGAGCAGATAATCAAAAGATGTCACAGACAAAAGAACAAAGAGGTGTTGAAGGTGGTGATATTATCTAAAAGAATGTGCTAATTAAGAATGGATGGCAGGACACGCAAGGTACAGATAGCTCCAGTGGGGGTGGGGTGAAGTAAGACTAAAAGGGCATAAAAGGTATAGATTTAAAAATAATGGAAATAGGCGGGAAAAGAAAAATCTATATAAATTATTGGAAAAAACAAAAGGGAGGGGGAAGAAACGGAAAGGGGGTGGGGATGGAGGAGGGAGTTCAAGATCTAAAGTTGTTGAACTCAATATTCAGTCCGGAAGGCTGTAAAATGCCTAGTCGGAAGATGAGGTGCTGTTCCTCCAGTTTGCGTTGAGCTTCACTGGAACAATGCAGCAGGCCAAGGACAGACATGTGGGCAAGAGAGTGTTAAAAAGGCAAGCGATAGGGAGGTCTGGGTCATCCTTGCGGACAGACCGAAGGTGTTCTGCAAAGCAGTCGCCCAGTCTGTGTTTGGTCTCTCCAATGTAGAGGAGACCACATTGGGAGCAAAGAATGCAGTAGACTAAGTTGGGGGAAATGCAAGTGAAATGCTGCTTCACTTGAAAGGAGTGTTTGGGCCCTTGGACAGTGAGGAGAGAGGAAGTGAAGGGGCAGGTGTTGCATATTTTGCGTATGCATGGGGGGGTGCCGTAAGTGGGAGTTGGTGAGTAGTGGGGTGATGGAGGAGTGGACCAGGGTGTCACGGAGGGAACAATCCCTACGGAATGCTGCTAGGGGGCATGAAGGGACGATGTGTTTGGTGGTGGCATCATGCTGGAGTTGGCGGAAATGGCGGAGGATGATCCTTTGAATGCGGAGGCTGGTGGGGTGATAAGTGAGGACAAGGGGGACCCTATCATGTTTCTGGGAGGGAGGAGAAGGCGTGAGGGCGGATGCGCGGAAGATGGGCCAGACACGGTTGAGGCCCCTGTCAACGACCGTGGGTGGAAAACCTCGGTTAAGGAAGAAGGAGGACATGTCAGAGGAACTGTTTTTGAAGGTAACATCATCAGAACAGATGCGACGGAGGCGAAGGAACTGAGAGAATGGGATGGAGTCCTTACAGGAAGCGGGGCATGAGGAGCTGTAGTCGAGGTAGCTGTGGGAGTCGGTAGGTTTGTAATGGATATTGGTGAACAGTCTATCACCAGAAATTGAGACAGAGAGGTCAAGGAAGGGAAGGGAAGCGTCAGAAATGGACCATGTGAAAATGATGGAGGGGTGGAGATTGGAAGCAAAATTAATAAATTTTTCCAGGTCCTGACGAGAGCATGAAGCAGCACCGAAGTAATCATCGATGTACCGGAGAAAGAGTTGTGGAAGGGGACCGGAGTAGGACTGGAACAAGGAATGTTCCACATACCCCATAAAGAGACAGGCATAGCTGGGGCCCATGTGGGTACCAATAGCCACACCTTTTATTTGGAGGAAGTGAGAGGAGTTAAAGGAGAAATTGTTCAGTGTGAGAACACGTTCAGCCAGACGGAGGAGAGTAGTGATGGATGGGGATTGTTCGGGCTTCTGTTTGAGGAAGAAGCTGAGAGCACTCAGGCCATCCTGGTGGGGGATGGAGGTGTAGAGGGTTTGGACGTCCATGGTGAAGAGGAGGCGGTTGGAGCCAGGGAACTGGAAATTGTTGATGTGACGTAAGATGTCAGAGAAATCATGGATGTAGGTGGGAAGGGACTGGACAAGGGGAGAGAGAAGGGAGTCAAGATAACGAGAAATGAGTTCCATGGGGCAGGAGCAGGCTGACACGATCGGTCTGCCGGGGCAGTCCTGTTTGTGGATTTTGGGTAGGAGGTAGAAGCGGGCCGTCCGCGTTTGGGCGACTGTCAGGTTGGAAGCTGTGGGAGGAAGATCTCCAGAGGAGATGAGGTCAGTGACAGTCTTGGAAACAATGGCTTGATGTTCAGTGGTGGGGTCATGGGCCAGGGAGAGGTTGGAGGAAGTGCTCCTGATCGCCCTTTTTTTTCTCATTTTGATTTTTTTGTGTTGATTTTGATATCGCTTTCATTCTCCCTTTTTGAAGTGTTTATTATTTATTTTGTTATCCTTTGCTCTTGTTTGTATCTTTCCCGTTCCCCATGAGTTGTGCTTTTTTTCCACAATTTTCAGTGCTTTTTCTTTTACATGCATGTCTTTTTAGTTGTCCATGGCTGTTTCATTTTTGAAGTAGAGCTCTTGCTGCTTAGGCCTATAAACTGGTTCTGTGTAATATTAAATTCCTTTTTGAACACCTCTTGCTGATATTCTATCATTTCACCCATTAAGAGGTTTGCTCACTTTACTGTGGACACTTTCTATTTTATTGCATTGAAGCCAGCCTTACCTAAATCTAGATTCTGAATAGCTGTTCCCTGTTTCTCCCTTCTGAACATTATACTTCCCCTAATGGGAGAGACTAGAACTAGGGGACACAGTTTAAAAATAAGTGGTCTCCCATTTAAGACAGAGATGAGGAGAAATTTTTCTCTCAGAGGGTTGTTAGTCTGTGGAATTCTCTTCCCCAGAGAGCAGTGCAGGCTGGGTCATTCAGTATTTTTAATGCTGAGTTAAGGAGTCAAAGGTTGTGGCGAGTAGGCAGGAAAGTAGAATTGAAGACACAATCAGATCATATGGCAAACAAACTCGAGGATCCGAATGGCCTACTCTTGTTTCTAATTCATATGTTTGCAAATACTTCTTGACTCAAGCTTACATAAACCATAACAGGTATTGGGAGCAAAAAGCGGCACATCCTTCCACTTCTGCACCCAATTTCACCAAATTCCCAACTTTTGAACTCTACTTGTGATGCACTACTTTTATCACCACTCTGTGCTTCAGCTGATATTGTTTATATGCCTTTTTGAACCACACCCATGTTACAAGAGCACACTCACATTCTTGCAAACAGTCATAAATCATTTATTCAGGCAATCACTTAGAGCAAATTGACTTCTAACTGCCAATGACAGGCTGCCACTGACAGGCAGTTTCTGTTAACTAGCTTGCTGTTTCTTTTACAGCTTTTAAATTCTACTTCAAATGTTAAACTAAATTTCAATTTGAGAAATACTCACCAACTCTTACCAAAAATTCCCACTCTCACCAATTTGTCCATTTTTGCACTTTATTCAGTGCCGGCAGAGTGTGTGTCCCAGTTCTTGGTGTAGTGCTGCATCTTCCATCATCTGACCATCATGAGGGCACATCATGGATGTGGTGAACGCCTCAGCAGAAGTTAGAATTGGAGGAGGAAGAGTAGATAAAACTGGTAGATCAACCTTCCAGACAAGTCTGTGAGCACATCATTCAATTCAGGTTCCTTTGAATAAAATCCCAGATCCTCATTGTTGAATCATTCCACGTCTTACTGTCTGTCAGTACCCCTTGGTAAAAGCCCCCACAAAGTAATCACTCCATACCAACTATATCCAGCTAAACATCAACTATTCCATACACTAGTCAACAATCACCCTTGTGCAGTCCCTTACTGCCTCTGACAATGTCTTTGCCTGGCCTAGCGCTCCTGCGCAATGCTACCCTAGTAGCAGCACATGGCTGACTCTCAGTTGGGGAGACTGCAGATGGCATTGAAGGACATCACAGGCAGCTCTGGGCCTTGAGAATCCAGCTTCAGACTGCACCATCGAATACGGGCAGCAATAGTCTGGACAGGCTGGCTACGGGCAAAATCAAATGCACTGGTGGAGTGGCAGTAGAATTGAAGTTACCGGCAAAAGAAGCAATGGTAACATGAAGAAAGACTTTTTTATGTAGCGAGTGGTTAGGATCTGGAATGCACTGTTTGAGTGTGATGGAGGCAGAGCCAATAATGACTTTCAAAAGAGAATTGGAACATTGCCTGAGCAGGAAAAAAAATCAGAGCTACGGGGAAAAAGCAGGGAATCGTAATAGACGAATTGCTCTTGAAGGGAGCTTACACAGACGCAATGGGCTGAATGGCCTCTTTTTGCGCTGTAACGATTCTGTGATTTTTCTATGATTATTCTAAGAGAGGACATCAGATTCATACATCACAGAGCCACTACTTCCACTCCCCAGTTTGAGGGAGTGGTGGGGCAGGAGGGGTAGGGGACGCTCTTCAGTTATCCAAGTAATCTGTTGGAGGACCAATTGTTCTGTTACCCTGAAACACTGGTGTCCGCAGACATGTTAGCAGAACTCTGAGCCTGCATGGCAGCAAGCTGGGTTTGCATGACACCAAGCTGAGATTTTATGACCTTAATCTGAACTACCACTGCAGCACTCAGACATTGGAGCCGTCTTCTTATGCTGCATTGGAAGTTGAGACAACAGCCATCAGCCTGTGTCATTATAGTCAGGCCCACAGTAGTTGTGTGGAGTTCACCACCACTACTTCCTGGAAAGGATGTGTTCTAAGCCTAATACAAAGATCTGGGTTAAGCTGGAGCCAAACTCTTCCATGCTCCTTGACACTGACTGCAGCTCTCTGGAATGCCCGCCAATGCATCAAGAATTTCATTGTACATGTCATCAGCATTTTTCGATATGTCACCCATTCAAAATCCTCATGTGGGTCACCTGCAGCAGAACTCAAGTGCGACCTCGTACTCTGGGGAGCTGGCACTCTCATAACCTTCACCCCCTGGCCTGGACATAGTCCCCTTATGTCTAGGGAATCACCACATTTGGATCCTGCCTCTATGCTACCTCCTAAAACTCATGCAGTGCCTTTACCTGAGTGGAAGACTGCAAGTGTCAGATCAAGTGACCATGTTTTTTTTGCTCTTCAGTCTGTTCTCCCTCTAGACCTTAAACCTCCCACACCACTGGCTTGCCAGATGGCTGTTCTTGGATATCTGAAAGTATAAAGGCACAAGGGTGAAGGGAAGTGGGGAAAGCAAGAGGTGCATAGTTACATCATCTGCAGCGTGTACATCATAACAGAATGCAGAATGAGGGTGGTGGGATGTGAGAAGATGCATTAAGCAGGAACATATCATTATCCTCAATGGTTTCAACCACTTTGCTGGCCGAAGCCCCAGTGACCACCACTTTAATTATTCTCCGCACCACCTCCTCCATTTAGTAAGCACATACAACCCTGCCTGCAAACCCGCCACCCCCAGTGATTAGTTGCTTCTGCCCCCTATTATGGTCTACCTTACCCAATATAAGATAAGAAAGTGTGTTAGTAATGGATGATGTGCCAGCCACAATTGAATAACATATGGCAGCTGTGAAA
The DNA here is from genome assembly GCF_017639515.1 of Carcharodon carcharias. Classification (NCBI taxonomy): domain Eukaryota; kingdom Metazoa; phylum Chordata; class Chondrichthyes; order Lamniformes; family Lamnidae; genus Carcharodon; species Carcharodon carcharias. Next base: position 95,001,161 of record NC_054469.1, read on the forward strand.
AGTAAGTGTTGGGCTTTTAGCAGTGTTGAGAGTGTGAGGATGAGGTGAATCATATGAATGTGAGGTTTGAGTCTTTGTTCATAGAGATTGATGGTAGGACACTGAGGTGTGCATGGACTTGAGTTTGACGCTAGTGGCTCAGTTGGTAACGATATGGAATTCACTGACCTTAGCCATTCGTGAGGAACTGACCTTGGCCACTCATGTGAGGTCATTAAATGTTTTTTTTTGCTTGTTTATGGGATGTGGGTGTTGCTGGCAAGGCCAGCATTTGCTGCCCATCCCCAATTGCCCTTGAGCTGCTGCAATTCATGTTATAGGTCAACCCACAGTGCTGTTAGGGAGGGAGTTCTAGGATGTTGACTCACCAACGATGAAGGAACGGCAATATATTTTGTAGCCATGATGGCGTGTAACTTGGAAGGGAACTTGCAGGTGTTGCCCTTGTCCTTCTAAGTGATAAAGGTTATGGGTTTAGAAGGTGCTGTCGAAGAAGCCTTGATGAGTCGCTGCACCTTGTGGATGGTACACGCAGCGCCGGTTATAGAAGGAGTGAATGTTTAAGCTAATGGATGATGTGCCAATCAAGCAGCCTGCTTTGACCTGAATGGTGTTGAGTTTCTTGAATGTTGTTGGAGAGTCAACTGGTGAGTATTTCATTACACTCCTTATTTGTGCCTTTGTAGATGGTGGACAGGCTTTTGACAATCAGGAAGTGAGTTACTTGCTGCAGAATTCCCAGCCTCTGACCTGCACTTGTAGCCGCAGTATTTATATGCCTGGTCCAGTTCAGTTTCTGGTCAGTGGTGACTCCCTGGGATTTTGATGGCAGGGATTCAGCGATGGTATTGCCATTGGATGTCATGGGGAGATGGTTATATATTTCCTTGTTGGAGATGGTTATTGCCTGGTATTTGTGTTGCATGAATGTTACTTGCCACTTATCAGCTCAACCAGAATGTTGTTCAACTATTAGTGCACGTGGGCACAGATTGCTATATTACCAAGGGAGTTGCATATGGAACTAAACACTGTGCAATCATCAGTTAACATCCCCATTCCTGAGCTTATGATGGAGGGAAGTTCATTGATGAAGCAGATGAAGGTGGTTAGACCCAGGACCTGACCCTGAGGAGCACCTGAGCTCCCAGCAATCTTTTGCGGTTGAGATGATTGACCTCTAACAACCACAACCATCTTCCTTTGTGCGGAGTATGACTCTGCCAATGGAGAGCCTTTTCCCTGATTCTCATTGACTGCAATTTTGCTAGTACTCTCACTTCCCCTCTTAAATTCAGCTCTTTTGTCTGTGTTTGATGAGGGCTGTAATGAGGTTTCGAGCCAGTGGTCTCAGGCAGAACGCAAACTGAGCATCAGTACGCAGGTCATTGTGAGTAAGTGCTTCTGGATATCACTGTTGATTAAACCTTCAGTCACTTTGCAGATGATTGAGGGTAGACTGATGGGGCAATAATTTACAGGATTGGATTTTATGGACAGGACCTTGGTGATATTCCACTTTATTGGGTAGATACCAGTGTACTAACTGTATGGGAATACGTTGGCTAGAGGTTTAGCTGGTTTTGGACATGTCTTCAGGGCTGCAGGTGGGAAGTTGTCATGGCCAATAGCCTTTGCTTTATCCAGTGTATTAGCTGTTTCTGAACATTGTGTGTGTGTCAGCTGTGGCTCAGTTGGTATCACTCTTGCCTCTGAGTTATAAGCTCCTGGGTTCAAATCCCACTCCAGTGCAGTACTGAGAGAAGAATGTTCTGTCTTTCAGATGAGATATTAAACTGAAGTCTCATTGGCATCTACAGGTAGATCTAAAAGATGCCATGGCAATAATTCTAAGAAGAGCAGGGGAGTTATCCCTGATTGTCCTGGCCAATATTTATCTCTCAGTCAACAACACAAAAACAGATTACTGTCATTATGTTTGTGGGCACTTAGTGTGCTCAACTTAGCTGCTGCCTTTCCTACATTGCAGCGGCAAGTACACTTCAAAAGTACTCCATTGACAATAAATTGCTTTGAGATGTCCACTGTATACCACTGCCATCATCTCTGGTCGGTTTGTCCTGCTGATGGGACAGGGCATAATGTGGGATGGTTGGCTGAGTCTGGGACATTGGCTATAAGGTATTATTTGATGATGGTGACTATGCTAGGCCAGTGCTTGACTAGTCTGTGAGACAGCTCTCCCAATTTTGGCACAAGTTCCCAGATGTTAATGAGGAGGACTGGGCTGGTGGTGCCTTTTTTATTGTTGGCACTGTGTCTAGGTCCCGGGCCAGACTGCTGCCATTGACCATGATGGCTACCTGCTGCCACTACTTTCTGAGTTCTCCTGGCTCCCTGAAGAAAGAAGACCTCCCCTGACCTGTCCACCTCCTGTGTCAGGGTCCCCATTGTGGCCTCTGGGAACCATTGACATGTTCTGTGGCCTGCTGTACCAGTTTTGTAGCTTCCTTCTGATCTTCCACGCTTCTTCAAACAGTTCCACTCCCTGCTTCAGCCAGAATGCGCTTCACCTTGAAAAGATGCAGTTTGCTTTGAATTGTGCAGGTTAGCTTTAAGTGGTGTTAGTCTTCCACAAATTTTGATCCCCATGCTGAAACACACAGCCATTCACCATACAGCAGCATGTTACATGCTGCTCTGAATAACACAATCATTATAATTAACAGCCACACAAAGTTTGTATGATGCCTGTATCACTTTGAACATGCATGGAGTAATTGCATACTGCAATCCCTGTGCCTGATTTTGGCGGCTATCCAATTTAGTTCCCTTTAATTCAAAGGCTCACCTATTTTGAACAACAAATATGTTTGTCCTCATTGTCAAAATATTTTGTGGTTCTGCAACAATTCTTGCAGAAAGTTGCAAAACCCTGACATTTTAACCACACAAGAAAAACTGCTGTAGTTGTTTCTTTACAAACTCTCTGCAAACATTTTTCAAAAGCGCAAACTGCCAATGAAAATACCCAGATTAATGGAAGATTGGGCTGAATTTTCCTGGCTCATTGGAATTGACCTGGGAGCCAGGTTGTCTGGTAATATGGCAGCGGAAGTTGCTGGGAGAGGTCTGTACTCAACCAGCCCATGCTTGCAAAACTTGAAGCATAGTGTCCAACATTAGATGTGATTCCGTGATTGGACAACACTTGCTAAATAATCCTGATTGTGCTAAGAATTACACTGAAAACCAATTCAAGATTATCAGTTGGGTTTACAGTGTGGCTCAATTATGCATGCTGAAGCTACATATATTGACACACAGGGCCCTGTCCTTTGCAGACGGAGGAGCATGGCCACATATTGTGCCTTTTTCACCTTATCAAAAGTTTGGAGATAGCCATTTCCAGGCTCATTCCCCATGGCAATGCCCTGACCAATCAGAGTTGACCTGCCTGGTTTGAATTTGAACGTTTGGCAGTGAACTGTTCCTTGCTAGTTTCTCCATGACAATGCCTCTACCAATCAGAGTCCACTTGCCAACCAATCAGCACTCTCTTCTCATGTAGTATGAATTATTATTCCCCACACTATTGATATTCTTGTGAACTACCCTGATGAGTGCAAGACAAAAAAAGCTTCAACCGCATGTCTCTATTTTCAGCGATGCTATGAATTAAATTGTTGTACAGTTTGTTATACTTTGAAGTGAATTCAAAGACACATGCTTTGATATGTTTAGTAAAGTTTACACTTAGGGTGGAGTCATCCCAGATTTGCATTAAGTGCGGTAGCAGGCAGGGAAATCGACGTTTTACCCGCTGGCTGCGATGGCGGGTTTTCACATTGTATCGTCGCAAACAAGCCATTTAAGTTATGAATTCCCAGGAAACATGCTATTTTGATAGGCTCTCATTCACCTGCCACGCCATCACCTCGCCGCTTCATTGATCCACATCATATTTAAAGTCCAGCTGCGCACACATTTCGGTGCTTCCAGCCCTCGACAACTGCAGGGAAGATGTCCACGAAAGACAAAATGACTGCAGCCTCCAGGTTTAGTGACGCATCACTGGAATGCCTTTTGGATACCAGGAGGCCTGCTACAATGCCCTCTACCCCCGCTCTGGCCACAGAATGGGCAGCAGTGTGACCAACCAGGTGTGGTAGGCGATGGCAGTGGTGATCAGTGTCAATGCTGCACAGAAGAGGTTGGCCATTCAATGCAGATAGAGGATGAATGATCTCATCTGTGCAGCCAGGGTATGGCAGCCATCTCATCACTCTAAACTCACACATTCACTGGCATCTCACTCACTGCCAGCTTAAGGGACATCACTAGTCGTTCTCACACACACACCCTCACATTTGCATCTGGCCTGATCTCCTCTGGAGACTGTCTGCTCATCCCTCATCATCTTGAGGCCACTTGCATAGATCAACATGGCCCCCACACACACCCTGGGTTACCCTCCTTCCCCAGTACAGCCCTTGTCCTGCAGCCTCTTTCCTTACTTGAGGCCACTTCTCCCCCTTCACCAAGCAAGCCCTGGCCCTGCAGCCATTGAAAAGCCATCCGCATCTGGCTGATCTGGTAGGTAGAGGCCTGCCATGAGCCCCCCTAAAAGTGATGTTGTGCTGTCTATGAAGCCTGGTGCTAATGACTATGAGTGCTGACTGAAGCAAGGTAGACAAACAAACCTTGAAGTCCTGAGCGAAGTGCAGACCGCCAGGTCGACGGACATAAGCCCGTCGCTTATGTGCTGTTGTGAAACACATCGGCGCGTTTTCCCACCGACATGGGCAAACGATCCAGCGGGGGGAATGATTCCAGCGGGCAAGCCTTATAACGACATGCTGATGTATTACAATGAGGTTCCCATCAACCGATGGCAGAGAACGCAGCTCGCCATTGGCGGGCAGAGCGCATGATCGCAAACTGGTTTCACGCCGTCGTGCCATATTGTCTGCTCGTGCTACCAGACACGCCCAATGCTGGTGGGCACTGAGATTCCCGGCCCAATTGTGGTGCCAGGAATATTATGATTTATCAAAATGATACCAGATTTAATGCAATTACTATTTTACTAACCATTTAACTAGAGTAGTAATATGATGAAGTGCAATTTTCCAAAAACATTACATAGTAATGTGCTACACATTGGAGGAGATGAATCTGCTGTGTTTATTATCATAATATGATATAAAATATTTTAAATTATCATGTACAGGTTAATTCGTGTCAATTTCTGTACATGCTAATAAATATTCTGTACCAATGCAGTTGTACGTTAAATTTAATTTTAGTATTGCCTATGTTTTTAAAAGGCGCAATTGCCAAAAGGATGGGCTCATAAAATTGACTAATAGATTAGTCAAATCTCTTGTTTAAGAACTGTCATTTTCTGTTTGCTCATTTCACAAATAGAAACATGTTTTTTTAAAACTTAAGTATGCTTTAAAAAAAAAGGATTGTATATGTATTCACCACTTCATGTTTGCAATTTTATGGAAACTGGACTACCTAAATCTTGAGACAAGTTGATTGTGTCACATTCCTCTGCAATAATGATACCTCCCAGAATTTCATTTTCATGCTCCTTAAGTGTTCCTTTTCTGGTTTATAATCATGCAAAAAGTTAGTATTATGTATCTGCATTTTCAACTCTCCTCCCTTCCTGAGACCCTACTATCTTCCACTGTTTTTGTCTCTGTTCTGCAGTGCTTAATCAGAAAACAACTGCTATGTTCATCCAGGAAGTTCAGTTCATTAAGTAATGTCTTTAGGAAAAAGGATGAAAAGTTTCTTACCACCTCACATGCTGTCTTAATTCAGGACTGGAAAAACTCAGTTGACATATCCAGCAAGTGACACAAACAGTTCAAGATTTAATTTTACTTTGTAGAAGCATATTATCTCATAGACAGTTGGAGGTGGTGATGACAATGAAATTATGAATGGTACATTTGTCCCTCATGTATTCACTTGTTACAAGCTAAAAAATTAAGATTGAATTTTAGTACTTTCACATCAGTGTGATACATTATGCTTATTTTATGTCCATAATTGAGTGTAAAGCTTCCATTTATAATTATTGTTACCAAGTTTATGAGGATAAAACTGCTTCATAATACTGATCAAGTTTTGTTTGTGCCCTGCTAAAGGAGCAAGTTTCACGTGATCCAGAGGGCAGAATTTCATGTTGACAATGCGGATCTTACCTGCCGGATGGAGAACCAGCAGGATTCCCTCGTCAACTCCATTGGGAAGGCCCACTGGAATTAAGTGCTCATCAGGCACTTAACTGTCCAGCATCAGCCTTCCTCAAGGGCGGAAATCCTGCCTCCTGCTCTCCATTGTCCTCAGTGCCATTGGGAGCAGTGGTTGCTGTTGGTAATGCACCCATCAGAGGCCTAGGATTGCTGAGGGTCACAGGCCATAGGTGAGTGCAGGATGGGGCTCACTGGGAGAGTTGGAGGTGGGTGTTGGAAGAGAGTGGCAAACACCGGACCAACCTACTTCCTGATGCTGGTCCCTTGATCCGTAACTGAATGAATGGTGGATCCCTCTCCCCTCCCTACCAAATTGCGAACCCTGTTGTCGGGTTTGCTTTCACGGACTCCCCGTGTGACAACTCCACACTCAAGGGCCTTTATTAGCATCCGGGCGGGAAGACCATCCACAAGACTTCCTGCCCCGAATTTAATCAGGCCAAGGCAGGAAGGTGGCAAGGTCCCCACTCTGCACCCTTCCGCCTGACTAAATGCCTCCCCCTGCCTCCAAATTCACTGCTGCAGATGCATTAAATTTCACCCAGAGTCATCCATTTCTCCTTGGCCATCACTTTTAACTTAATAAATCCTGGCTAGGATTCAGATTCTGTGCCACGCTTCACCTTAGAGCATAGGACCTAGTAACATAGGACTTCAGAACTCGTCTCCTCTGCTATTCGATAAGATCGTGGCTGATCTGGTCGTGCCTCAACTCCACCTTCCTGTATGCCCCCCCCCCCATAACCCTTGACTCCTTTGTCTATCAAAAATCTATGATTCAACCTTGAATATATTCAGTGAACCAGCCTCCACTGCTCTCTGATGAAGAGATTTCATAGAAACATAGAAACTAGGAGCAGGAGTAGGCCATTTGGCCCTTTGAGCCTGTTCCGCCATTCATTATGATCATGGTTGATCATCCAACTCAATAACCTGCTCCCACTTTCTCCCCTTATCCTTTGATCTCTTTTGCCCCAAGAGCTATACCTAACTCCTTCTTGAAAACATACAATGTTTTGGCCTCAACTACTTCCTGTGGTAGCGAATTCCACAGGCTTACCACTCTTTGGATGAAGAAATTTCTCCTCATCTCAGTCCGAAATGGTCTATTCCATATCCCCAAACTGTAATCCCTAGCTCTGGACTCCCCCACCATCGGGAACATCTTTCCTGCATCTACCCTGTCGAGTCCTGTTAGAATTTTATGGGCTTCTATGAGATTCCCCCTCATTCTTCTGAACTCCAGCGAATATAATCCTAAACAACTCAACCTCTCTTCACATGTCAGTCCCACCATCCCAGGAACCAGTCTGGTAAACCTTCGCTGCACTTCCTGTATAGCAAGAACATCCTTCCTCAGACCAATAACCCTTAGAGAAAAATTCTCCTTATTTCTGTCTTAAATGGGAGACCTCTCATTCTTAAACTGTGATACCTAGAAGTAGAATCATATAAACTGTTTAATGCCCTGTCCTTACAAAATAACATCATCCAATTCAATGTGAGAAGCACCATGGTAAAGACCCACCACTGGTAATAGGGTGTAATAACTCCCTGACAAGTTTACGTGGGCAGCTTGCATTATAAATGTGGAAGTAGGAAATTATATTTCAAAACTAAAAATAAGCGAAGTATGTAACTTAAAAATGGGGACTTAATTACTTCTGCACATGCCGGTTCGGTTATCTTCCCTCCCTCTGCCCACCATTTCATCCAACTCTGCCTAATTCCCCAAAAGCAATGCCACAGGAGGCTGAGATATATATCATATTAATGTTATTTGTACATGTACTATCTATTTATAATGAAGCTCAGTAAACATGAAAGACAGAGGGATAGAAGAGTATGCTGATTGGGTGAGATGAAGAAGAGTGGGAGAATGCAGCATAAACACCAGCACAGACCAGCTGGGCTACATGGCCTGTTTCTGTGTTGTAAATTCTATGTAACTGATACTTAGTTTCTTATTTTCTGCTCCCTGGCCTGATTTACAGGTACAAAGCTGATTTCCAAAGCATTTGGAGTTTATGTTCTGTTCATTTGTTAGTCTGAGTCCACCTACGAAAGGTAGACAGCATCATTAAGAAACATGCCAACTTGACTGAATTCTTCTGAGTTTCTTGTGTACTCCCTGTTCAGACCAGAAATGTTTTAGTTGTTCCCACTTATGTAGTGCTTCTTCAGTGAAACAAAATGTTTGCATGTTTTTGTATATGTTTGTGCACAAGGAGTATTTTTTTAAGTGTTCCTCTTCTCCTTCCTCACCCTGTCACTCAGATTTCTTCCATTGCTGAAAAAGCATATTACTGGTATGCCATGCCATTGGTTTGAGGGAAAGGGAGAATAAGAGAGTTTCTGAACGCAGACTGGTGGCAGCCATCGAGTTTGTCCACTCTTAGCTTTGCTTTTGGGCTATCAGCCCAAAATTGACATAGTGGGAAAGTGAAGAATGATTTAGATTCTAAAAAAAGCTGGATCATACAATACAGAAGTATATCTTTGAAATTGGGGGCCCTGTTTTGGGTTAATTTCACTCAGGTTTGCTTCCAAGGTGGGCTTTTATTTTATTTTCCATTTTATTTCAAGCAACTGGCATGTTTATGATATTAATTGAAAATATGCATTAGCAATTCATATTGATGTATTACTCTTGTCAATCGTGGGATTTTTGTTTTCATGTACTTGTGAATGTTTGTTTTAACTTTGCTTTTACTATCCTCTGATTCTTTTCCAGTCACCTGTTGTGCACCTGTTTCTGTGCGGGTCAATCGCCTCTGACAACCTTTGCTTCTACCTCTGAACTTCACCAGCAGTGACCTTTCCTGTCACCATCTGAACTTTAATCCTACTTTCCTCTTGACGGGCCTTGTTTCACGAATACCTTGGGCTGATTGCTTGTTTATATATTATTTTAAGTGTGATCACTGTTATTTACAACTTGTCCAGTGAAAGACTTCTGAATGAATAGTTTCCTGCATTAAAACGGGGGTGTCCAAACTTCTGCCTTGCCGGTTGCATGGGCACCTATTGTGTAATATTGAGAGCCACGAAGAAATGTTTTTAAAAATCCATTAAATTGCAAATATCATTCAGTTAGTACTTAAGAAACATGGTATTTGACTCAGAATTTGTCCACCAATGAGGAATTGGTGGTAAAACTGTCCTTTCCAAATTTTAGGACCTAAGAAATTCAAACAGGACAAGTGAATTTAGGATACGTAAGCACAAAAACAATCAGAAAGGGCTATATTGCCAGCAACGAGGGACACATGTATGTGGCACTAGTGTTGAAAGTTGAACACCTCTAATTTTATACATTAGTATATCTTGCTTTTCCCACAATATCTTCTGTTCTATATACTTTAAATGGTCAGTTCATTAAACACAGGGTAAATTTTACAAATTCACATTCCTGGCATGGAGTTTAAACTGTCAGAAGCGCAAATTGGAAATTTGAGCGGGAACTCAGCAGGCTATACAGTATTTCTCATTTACTAATGGATGAAACGTCCTGCGGATTAACTCATGTCATGCCCAAGTTCTCAATACTCTCTGAGCAACCAGAGCTGTGCACCAGGAGTTAAAATTTGTAAAATTACTCCTGAAATTATGCAGTACTGTATTTAACATCTTCTTTTCTGTTTAATTGCTAAGATCGACCTGTCTCCTTTAGCATTTCATGCTTATAATTTTGATATCACAATAATTATATTGCAAATAATTTAGAATCAGGATATGGTATTAAGGCAGAGTTGAGTTTAAGTTTGGATGCTTCATGAAAAGTTTCATGTGGTTCTACGTATTAATTTTTTGTATTACGGTTATTCTTTTTATTCCAGTCCGTGGGTTTGCTATATGAATACATCCCCACATTGGAAACGTGCCCATTGTGGTGACATTGCTGTGGATGTTGCAGCTATTAACTGAGAGGCTTTCCATGCCTCAAGCTGCTCTTTCTTTGTGTGGCTATTTGTAAGGTTGAAACTAATTAGTAACTAATGGGCCCAGGTAACTGCTAATAATCATTCAGATTTTGGAAGAAACTCAAGCCAAAGCTTTGGTTTGGGAAAGGGGGGAAAAGATTTGAATTAAATGTTCAATTTTACTTTCTGCAGAAGTATTTGGTTCTGGAAGATAATATTTTGTTGCCTGTACAGCTATTGTAATGACCGTGGAAGTAGAAAGAATAAGGTCGCCATGCAATTGACATACTTCGAATTTTATGCAATCTTGGAAGGCGATGCATGATATTTCTCCATGATTACCAGTAAACTCATGAAGCAGTAATCTGCGTATTTGAAACAGTTATCCATCCTAAAAAGTCATTTCCCCATATATATGCATCAAGTCTAACTAATTGCATTAGTTTTCATTACATATTACCTAGTAATTAACTGGTCAAATTGAACTTAGCTGCAAGAGTTTTAAAGAGAACATTTATAAAATATTGATGGAACAGATCTGAGATAAGATGACATGCAAGGAATGGATCAGATAATAGTGCCATATGAAGCGACCAGTGACCATGAAGCGAAACCCTTAAATCACAAGAAGCGTTAAGTTTGGAAGAGAATTTGTTGGCTTCTTTTTCGTAAATAAATTAGCTGAGCAGTAAAATATTTTTAGTGTTCTTTAGAAATTAATGAAACATTATTTTAATGAAAGGTGCTTTGCATTTAGTGCACAAATTGACAATTTTCAGAAGGGCATCTGTATTGACTGATGCAATTTTTCTTTCCAGAAAATGACATGCTGTGTTTTGATTGTTCTTTGCAATTAGCTATAGGTGTATTTTTGGATTTCAATTTCAGTACAAAAATTGGTGTATCAGTAAACAAGGCCAGAATTTTGACATTTAAGGAGTGACAGGCAGTTTCATGCATTATGTGGCTTAAAGTTTGAGTTGAAGCTAAATGGTGGACTCTTGGATTAGCTTTGTAACCTTCATTAGTAATATTCTCCTGCGTATAAATTAAGAGAAAATAACAGGATTGAAGCAAGTATTGTGCACAAGAGAATTTTGTGTGCAATGTTCAATTGTTTAATGAGCATCGCAGTGTTGCTACAAATAATCTGATTTGTATTATTTTCATATTTTATGAGACACTGAATATTTTTGCTATTATTTGAAGAATTTTTGAATTCAACACCATCAAGTTAATGTGTATCAATGTGAAGCCATTTCATTTTTTTAAAAACAAGACTAATCAGTGAACAATGTCAACGTGTTTGCAAATGGCTCACCTGATCCACTGGGAAGCAGGCCTCATTCTAAGAGGTTGTAATTATTAGAAATCACCAGGCGTGAATGCCTGGACCTGATGTTCACATAGAATCATAAAATGTTTACAGCCCTGCAATTTTTTTCTTTTTAGATGATTGTCCAATTCCCTCTTGAAAAATTCAATTGACCCTGTCTCCACATTCTCAATAGTGCATTCCAGATCCTAACTACTTGTTGCATGAAAATGCTTTTCCTCATGTTTCCATTGCTTCTTTTGCCAATTATTTAAATCTGTGCCCTCTGGTTCTCAATCCATCCATTAATGGGGTCAGTTTCTCTTTATCCACTCTGCCCAGACCCCTCATCATTTTGAATACCTATATCAAATCTCCTCTATCAATCTTCTCTTCTCCAATGAGAATGATCCCAACTTCTAAATAACTGAAGTTCCTCATCCCTGGAGCCATTCTCGTGAATCTTTTCCTGCACCCTGTCTAATGCGCCTTCACATCTTTCCTAAAGTGTGGTGCCCAGAACTGTATGCATTTCTCCAGTTGAGGTTGAACTGGTGTTTTATACAGGTGTAGCATAACTTGTGCTCTATGCTCCTAATGATAAATCCCAGGATGCCTATATGCTTTGTTAACCACTCCCTCAACCTGTCCTGCCACTTTCAATGATTTATGCACATATAAACACAGTTCACTCTGTTCCTGCACCCCCTTTAGAATCGTATCCTTTGTTTTATATTGTCTTGCTGCGTCCTTCCTTAGGCCGAGAGAACTGACCCTCTGCCTGTAGACCCTGTGTTGCAGGTCGCGCCTCCTTTGAGTTGAACATCTGTGTACATCTGTCCATCTCCTCTGCCATATGGAGCAACGTGTGAATGAGGAGAAACCAACTTGTGCTGGTGTTGCTGCTGCTGCTCCTGATGCTGTTGGTATTGCTGCTCCTCTTGTTCCTCATCAGAGGTTCAAGGTAGAGCTGCATAAGCTGTTCCCATGCCACAATGAAGGTTGACAGCTCAGAAATGTAGATCAAGTGCAATTCAAGAAGGCAGCTCACCACAACCTTCTCAAGAGTAATTGGAGATAATGGCCTTGTCAACAGTGCTCACAAGGTGAGTGAATCCAAGACAAGTGAACTGACTTCCATAACATTGGAAATCACTTGTCAGACAATGAAAGCACACTCTCAGAAGAAGTGCTTTCAGCACCAGCTACACACCTAAGCAGGGCTATAGCTATTTGGTTTCACTCTTTGAAGGCTTCCCAGCCTGTCAGTTTCACTGAAGAAGCACTCCTCCATGTTCTCTAGTCTGGTTGACCCTTGGGAAACCTGTTCATTGGCTGTTAAAGCTAGAATTCAAAGTTAAATCCTGAGTTGATTGGGAATTTAAATATTTTAATTACTTAACTGATCTTCACGGGGTTCCCAGCCTATTTGCAAGCATGCAAAGCATGCAACTGGATGGAATCATGTCAGGCTTCTGACACAGCGTCATTTTTTGTGGCTTTGACACTCCCTCCCCTTCCCCCCACCCCTTCCCCCCTCCCCCTCCCTCCCCTTCCCCCCCCCACCCCCTCCCTTCTTCTCCCCCCCCCCCCACCCACCCCCACCCCCATAAGCAATCCCACCCCCACCCACCTCCCTGATAGTTAAAACTCTGCCTATAGTTCCTCACTGAAGTTCATGTAGGAGAATTGGCCTTTGGGCACTCTGGTCAGGAAATGGCTTTCTGCGGAGCATCCTTCTTCCCCTTCTCTTCAATCTTCTAGCAGCTTGTCCTGCTCTGCATGGCCTTTGCTCATTCTCCCTGTCATGCTGTATTCAAAGGGGAATGTCTGCTATGCACCTATGTCAGAAAGCAACTGATTTACGCAGAAGCCTTGATGTCAGTACCAAGTCCTTCAAAACATGTCACACCACTCCCTGTAGATTTTAGCATATTTAAAGAGCTCTGGAAAGCACTAAACACTTGTACAATCATGGCAACATCTAGCAGACATCAATCTACTAACCTGATAGTAGTTGAGGACCCCCTTAAATAGCACAGGTGAGGGTTCCTTCCTGCTTCTGAATCTGTGTTGAGCCGTATATGATTGAGAGAGTATTAGCTGGAGCGCGGAGCTCCAAAGTGGCAGGATTGCCTACTCTGCATATTTCCAATGTGCTCTCACTGTGCACTTGTTATCGCTTTCACCAATATGACGTCGAGCCCGATGCATGGAAATGTGTCTGTGTACTGTAGGCACCATTTTGAACCTCTAAAGCCACTCACAGCACCCCAAAAATGGACACTAAATGTCCAAATTTTGTGCCATTTGTCTGCTTTAGCAAAGTCACTGTTTGCCAAATATATTATGTATTGTATGGAGTTTTCAGGGACAAATGTTTCCCTGCCCAAGTAGTTGCTTTGCCTGAAATTAGTAATTGCTTTCCATAGAGAATTTAAATAAATTTTTAAATTTTCATTGGTTTTCATAAGCTATTCTACATGAACCAATCTATTCCCGCATTTCATTTTTATTCACGCCATACAATATACCTATTTCAAAATACTTGATTGCACTGTTAAATCATACTTTATTTACACCATTGCATGGAATATTTCCTTACCTTGAATGGCATCTTTGTCCTATGAATAGATGTAACTTTCCAGTTAAATTCTTTACTAATTACATCAACCATAAAAATCAAATGGGTAAAACAAAGGAATAATTAACTCAGTTAGATGGAATCACTATAATAAATTTAAAGTTCAAATCATTGTTCTTCTGATCAAACATTGAAAGACTCCAGGATAAAACTTTGAGTCTGGCTTGTACATTTGGCATTTAGAAGTTTTGTATTTCACTCCACGTCGTTTATTAGTAGCCAATTAGGGGGTCCTTCTCAGGATGGTGGCCGGTGACTAGTGGTGTTCCGCAGGGGTCAATGTTGGGACCACAACTTTTCACTTTGTACATTAACGATCTAGATGAAGGAACTGAGGGCATCCTGGCTAAGTTTGCAAATGATACAAAGATAGGTGGAGGGACAGGTAGTATAGAGGAGCCGGGGAGGCTGCAGAAGGATTTAGACAGGTTAGGAGAATGGGTAAAGAAGTGACAGATGGAATACAACGTGGGGAAGTGTGAGGTCATACACTTTGGTAGAAAGAATAGAGGCATAGACTATTTTCTAAATGGGGAGAGAATTCAGAAATCTGGAGTGCAAAGGGACTTGGGAGTCCTAGTCCAGGATTCTCTTAAGGTTAACTTGCAGGTTAAGTCAGTAGTTAGGAAGGCAGATGCAATGTTGGCATTTATTTTGACAGGACTAGAATATAAAAGCAGGGATGTGCTGCTGAGGCTTTATAAGGCTCTGGTCAGGCCACATTTAGAATATTGTGAGCAATTTTGTGTCCCGTATCTCAGGAAGGATGTGCTGGCCCTGGAGAGGATCCAGAGGAGGTTCACGAGAATGATCCCAGGAATGAAGGGCTTAACATATGAGGAACGTTTGAGGACTCTGGGTCTATACTTGATGGAGTTTAGAAGGATGAGGGCGGATCTGATTGAAACTTACAGAATACTGAAAGGCCTGGATAGAGTGGACTTGGGGAAGATGTTTCCATTAGTAGGAGAGACTAGGACCTGAGGGCACAGCCTTAGGGTAAAGGGAAGGCCTTTTAGAACAGAGATGAGGAGAAACTTCTTTAGCCAGTGAGTGATGAATCTATGGAATTCATTGCCACAGAAGGCTGTGGAGGCCAGGTCATTGAGTGTATTTAAGACTGAGATAGATAGGTTCTTGATTGGTAAGGGGATCAAAGGTTACGGGGAGAAGGCGGGAGAATGGGATTGAGAAACTTATCAGCCATCATTGAATGGCGGAGCAGACTCGATGGGCTGAATGGCCTAATTTCTGCTCCTATGTCTTATAGTCTCATTGTAAATCTGAGCTATAGATTACAGCTTCAACTGGTTGTACATATATGTACACAAGCTTACTCACTAAATTTATATTTTCTCTCTATCCTATTGAATTTGTTAATTGATAGTTTTGATTTTCCCTTTTCTATTTGGGCTCACTTTAGGATGTTTCTTTAAATGTGCTATTTCTTTGCATTTGTTTATTTGAACTGAAATGTTGAGCCATTTTTCAATTTCAATTTGTAAGAGTACAGTTTTCATACTTTCACTGTTTTATTTGTTTTTTTCTATCTTATTAGTTGCTTCTTGAAGTTTTATTGTTCCTCAGGTTGTTTTCTCTCTTTCTCCTGTTTCTTATGTTCGCATTGTTGATACTTTTATCTGTATATATTTACAACATTTTATCTAATTTGTTGGTCTGTCTTCCTCACTTAAATTATTTTTGTACCTGGATCTTCAGTCAGTTGGTTGCAAAAAAGAGGCAAATGTGGACTAAGGCCTGAAGGATGTGTTGTGAATATCTGGTTCCATAATTCATGTGTTTTAAGGTATAACTTTTAGATTTAGGAATTAAAGTGTTAAATGTAAAATAAGTGGAGAAACCTGGGTTTGAGAAATTGGTGAACACTCCTAAGGTAATTACAGTTGAGAGGATAGTCCATGTTTACATAAAGAGATCAAAGATAGAAGTGTGAAAACATGAGATAATGCGTTATTTTTCCTGAGCTTCTTGGTAGAGATAAGGGGCGGAATTTTTTTGAGGCGTCAGGTGTCCTGCCTGCTGGCTCTTTTTGAGAAGGCCCCCCAAACCACAAGCCAATCAGGCAGTGATGAGGCCAGCAGCAGGCCTTTCCCTGGAATCAAGACCCTCAGGGCGGAAGTCTTGCCTACACACAGCGGCTGGCCAATTAGAGGCCAGCAGCTCTTGTGCATAGCAGAACCACTGGGGACACTGTGGCTGTTGTCAGAGGGACGGCCACCAGAATCCCACGATTGTGAAGCAACCCAGGCCACAGATAATTAATGTGAGCTCTTTGCAGGGTGAAGGTCAGGGGGAGAGGGGTGCAGGGGAGATGGCAGCAAGGGCGAGGGGGTGGCTCTCAGCAGGCCCCCCTTTCCCAGTGTGCAGTTCCGTAATCAGGCACTGAATGCTTTTGATCGAGGGGCACCCCAGGAGATGACAAGCTGGCCAGAGTTTTAGCTGCTGTGCATGCTGCATAGCAATAGGCCCACCCGCCACTGAGTTAATACCAGTGGTGGTGAGATGAGACCCTGAAGTAGGCATTAATTGGCCACTTAAGGGCCTCAATAGGCAGCGAGGCAGGAAGGTACTGGTGGAGGCAGGAAAGTGGCAAGATTCTATTTCGTCACCATCCCACCTTATTATATGCCCTTCTCGTCACCAGCGAGAGCAGAAGATTCCGCCTGAGAAGCCCACAGTTGTCTTCGTAGGGGGCTTAAATTAGTCATGTTGTTCTCAGATCAATGAAGCTAAAAGCACCTTTGTAGCCAAGGGGATTTATTAACTCCATTAGAGATATAAATTATTCATGTGGATCCCAGAATCAAAAAGTTTGGTTTTTAAGTTAAAAGTCTATTAATTGAAATATCTATTGGACATCCCAACTAATCTCTGTTACCATAGAGATGAATGATTCAGGGTGGAGTCTTGATTAAAATTCTGGAAGGTTTTCTGTGGTAATTTGGCCAAAAGCTTTTTGGGGTTGGAACTGAAAGCACCCAATTTGGCAGAGGAGAAGAATTTGCCAAGAGTTGTGGAACAACTGTAGACCAGAGCCATTAGAAATCAGGGGTCTTTATAATTTTCTGTTGAAGTCATTGGACAGGAATTGCAGGTGAAGTTCAGGTTTAAGCTGAAAAATCCCAGGGCAGAATCATCCCAGACTTGCACTAAGTGTGGCAGTGGGCAGGTAAAAGTACATTTTATCCACTGGTCGCAATGGCGGCTGTTCATGCCGCATCATCCCAACCCTGCCTCATTAATCACGCATTCCTGGGAAACAAGCTGTTTCAATGGCGAGCGGGCTCTCATTTGCCCGCCAAGCCATCACCTAGCTGCTTCCTCACGCCAGGCACCATGTTGAAAGTGCAGCCAAGCGCACACACCTTCCAGCTTGTGCTTCCAGGCTAGGACTGCTGCACTGAAGACATAGCCCCGAAAGGCAAGAAGACTGCAGGCATCCGATTTAATGATATGTCCCTCAAGCACCTTTTGGACATCCTGGAGGCCCACTGTGATGTCCTCTACCCCTGCCCTGGCAGATAGGGTAGCAACATCACTAATCCAGCATGGGAGGCGATCGCAGCGGTGGTCAGTGCCAATGCCCTACAAAAGAGGACAGCTGTCCGGCACCGAAAAATGATGAATGATCTCCCCCGTTCCACCAGGGTAAGTCACTCTTTTCATCACTCTCAATTCACACACTCATAAACTCATCGCACATCCACAGAGCCCTCACTCACTGCCAGTTCAAGAGATGTCACTATTCACTCTCACACACACCTTCATTGTCCTCATCCTGTCTGTGGGACCATTCACCATCCACACATGCCAGGCATACTTATCATCTGGCCTGGCAGGCATCCTGCTTATACTTTCCCGACATCTATTGATGCAGGACAAGCTGGCACACAACAACTTGGAGAGGCCGCAGACCAGTGCAGGAATGCCTGAAATCAAGGTCCTCAAGGACTTTGAAAATAGAGCCATCCAGCTGGCCGGCGAGGATCTGAACTGTTCCTGTGCTGACGGTGAGGTTGGCGATGCTCTACCAAGTGAGGATCCAGCAGTGCAACATCCATCAGACAACCATACTGTGACTGATGTGTCCTGTTCTGCAGTCCCCTGCCATGCATTAATTGTCTTTCCTTGCTTTCGCAGGCACATCTGGGAAACAACCGACACAGTCCATGACCCAGGGCCTCCAATCAAACCCCGAAGAAACCTCTGAAGGGGAATCTGGAGGCACCCTCCTTGAAGACCCATCACAGCGCTCACCCACACCCTCCACCAGCACAGAGACACAAACCTTGGTGGGACCTAGCTTTAGAGTAGCATGGGGTTATAATCTGGTGAGCACATTGCATTGTCGGATCCACAGCAGCCGGTGGCAGGGACTTCCCAGGTTTCTGGCACTCAGAGGACTGCTGGAGGCCAGAAATCTGCTGGGTCTGAGTCAGATGATGAGCCTCTGGACTCGATCATACTTCAGTTGCTGGAGCAGCAAAGGCAAGCTGGGAAACATCAGGAAGGGATGTCCACTGCACTCCTCAGATTGTAAGGCACAATGGAGGAATCCGTCCACCTTCAGGCTGAGGTGATAGTGCTCCATGGAGACCTTGGTCCAGGACATTGCTCCTGCACTTCTGCGTGGGCTGAACTCTATCGCTGACGCTATAGTTGGCCGCCAACAGTGTGTACGCAAGAGGGGTGGAGGCAGCTTGATCTTACTTCAGCTATCCCTTCTCCTCAAGAGTCAGCCAGGGTCCCTCAGGCACCCAGAGGGGGGAGGATCAGCAGGCGCACAATCCAGGGCCATCCACCCAGGTGACTCCGAGATTGTCTGGCCCTTCTGAATCCCCTCTTCCTGTGGCCTCAGTGGCTCCAGCTCCACAGGCCGAGAAGGGTGCCACTGCCACACAACAGGACCCCAAAAGCAGGTCAGGGTCCTCCTGGTCTCTGTCCTTCAGAGGACACCGTCAAGGTTATCACAGACAGGAGGTAACAGTCAGCAGGCTGCCTCTACCCCGCTGTGGCTGTCAGGGGAGCACCAAGACATAGCAGCAGGGTTAGGAAGGTTAAGAAGATGTAACTCTTTCGAGTACAAACACGTTTCCATCTGTTCCTATTCAGATGAAGTTACATTGTTTCATAGTTTGCCAGTGTGAGATTTGAACTCTTGATCTTGGGGTTACAAACCCAGTACCATAACCACTTGGCTATTTAGGCCAAGCCCGTTAAGAAGATGTAGTAGCATAGCTTGAGCACGGGTGTTAATCACTTGTACATAATGCTCACCATTGTAAATAAACTCCCAAGTCTCCCTGCCTAAGGCTCCTTGTTCTGATGAGCAGTGTTTGTGTCACTCAGATGTGAAACCTTGGTTCCTGCACAAGATAAAGACAGGTGTCTCAGTCCAGAGCCTCTTCCCTGTGCTTTGTGAAGCCTCCAGGCCAAAGTGATGGTCCAGCTTCATATTCACTGGACAGATTAGTGATGCCTGCACCTCCATGATGCTTGTCGTTGCTGCCAAAATGTTGTAGGCAGGCCTCACAGAGTTCCATCATTCTCTCTGTGTGCTCTTAGCACCTTTGAGGTGGGGCTGGCCTCCCATCTCTTCAGCATCTTTGACCGGTGACGCTGTGCTTCTGAAATGGTTAGGTGCTGAAGGCTGACAAAGGATCAGGTGCATTTAAAGTTTCACGGTTGCCCCTCCATGATATGACTATGATCACAGAGCGCAAGTGAGCTGTGCTCGGCCAGACAGAAGTCAGACATTCACGGAGGCTATGTGAAGATCTTTAGAGTGTCCTCACAGCATGTCATCATCATCCTCCTGGAATCGAGCGACTATTAGGGCCATCGCTGTGTCTGCATAACAGGAGCCTTATCGCAGAGGATATTTGCGCTGACATCAGGCAGTTTGGATTCAAACTTTCATAGATGCAATGTGAGGATCTATGATGTCTCCTCACTGCATGCTGTTACCATCCTCCACAAATCTAGCAGCTATGAAAGCCTCCCAAGCATGCCAGCCCCATCTGACCAGTGTGATGGCCTCATTGCTGTCATCACCGCCTTCAAGGACTTCCTCACCCTCATCCCCATCGACATCCTCCTCCACCTTCTCCTCAGCCAGCTCCTTACCCCATTGCAGCGCCAGGTTGTAAAGGGCACAGCAGGTGATGACGATGCGTGACACCCTTTGTGGACTGTATTGCAGGGCTCTGCCAGACCGGTCCAGGCGCCAGAACCTCGTTTTCAGCATCCTGATGGTCTTCCCCACTAAGTTGCAAGTTGCAGCGTGAGCCTCATTATACCATCGCTCTGCTGCAGTATAAGGCCGCCGAATGGGTGTCATCAGCCATGGCCTCTGCAGGTAACACTCGTTCCCTAGGAGCCAAGCCTGCAGCCTCATTAGTAGTCATTAATTGGCCACTTAGGGCCTCAGTAGGTGCCAGGGCAGGAAGATTCTGGTGGAGGCATGAAGGCAGCAGGATTCCAGTATGTCACCATCCCAATTAATTACATGCCTTTTTTGTCTCCAAGCTTGCCACCAGCAAGAGAAGACCCTGGGAGACGTCAGGGATATGAGACCTTCTGAGGATGTAGGAGTCTTGGGCACTCCCTGGGAACCTGTGCACAGACCTGCATGATGCGTTTGTGGTGTTCACACACCAGCTGAAAATTCAGTGAGTGGAAGCCCTTGCGGCTGACATAGTTGACCACTTGTTGCCACGGAGATCTGAGTGCCTGGTAAGTGCAGTCAAAGGCACCCTGCACCTGTGGGAAACCTGAGATCTGGGCAAATCCCAGCACTCTTGCATCCTGGCTTTCTTGGTCCCGGGTGAAATGCACAAAGTTGTGTGCCTTCTCGAATATGGTGTCCGTGACCTCATGGATGCATTTGTGGGTGGAGGCTCGCAATATCCCACAGAGGTCACCTGCGGAGCCCTGAAAAGAGCCACTGGTGTAAAAATTGAGCTATCACAGACAGTGGATGCCCTCCATGTTCCCATGGCACCAAATCCTGCAGTAGCTGGCAGATGTGGCCAATCAGTTCCCTAGATGTGTGCAGTCTTCGGCGACACTCGTTCTCGATCATCAGCAGGAAGGAAAGGTGGCAATATAGACCCTAGTCTAGCTAGGTGCCGAACAGCGACAGCTCGCTGTGGCTCTTCAGCAGCATGTGCGGAAGCCCCAGCTGCCCTTTCTTCCTGAGGGTGCTGCTCCTCCTCTGCCCAGCCAGGCGCCTCCGTCACTCTCCTCTCCTTTGTCTCCACTCTCTGTAAGCCATGAGGCATACAGCTAGGTCACCAGGCTCCATGCTCCTAATGTACTCCTCCTGCAGGATGAGAGAGAGAGACTTGGGCATTCTAAGAACCTCTCTTGGTTAAATCTGAAGGTCCCTTAATGCATCCCAGAGAATGCTGGCCACTGCTTGGATGGCCAGAGTTTAGTGCATTGCATGGCTGCCCAAGATCCCACTCACCTCTGCCCCACTCCACCTGACCAGTTAGAGGCAGGTTCGGCCACTGGACTGCATGCTGTACTCTCAGCTCAGGCATAGGCATTCTCCTAACCTGCCCATTGTGATTGTGAAGTAAGGAAGGAAAGGAAAGTGGCATTCAGCATAATTCAGGCACTGTCAGTGAGCCAGATTAATGAAGAATAAACTGGAAAAATTAGTAAAGAACAGAAAGGAATGAGGAATGATAGAGAACTAAGAATTAAAAAAAACAAGAAACTGAAAAATCGAACAAGCCAGGGAAAGTGGATGATAGGAGCACTGAGGGAAAAAGTCAGAAAATCCAAGCATACTAATATGAGCTAAGTTCCAGCTTCATAAACCAAAAATAATTGTGTCAAACAAATATTCCAGCTGTGTTTTAAATATATTTTCATAATCTATGTTCCTATGATACTGTCCAAGTTTGCAAGACTCTCAAAATTCATTTGTGGAATATCAGAGACCCTTTTCCCCATCGCACTTAAGATTTTCACAGTGTGTTTACACTCACAAAAGAGAAAATTAAGTATGGAAGATTCCACAGTGACCAATAGTGTAGAGCCAGTATAACCTTACTGGTATAAGTCAGCTGATTGCCTCACATGTTCATTGTAATAAAGGTTATAAAGTAGTCCATCTCCCTCCAACTTAATAAAGGATTTTTGTACCTTTTGAATGAACGTCAACCATTGAGTTGCATTAGTACAAGTATAAAAATGGCCATTGCACAAATATCTCATTCATTTACTTCTTTTAATAAAAACATTTGTACATGACCACTTTAAAATTTACATGATTCAAATTTATTGAAATTTAGATCTAATTAGATTTTGACCAGGATTTCCACTATCCCCCTCAGTATTTGGTGGATATAAGACTTTCCAGGAGGTAGTCTGATTGCCAAAGGAGGAGGAAAAGAATGAGGAAGAAATAATTGAGGTGATATAAATTGGTGCTTCTGATATTGAGTAACAGCACAATTCCAGATATGTCACTGCATGAACAATGCTAGGATCTTCAACATTGCATATTTTTTTATTTTAAAAAATATAATTTATTCATAAAATATCTGGAAGAATGTTACAAAACATTTCAAAATCGCCATCACAAAAAGTATAATCAGATTCAACTTTTACACATGGATCACGAGGTGCATCAGTATAATCGATGAATATTACAGCCATTTCAATATGGTCATTACAGACAATCAGACTGTGGTATTGAAGTTATCAACATACATCATGTTGCACTCTGAGGTACTTCAATACAATTATAATACAATTAGTATTCAATGCACACATTCATTGTGAGCTGTACAGCCCGAGGGGCTGTAAACAATTCCCAGCCCCTCGGTGCACTATGGCAGAAAGGTCTTAGACAGCAACCTTTCCCCATTGCGCCTTTGCGGCAGCTGCCCCAAGCTTTAGTGCATCCCTCAGCACATAGTCCTAGACCTTGGAATGTGCCAGCCTGCAACACTCGTCTGGGGACAACTCTTTGCGCTGGAAGACCAACAAGTTTCGTGCAGACCAAAGAGCGTCTTTCACCGAGTTGATGATCCTCCAGCTGCAGTTGATGTTTGTCTTGGTGTGTGTCCCTGGGAACAGCCCATAGAGCAAAGAGTCCTGTGTCATAGAACTGCTCGGGATGAACCTCGACAGAAACCATTGCATCTCTCTCCAGACCTTCTTTGCAAAGGCGCAATCCACAAGGAGGTGAACAACGGTCTCATCCCCTCCACAGCCACCTCGAAGGCAACATGCAGAGGGGGTGAGACTCCTGGCGTGTTGGAAGGATCTGACGGGGAGGGCCTTTCTCACCACCAGCCAAGCTACATCTTGGTGCTTGTTGGAAAGTTCTGGCAATGAGGCATTCTGCCAAATAACTTTGACAGTCTGCTCGGGGAACCATCCCACAGGATCCACCCTCTCCCTTTCCTGCAGGGCCTCTAAGACGTTACGTGCCAACCACTACCTGATGGTCAAAGGTGTTTCTCTGCATAAATTTTTCTACAAGGGATAGGTGGTACGGCACGGTCCAACTACTTGAAGCGTTCTGCAGCAGCGTGGCCAGACCCATCCTTCGCAACAGGTAGAACCTCAGCACATAGTGACACTTGGTATTTGCGTACCAGGGGTCTACACACAACTTGATGCAGCTGCACACAAAGGTGGCCATCGGTATGAGGGCGACGTTGGGCACGTTTTTTCCCCCCTTTATCTAGAGGCTTGTACATCGCGTCCCTGCAGACACAATCTATTTTCAACCTCCAGATAAAGCGAAAGATGGCTTGGGTGATCGCCATTGCGCAGGAGTTTGACAGCGAGAGTGTCTCACACCTGATGACCAGGTTCTTTCCTGCAACGGAGAGGGACCATCAGTCCCACATGCACAGTTTTCTTTGCACCATAGACACTTACTCCCTCCAGTTTCTGACACATGCCCCGGTCCCTCCGAACCATATCCCCAGCACCTTCAAGCCGTCAGCCCTGACGGTGAAGGGGACAAAGGATCGGTCAGCCCAGTTCCCAAAGAGCATGGCATATTGATTTCATTAGCAACATGTTCTGTTCAATCAGCAATGCCTGAATTATCTTGCATAGCAAACCTATCAACGTACCACCTTCTACTTAATGTATCTTTCTGAAAATAAATATCCCTATTGTCTCCCAAAGAAGAGGCAGCCACTTTACTTTCCAACTAATATCAGTAAAAAACAAATTATCTGATCATTACCATGTTACTCTTTGTTGGAGCTTGCTGTGTGCAAATTGGCTGCCTTGTTTCCCAGATTATAGCTGTGACTACACTTCAAAGTGCTTCATTGACTCGAAAGCACTTTAGGATGCCCTGAAGTCTTGAAAGTGCTATATAAATGCAAGAATTTCTTACTTCTGCTCCATGCATGTTCTGTTGTCTTGCTTCTCTAATGCTTGCCTGTGGTGATAATGTGTGAGGTAAATCATCTAATACTCCTGAGTACTACCCCAACAGAGGTGTAAATTGGATGTCATGCACACTGCCTCTCATTTGGGGGGGGGTGGGAGAGTAGAGGGCTGATATTCTTTTGACACATGTAGCATCTGGTCGTGAGCTGGGTCTAGAGCTACTTCTAGTGCTTCTGTGCATTGGCTTGTTAATCTTGCCTGCCATTTCTCCCTTCTTCAGTTATTTGAGTGGTTGGTTAAGTGGTATCACTAAGAAATAGCTGTTTCACCTATGTCTCTATCTGCCACACCCTTAGCCACCAGTTAGGAGTGTGAAACCCACTATATTTGAGAGGGCACAGATATAAAGTGATTTGCAAAAGAAGTAAATGTGACATGAGAAAAAAACTTTTTCACATAATGTATGGGCCAGGTCTGGAATGCACTGACTGGAAGTGTGGTGGAGACAGGTTCAATCAAGTCTTTCAAGAGGCCATTAGATGATTATTTGAATAGAAACCATGTGCAGGGATACGGGGAAAAGGCAGGGCAATAGCAATAGGTCATAATGCTCATTTGGAGAGCCGATACAGACATGATGGGCCGAATGGCCTCCTCCTATGCCATTAAAATTCTGTGATTCGGTGATCAAGGCTTATTCAAGCTGATTCCCCAGCATTTCAAAGCCAGAATCGATAGTCTATTGAAAACCAAATTCTTGGTCTTAATGAGGTATTCTTCAGAGAAACCACATCAATATCTATCCTTAAGAAAAACAGAATTACCTGGAAAAACTCAGCAGGTCTGGCAGCATCGGTGGAGAAGAAAAGAGTTGACGTTTCGAGTCCTCATGACCCTTCCACAGAACAGTTCTGCGGAAGGGTCATGAGGACTCGAAACGTCAACTCTTTTCTTCTCCACCGATGCTGCCAGACCTGCTGAGTTTTTCCAGGTAATTCTGTTTTTGTTTTGGATTTCCAGCATCCGCAGTTTTTTGTTTCTATCCTTAAGACTCCCCTGTTGATGGAGTTGTCACAGGTTCCATAGTGGCCTGGAGGTTTCCCAGTTCTTCTCACATTACCAGACAGATGTTGCAGCAGTATTTCTGCACAATGTTTGATTCCCAAAGACTGTATTGACTTTTATAAGGAAATAAGAATTAAATAAAGAGGGTTGTTCCACTCGGGAATGCAGGAGAGAATCTAATTGTGGAGGATAAAGGAATAGCAGGAATATTAAATGATGGCAAAAATGAGGATGTAAAATGGTTAGAAATAGTTTAAAAAAGGAAGTAATTTAAAAGAAGTCAAACTCCAGGTGGATAAACCACCAGATCCTGCTGGCAGAGAAGAGGAGACTCTGACCACAATTTTTCAAACAATCTTGAATATGTAAGTTGTGCTGTGCAATGACTGGTTAATAACAACTTTGTTTATAAAAGGGTAGAACGATAAGCAGGGTAACTATATACAAGTGTCAGTTTGGGCCAATCTCTTACAGCCCATTATTTATGATAACATTGAGCATTTAAAAATACATGAACAGCTAACATGGCTTTAGTAAAGTCAAGTAATACTTGTCAAATTTAATAGAATTACTTACAGAGTGAATGATTAGATAAATAAGAGCAAACAGTGGATGTAACAGATAGATATTTTTAGAAGGTGTTGATAAGGTGTCGCACAAGAGAAGTGTTAGAAAAATATTGGCATATGTTACAAGAAATTTAGCAGCATGAACAGAAACAGATGGTTGACAGATGGAAGTAGGAATTAAGGAAAGTGAGTCCGCAAATTGTTGGGAATGGTGTACACTGCGAGTTTGCATTGGGCCACTCATGTTCTCCAAAAAAGAGATGATTAAGGGAGAATGATCTCAAATTTTGTTGATAACGCAAAAATAGGAGATCAGCAACATCAAAGAGGATAGTAAAAGGCCTCAGAGAGAGACAGACAGGTTAACAGAATGGACAGACAGGTGGCAAATGAAATTTAATGTGGAGAAGTGTGAAGTAATACATTACGGCAGGAAAACAGGGAATGGGAATTTGTACTCAATGGAAAGACTGAAGGATGCAGATGAACAGAGACACCTGGTGATTCAAATGCAACATTCTTTGAAGATATTGTAGATGAAGTCATAAGAAAACCAGCAACATTTTGAGAGTTATAAGTATGGGCATAGAGTACGAGAGTGAATAGAATTATACAAAACATTCATTATGGACATTTAGAGTACCGTGTGCAATTTTGGTCACCCTGTCACAGAATGAGCATTGCAGCCATAAACAGCATACAGCATGAATTCACCAAGATGATGACAGATATAAGAAACTATGGACGGAATCATCCCAGATTTGCATTAAGTGTGATAGCGGGCCGCATTACATGTGCATTTGCAGGAAACATGCCGTTTCTATGGTGGGCGGGCTCTCATTCACCCACCATGCCATCACCTCGCCACTTCATCACGCCAGGCACCACATTTAAAGTCCAGCCACACGTGCACATTTCAGTGCTTCCAGCCCACGACTACTGCAGGGAAGATGTGACAGACCTTTAAGGGGATATTTCAGAGTATTCATAATAAGTACATTCCTACTATGAAGAAAAATTCTATGGGGAGGACCCACCATCCATGGTTAACTACAGGAGTTAAGGAAAGTATCAATCCTAAGGAGAAAGCATACAACTCCATTAAGATGAATGACAGGACAGATGATTGGACAGAATATAAAGAATGGCAGAGAATGGCTAAAAGGTTAATCAGGAAAAAAAAATTAGAGTACAAGAGGAAGCTAGCTAGAAGCGTAATAACAGATAGCAAGAGTTTCTACAGGTATTTAAAAAGGAAAAGAGTAAAGTGAGTGTTGGACCTCTAGAGAGTGACAGTGGGGAATTAATAGTGGATAATAAAGAAATGGCGGAAGAAATGAACAAATATTTTGCTTCTGTGCTCACCATAGAGGATACAAAAAACATTCTAGTAATAGCTGCATATCAGGAGGTGAACGGGAGAAAGGAACTTGGTGAAATTGAAATCACTAGGGAATTGGTACTGAGCAAATTGATGGAGCTGCGGGTTGGCAGGTCTCCGGGTCCCGATGGACTGCATCCTAGGGCCTTAAAAGAGGTGGTTAATGACGTGGTCAATATACTGATGTTCATTTTCCAAAATTTGCTAGATTCTGGAAAAGTTCTACCAGATTAGAAAGTAGCAAATATAACCCTTCTATTCAAGAAGGGTGGGAGGCAGAAAACAGGAAACTATAGGCCAGTTAGCTTAACATCTATCGTGGGGAAGTTATTAGAATCGACTTAGAAGAGCTCAACGCAATCAGGAAGAGTCAGCATAGTTTTGTGAAAGGTAGAAAGGTTGACTCTTCTGGCAAGTAGAAGTGTCATACGGACTCGAAATGTTAACTCTGTCTTTCTTTCCACAGATGCTGTTAGACCTGCTGGGTTTTACCAGCATTTTCTATTTTTGTTTCCACTGGAGTTTAGAAGAGTGAAGGGTGATTTAATTGAAGTATACAAGATCCTCAGTGGCCTTGACAAGGTAGACATTGAAAGGATGTTTCCCCTTGTGGCTGAGTCCAGAACTAGGGGGCACTGTTTTAAAATTAGGGGTCACCCTTTTAGTATAGAGATGAGGAGAATTTTTTTCTCTTGGAGGTTTCTGCAACTTTGGAACTCTCTGCCTCAGAAGGTGGTGGAGGCGGGGTCATTGAATATTTTTAAGGCAGAGGTAAATAGATCCTTGTTAGGCAAGGGAATCAAAGGTTATTGGGGTTAGATGAGAGTGTGGAAATTGAAACACAAGAAGATCAGCCATGCGGAGCAAGCTCAAGGGGCCAAATAGTCTACTCTTGTTCCTATTTCTTATGTTCTTAGGTCCGCAAAAGGCAAAAAGACTGCAGCCCCCAAATTTAATGACGCATCATTAGAATACATTTGGATGCCATAGATATCCTGTACACCTACTCTGGCCTCAGGATGGGCAGCATCACCAATCCAGCGTGGGAGGCAGTGGCAGCAATGGTCAGTGCCAATGCTACACCAAAGAGGTTGGCCGGCTAATGCAGATAGAGGATGAATGATCTCATCTGTGCAGCCAGGGTATGGCAACCATCTCATTACTCTAAATTCACACACTCAAGCACATCAGACATTCACATCTCACTCATTGCAAGCTCAAGGGACATCACCAGCCATTCCCACGCATGCACCCTCACATGTTCATTTAGTCTCATCTCCTCTGGAGACGGTGTCCTCAGCCGTCACCATCTTGAGGCCACTACAGATCAACAAATGCCCCACACAAGTTGGGATACCCTCCTTCCCCAGTATAGCTCATCCTACAGCCTCTTCCCTTGCCTGAGGCCTCCTTGCCTGACATCTCCCCCTTCACCAAGCAAGGTCTAGACCTGCAGCCATTGAAAAGCCACCCACATTTGCCTGATCTGGTAGTTAGAGACCTACCAGTGAGCCCCCCTAAGAGTGATGTGGTGCTATCTCTGAAGCCTAGCGCTGATGACTGCGACTGAAGCAGGGTAGGCAAACAAACTTTGAAGTCCCAAGCGAAGGTAAGCCCGCCAGGTACACATTGCTTATATGCTATTGTGAAACACATCATGTTTTCCTGCCAACTTGGGTGATTGATCCAGTGGAGGGGATGAGTCTGGGAGGCTGGCTTTATAATATAGTATGTTGATGTATTACAATGAGGTTCCCGATGCCCAATGGTGGGAAACGCGGCCCGCCATCAGCAGGCTGAGTGGACTTTTGCAAATTAGTTTCACGCCGTTATGAAACTGACCATACCATATTGTCTGCTCACGCCACCAAACACTCCCAATGCTGGCAGGCACAGGAAATCCCGGCCTATGTTTCAGAGAGACTTGAGATGCTCCATTTATTTTCATTGGAGCAGAGAAGACCTAGATGAAATTTAATCAAAGTTTTTAAAATTCAGAACAAAAATAAAAATACCTGGAGAAACTCAGCAGGTCTGACAGCATCTGCAGAGAGGAACAGTTAGCGTTTCGAGTCCGTATGACTCTTCAACAGAACTAATTCAAAGTTTTTAAAATTCAGAACAGTTTGATAGAATGGATCCCAAAAAACTTTAATCTGCTTAGGAATGGTATATTGATTTCAAATTGTCACCAAAAGAGAGAAGCAAGGAAAAGTTTTGTGTACAGAAGGTTACTAAAACTTGTTAAGGCTTGCCACAGGGCAGAGGCAGAGACTATTATGTCTTGTTGGGGAAAATTGGATAAATGTTTGAAGCAAACAAAGATACAGGACAATGGGTACAGCTCAAACCATTGCAATCAGTTTTTAATTGCTCTAGGAAAGAACCAGAAAGGACACAATTGGCTAAATGGCCAAAGTCTGTGCTCAAAATCCTAATTCTCAGTGCTTTTGCTCATTGATGAGTTTCTATGAAAAGACACCTTCCGTAATGTAAGAGTTCATGGGCTGTGCAGCAAAGAACACTTCATCCTGACCCCCTGGGTTCATAACCCAGATTTCTCCCTCCTATCTGCTAGTAGAGTTGAAGGGAGGACCTTGTATAAAGAAAAGAAATATGGTATCGCATGGAACCTGCATGAAATAGCTAAGTTCAATCGTAACCTCAGTGCATTAAGTACCATGCACCTGATAGGCAGAGTCATCTTCATGTGAGTTCATGGGTGAGCTTAATGTGGGATATACAAGAAATTCTTAGAAGCCAACTCTTGTGTGGTAGTCACTGAGTCCTTCCTGGCTCATTACTTTGATGCTTACAATTCTAGGAATACCTCCTTATGTCAATCCTGAACTCTGAGGTAAACAAATTTACCACCAGTCTGGTTTCTGCATGATTATGTGCAACCTTTCCATTCAAGAATAGAAAATAATACACTTTTACCATTTGGAAGAGCAGATGTATCTCGATATACAACCAACATCTCACTTTCTGTAAGTGGATGGCACAAAATCGTGTAAGTAGTTTCAGGTGGCATTTTACAATTTAACAGTTATATGTGACATTAGAAGCATTTTTACATCACATAGTTTCAACTGAATGATGTATAATGAGTATGACAGTACAAGTCTGAAAGATGCATGAGGCATTATAATTACCTCCATGCTCCATTGATGATTTTCTACCATGATCATGAGACATGGCTAGAGACGTAAATTTAAAAGCCCCTGAAAACAGGTGCAGGATCACAATGAATGATTGACTTGTACCTGTTGGAGCAGCATCCCAACTTTGTACTGCCTGCCAATTTGCATGATTGTTGCATGCAGTCAGCACTGTAGGCACTGTTGAATGGCTGTGCGGACAAGTAGGGGAGGCCCAATTTTGTGTCTGACCAGCACTACTTATAGCCATCCTGCACCTCTTAACTGGGGGTGCATTCTGGTTGGAGAAGGTGCCATCTCCTTTCAGATATCCTAGAACTGAATCATGACCAGGCAGTGGTGGAAGAGCAAGGATGGAAAAGCAGAAAAACAGGGATAAAGGTGATTTCACACTCACATCCACCAGCTGATCTTTTGGAAAGCTAATTGAATGTTATCATTTATTACAAGTAGAATTAAATACAAAAATAGGGAGGTTTATGCTTTAGTTATACAGGGCATTGGTGAGACCACATCTGGAGTACTGTGTACAGTATTGGCCTCCTTAATTAAGGAAGGAAGCAAATGAGTTGGAAGCAGTTTACTAGACTAATACCTGAAATGAGCAAGTTGTCTTATGAGGAAAGGTTGGACAGGCTAGGTTTGTATCCGCTAGCGTTTAGAAGAGTAAGAGGTGATTTGATTGAAACATAGAGGACCCTGAGAGGTCTTAACAGGGTGGATGTGGAGAGGATGTTTCCTCTTGTAGGAGAATTTAGAACTAGGGGTCACTGTTTAAAAATAAGGGGTTGTCCACTTTAAACAGAAAGGAGAATATTTTTCTCATTGAGCGTTGTGAGTGTTTGGAACTCTCTTCCTCAAAAGGCGGTAGAAGCAGAATCTTTGAATATTTTCAAGGCAGAAGTAGATAGATTCTTGATAAGCAAGGGGGTGAAAGGTTACCAGGGGTAGGTGGGAATGTGGAGTTGAGGTTACAATCAGACCAGCTTGTTGAATGGTGGATTCGGCTTGAAGGGCCGAAGGGCCTACTCCTGCTCATTATTCATATGCTCATATGTAAGTTTGTATGTTTGTATTGTCAGGAAGATATAATAATTCTCATAATGTTATTGGAATTTATTGTAAAACAGATTAATATCCGTATATGTCTTTGTGTGTGTGATAGACTTAACTGGTTTAAATGCAGCTGGTCTGAAAGCTTTGTTGTAAATATGGGGAAAGTTTAGAATGTAAGGTAACAGGACATTTGCATTTTTAAATAAACCAGACCAGATTGTTTTCAAAGGAGGGGTGAAATGTGTCACCTAGCCAGGTGAAGTTTAGAAACAGCGGGCAGAATATTATGCTCGGCATGCAGGCACGCGCTCGACATGCCCGAGTGTAAATGATGCGTGATGACATCGGGTGTGCGTCCCGATGTCATCGCGCAGTCCTGCAATCTAATTAAATTCAAATTTAAACTGCCCGTCCAACCTAACGGTTGGCGGCAGGCCAAAAGGCCAAGTGGCTTATACATTTTTTAGGGCGGGATGAGGTTTCCTAAAGCAAATAAATATTAAATTAAAGCTTTATTTTTGAATTAAAAACATGTCCCAGCTCATGTGACAGATTTTTATTAAATTTTTATTCTCTTCATTTATTTTTTTACACAGCACTTCAATGTCCGAGGCAGTTCTGTGCCTCAGGGAGATTGAAGTGCTCTTTCTCTTGCATGCGCGAACTGCACACTAGCCCCGCCTTGCCCTCCTCCTTCTGCCTACACAAGCAGCGCTCAGTGCTGCCACTCATGATCCATGCAGGGCGGCCCTTATTTGGCCCGCCTGCATGAAATTGCGGTGCAGAGCCAATCGTGGGTGCTGGTTGGCTTCCCGACTGACCCTGCCCACCCCCGCCAAGCACCCCTGCTAAGAGCAACACCCTGTCAGTGTGGATATTTTTCGCAAAGATTACTGGTTAAACCTAGTGCTGAGAGCTTTTTATTATCAGGAAGATAAAATCCAAAGACCTAGTGAAACAATGGGAATTTGCATTCAAGGGGGGAAATATGCATAAAGGAGTGAAGGCTGTGTGTAAGTGTAAACATTTGAAGATCTTACAAATGTGAAAAGCCTTCTGCATCTATGCCTCAAGTTTTCAAAGAACTGAGGTTAAGAAAACTAACTTGGAAGTCAACTTGTTCAGGGTATCATGTTTCTTTGCATGGGTCTTTTAAAATCTACGTGTCTTACTATTGCCTTAATGAAAGTGTAACTGGGAGTTAGATTGATTTGGGGATTTAGAAATTATCATGGTAATTTGTAGATCTATGTATGCATTAAAAGTCATTTCTCCTATTAATAAATGTTTAATCTAGTTTTGTAAAAACCTATGGTCTTTTTACTCCTGAATTCAAGGCACACATCTCAAAATTTATACAAACTGCAAAACAAGTTGTGGCAGTTGTTTCAAGTTTCCCTTTGGGTTTTGAACAACTCAGCACTTACTACTAGCTGTGCCATATCAGTATACTGGTGCTGCATGTAATTTCCAGGATAGCTTAAAGACAGAGTTTGCACATGGTGAAACAAAGGGTATGAACTGCCTGCAGCTAAGGTAAAGGACAAAGGCAGTGCTGGATGGTCAGGTTGCTTACAACTTCTGCTACAGAGGATTCATTTGAGCACTTTGATGGGATGAGCTACAGAAGAAGGCTAATAGGTTGCACAATGAAATGTTTGGTACATTGACAGGCTTGTCAGAAAGCCAGCATGCAATGTTAAGGAGCATGAAGGAGTCTGACACCATCTTGCTGCAGGGCTTCATTGTCTCAGCTTCCATTGCAGCACAAACAAAAGCCACCCAATTTGTGTATGCTGCAGTAGAAGCTCAGACTTCTGAAATGCAAGCTCAGGCTGCTGCAGTTATGGCTACAGATACCAGTACTCAAAAGGGCTTGCAGAGTATCAAAACAGTTCAAAAATCTGTCCTCCAACAGATTTCTACAATTGTTGAGGCGTAAACTCTGGAGTGTGACTTCATGGAGCATGAACGTGCTGTGTCTCTCATAATGACAATATTCATCCTCTCAAACTTGCCGTTCTTGCATTTGCCTGTCAGCCAACAAGCCCAGACTGCTGCTGCCCATGGTACAATCACCAGCTGGGCCTTCTAAGGCCAGAGCTGCTCAAGGTAGTCCTGCAGCACCATCTGCAGTTTGCCCCATTGAACATCAGTAGTGTTCCACCAGCCATGCTGCAGCCCCTGGAGTAACAATGACCAGGGACACTAAGACAGGCAAATGCGCACAGCCATTTAGGGAATGCACAAGGTTGATTAGTTGATGTTAATGTACAATAGGGCATGGTTTGATATGTAAATTTAGTTTGGAATGTTTGTCTTGTAATGGTGTTTTCTTTTTGTATTGTGACTAAGCGAATGATGTGATGGTCAGTAGCAGAGGGAAGATAAGGTGCAGAATGGGGAATCGGGATTGCTGTCACTTGTACTGCACTCTGATGAGTTGTTCACAAAGCTCATGGCCAAGAAGGCTGAGGTTGTTTCGTTTGCTTCTTTCTCTTCCCCCTCCTCCTCCTGCTTCTCAGCTGGTTATCAGTTAACAAGTAGTTGTATCACACTGTTCATTCTCCCTATTCTGCAGTAGTCCACAGGGAATGCCAAGCAGCAAGTAGTTTGTGCAGGATCCTTGAAGTCAGGACAAAGTTCTTCAGCATCAGCCACACCACTTCTTGTGGATTTTAACAACTTTAAGGAGCTGTAGAAACTATCAAACACCTCTATAATTTTTTCTGTTCACTCATGGGATGTGGACTTCGCTGGCTGGGCCAGCATTTATTGCCCATCCCTAGTTGCCCTTGAGAAGGTGATGATGAGCTGCCTCCTTGAAATGCTGCAGTCCATGTGGTGTGGGTACATCCACAATGCTGTTAAGAAGGGAGTTCCAGGATTTTGATCCAGCGACAGTGAAGGAATGACAATATATTTCCAAGTCAGGATGGTGAGTGACTTGGAGGGGAACTTCTAGGTGGTGGTGTTCTCATGTGTCTGCTGCCCTTGTCTTTCTAGATGGTAGTGGTTGTGGGTTTGGAAGATGCTGTTGAAGGAGCCTTGGTGAATTACACTCAAGTACAGCAGCAACCAGTAGAAATCAATTAGCAACTAAGTAGTTGATGATCCCTTTGTCTAGTTCTGGTGGGGGTCCTTCCTATTGCTGAATGCACGTTTAGCTGCGGATGTCTAAGAGATGGTGTTAGCTGGTGCATTGAACTCCAAACTGGTAGCCCTGAAGTCAACTCAGCATGACACACTACTTGATGTCACACTCTGCCTACTCTGCATACTCTGAACAGATGCTCCCCATATGCATGCTAATTCTCTACCAAGATGGCATGTTGCTCACACCAGAACTGTGTGGCACGGTCACCATTTTGGATCCAAAACAGCACTTGTAGCACCGAAAATACAGTTGTAAGAGAGCAGAATTTTGCGTCTGAAGTGTCAATTTGTGAGTGGCTTTGGCGTAATATGTTTTTCATGGGTTTGACAATTTCATCTTTACTCATCTGATATCACCATTAATGGATATAGGAAGCAGCATTCATTTTAGTCATCACCCACTAAATGCTTGTTACATCTTGTGACAGAGAGGAGGGGTCTCCAGTCTTGGATATGGTTATCTTCTTCTATTGCAACTCTTCCAGCAGATCAACCAAATTATCATCATTGAAATGGACAGTTCCACTGCTGGCTTTCCATAGCTGCTCTCCATTGCAGTCATAATAGTTAGGTTAACAGTCCTTTAAGAACTGTTATTCTCAGAAGACCCTGTCTCCTTTCATTCATTCCACTCAATGCATATTAGGAAAATTCACATTCAATTGATGAAAATGAGCTTAATCTGGTAAAGTCGACTCACTTCTCAAGTTGCGAGGGAGCAATGGAGATCATGGGAGCTCAGCAATCCTGGCTATCTTCTCAGGATTGCTGAACCAGTCTGAGTAAGTTACTTGTCAGGCGATGTTAAGTTTATTCGAAAAAGTATGCTTTCCAACATCATCTTGAATAAGGTTGGTTTGTTTTCAGATCTATAGTTGTTTTGTTTTGCTTTTTTTTACTTTGTTCCATGGAGATTGAGAATTACCTTAATAATAGTGCGAGGATACATAACGCTCACGCACCACATGGGTTGCATCTTTAACTAGGAAGCTGCTCACGTAAGGCTTTCTTCTTTTTTAAAATTTGGATTTTTGGAAAGAAAAGTTATCAGGGAGATATCATTTCCTGTAGCTTCAACTTCTCATTTAAAATTCATTGCCTGGATTGGCATTTGCTACTATTTTGAGAATGATGAAATGCTTTTCAATAAGACTAGATAACTTTGAATTCAATGTTATAATATTTCTTTTGAACATCTGTACAATTACCACTGCCTGTGTTACATCCAAGTAATTATCAGGATTACAGGAGTGATTTATCAGTTCTCTTAATTCTGTTGAAAAACTTGAAATTTGCTGGCAGAGCATTCTGTACTTACTGCGTTTTCACAGGAACATTGCATTTTCATATTGAAAGTATTTTTAGTAATTAATTAATATGAGTGAGTGTTGACTGGTTTCTGCAAAATTATCATTAAGTGTGTATCCCACTGTCTTTCTCTGTCTCTCTAATTTACATAGATAGTGAAAACTATGACAAATTCCTGCCAGAGTGAACTCTTTTATTGGTAATAGTTTAATTGGAAGTTAAAAAGATGATATAGGTTTTATGAAAAGGCCATCTTCTTCATTTTCAGTTCAATCCCTCCAAAATTCCCATGCCTCAACATTCTCTCGGACTGAATGCACAACTCTATTTCATCTGCAAAATTTGGAGTTCTACTTAGTTTTCATTTAAGACAGTAGTTTAAGGGTAACATTTTTATCCAGGACTTATAGTGGGGAATGGCACTTAAGTACCTCTTCACGAAATCAAGACTGTGCAACTGTGTTCCCTACACACATCAATTCGTACTCAAATGCCAGGTAATTGAATCATCTATTAAACCTTACAAATAAGAGGGATTGTAGTGTTGATCCAAACGGTAGTCTCCCTTTCACTGCGGACATATTACAACTGTTACCATTAAAAAATTCATTCACTTTACAAATAACCAGCTGGTTGACAAGTGTGCCATCTTTAATTTTAGGAGCTTTTCGCTTTAGCCACAAGTCTTCTGTGATGAATTTGCTTTTATGGACCCATCCTGCTTTCCTTTTGGGCTTGAATACTTCTATTGTGCCTTGCAAGTTCCTATATTGACCACAAGAGTTTTCATTCCTTGCTAGTTATTTCACTTTATATTATTACCTTTACCTATTTAAGGTTATCACTTTTTTTTAGGCAGCACTTGATAGTCCTTGGTATGTAAGTTGAAAAATTGTTCCCTTTGTCATTTTATAAGACTTCCTCTCACAGATGCCTGCTCAACATAATTAATGTATAACAAAAACAAAAACAGAATTACCTGGAAAAACCCAGCAGGTCTGGCAGCATCGGTGGAGAAGAAAAGAGTTGATGTTTCGAGTCCTCATGACCCTTCCACAGAACTTGAGTTCGAGTCCAAGAAAGAGTTGAAATATAAGCTGGTTTAAGGTGTGTGTGTGGGGGGCGGAGAGAGAGAGAGAGAGGTGGAGTGGGGGGTGTGGTTGTAGGGACAAACAAGCAGTGATAGAAGCAGATCATCAAAAGATGTCAACAACAATAGTACAAAAGAACACATAGGTGTTAAAGTTGGTGATATTATCTAAACGAATGTGCTAATTAAGAATGGATGGTAGGGCACTCAAGGTATAGCTCTAGTGGGGGTGGGGAGAGCATAAAAGATGTAAAAAAAACAATTTTTTTTTTAATATATAATGGAAATAGGTGGGAAAAGGAAAATCTATATAATTTATTGGAAAAAAAAGAAAAGGAAGGGGGAAACAGAAAGGGGGTGGGGATGGGGGAGGGAGCTCACGACCTAAAGTTGTTGAATTCAATATTCAGTCCGGATGGCTGTAAAGTGCCTAGTCGGAAGATGAGGTGTTGTTCCTCCAGTTTGCGTTGGGCTTCACTGGAACAATGCAGCAAGCCAAGGACAGACATTTGGGCAAGAGAGCAGGGTGGAGTGTTAAAATGGCAAGCAACAGGGAGGTTTGGGTCATTCCTGCGGACAGACCGCAGGTGTTCTGCAAAGCGGTCGCCCAGTTTACGTTTGGTCTCTCCAATGTAGAGGAGACCAAATAATTAATGTATGCAGTGCAGCTTTCACATGCAGCTGGCAAGTAATAAAATTGCATGTAAATTCATTTTCCAAATATGTGTAAATAAATATTATCTCAGAAAAGAACATTTTGTTACCCATGAAGTATTAATTCATAAACTTCTGAACTGTTTGGACAGTTAACACTTGCAGTGTGCTGAAATTTTTCATGTATCATAGAAATTTCTAGTTTCATCATCCATTCTGGTAGTTTTAGTTTCACTAAAATGATGGTATAAGATCTGAATGTTTACACTTGTTTAAATATAACAGTGAGAGGCCTCCTTATAGTGGGAATATTATATTTGTCTGTTATTACAGCCTTTATCATAAAACTTGGTGATGAGGTCTGTCTCAACATCATTGTAATAGGCAGAAGTTACATTTTGCACCCTCATGCCTCAGGGAGATTAATTTAAGAATAAAGCATTGCGAAAAAGAAACAAAAAAATACCCAGTCATGTCCCCTCATGTGACAGTGTCACATGAGCTGGGACATGTTATGTATTTCAACAAAAATTTTAAATTAATTTATAAAGCCTTCATGAAACCTCATCCCGCCTGTGGATGGGGTTTCATGAGAAATGCAAAGGCTGCCTGGGCTCTTCGCCTGCTTGCCAACCTTAAGGTTGGACAGGCAGCCCAGTCAATCAGCTCAATTAATTGATAAATGGCCTTAATAGGCCTTTGACAGTTTGGCGGGTGTGCAGCCGACTGCATGTGTTTTGATCTTTAAGTCAGCATTTTCAAGCCGCAACAGTTTTGTGGTGGAACACATTTTACAAGTAAAATCTAAAAGCACTAATTCTGCTTATGTAGGGCAGAATTTAATGGTTGAGATGGTAGGCCCGTCCACTAGCTGGAGAGCCATCGGCAACCCCACCACCATGGCCATCCCCAGAAGCCCTGAAGGAATTAGATTCTATTCAGGCAGTCTGCTGATTGCCGTTGGGGTTCCAGGGGTCGACAAGGGGAATTTCTTGCCTCTAAAAACTACCAGCCAATCAGAGCCCAGCAGCTCTCCAGTACTGGGAGTGCCAGTGGAAGTGGTGGCCACTGCTGGTACTGCAGTAAACTCTAGGAGGAGGATTATGGATCATCACTGGAGCCCTGGAACACAGGTAAGTGGGGCAAGATCACCGGAGCTAGTCAGGCTGGCTCTGGCAAGCATGGTGGGGTGTGGAAGGGGGTCAGCATAATTGATGCACACCAAGGTTAATCTAGTGGCTTGTCAACATGGCTTGGACCCTGTCCAATGCTGGTTGAGTAACAATGGAATGAGGTTCACTTGAACCACACAGGGACCAGTATTCTGGCGAATCAAATGACTAGGAATTTAGAGATGGATTTAAAATAAATAGTGGGATGGGAGGCAAAGGGGAGGATTCAGGTGTGGGGAAATTTCGAAAGTTCAAGGGGAGAATTTTTCTCCCTGCCGGGTGTGCTGGGCAGGAGTGGGCGCAGGCGGGTGCACGCAGCCGATCGCCGCCTGCGATCGGCTGCGTGCCGCCATTTTACATGGGCAGGCCAATGCACACTCGGAAGTGCTCAGTGCTACCTGTGTGGGTGGAGGGAGGAAAGAGAGTCGGGTCCTGCACTCTTTCACGTGTGTGTGCGAAAGAGCGCAGAAATCTCCCTGAGGCACGGAGCTGCCTCAGGGAGATTAATTTAAGAATAAAGCATTGTGAAAAAGAAAAAAAAAGACTCAGACATGTCCCCTCATGTGACAGTGTTTATGTATTTCAATAAAAAATGTTATTTAATTTATAAAGCCTTCATGAAACTTCATCCCGCCCATGGATGAGGTTTCATGGGAAATGCGAAGGCTGTCTGGGCTCTTCACCTGTCTGCCAACCTTAAGGTTGGACGGGCAGCCCAGACAATCTGCTCAATTCGTTGATTAATGGTCTTAATAGGCCTTTGACAGTTCAGCGGGTGTGCAGCCAACTCTGGTGCACGCCCACTGAAATGAAGAACGGAATGACACATTGAGATGCACGCCCGATGTCACCGCGTGTCATTTAACACATCGGTAAGCCGACCAGAAGATTCGGGTCCAAGAGAAAGGACAGAGCATTGGCACAGGATAGTGATATGGGTAATAATAGCCAGAGTGTGACAGGAAGGGACAAAGCATATAAACATAAGAGTGCAATGGCAAATAAGGTTAGAGAAGGGGAAAAATGTTAAAAAGACAGAATTAAAGACTTTTTATCTGAATGCACACAACATTCGTAACCAGAGAGATGAATTGATGGCACAAATAAATTTAAATGTGTATAATATGATTGCCATTACAGAAACAAAAACAGAAAATGCTAGAAAAACTCAGCAGGTCTAACAGCATCCTTATGACTCTTCAGAAGAGTCATAAGGACTCGAAACGTTAACTTTTGTTTCTCTCCACAGATGCTGTTGGACCTGCTCAGTTTTTCCAGCATTTTCTTTTTTTGTTTCAGATTTCCAGCATCCGCAGTATTTTGTTTTTATCTTAGCCATTACAGAGACTGGTTACAAGGTGACAAAGGCATTCTAAAAGGAAGGAACGAAAGGAAAAGGATGTGGGTGGCTCTGCTAATAAAGGATGAGATCAGTACAGTAGTGATAAATTATATTGGCTTGGAAGATCAAAATGTAGAATCAATTTAAGTGACAATAAAAAATAGCTCGGTAAAGAAGTCACGAGTGGAAGTAGTTTATAAGCACCATAACTGCAGCTCCACTGTAGGGCAGAGCATAATCAATAAATCAATAAATAAGAAAGATATTGCAGTAATTGTGAGGGTTTATAAAATTCACAGCGATTGGACTAATCAAATTGGCAAATGTTGCCCTGAGGACGATTTCATAGAGTGTATTCAGACAGAGTCTTAGAATAATACATTGTGGAACTAGGGAATAGGCTATTTTAAACCTGTAATATAATGAGACAGGATTAATTATGATCTCATAGTAAAGGATCCTCTAGGGAACAGTAATCAAAGCCTGGTAGAGGTTCACATTTAAGGGGGAGAAACTTTGGTCTGGGACTAGTGTCTTAAACCTAAATATAGGCAATTACAAAGGTATAAAGACAGAGATGGCTAAATTGGACTGGGAAAATAGGTTAAAAGTTAAAATGGTAGATAAGCAGTGGCACATTTAAGGAGATATTGCGTAACTCTCAACAAAGATTCTATTGAGGAAAAAAAGACTCAACAAGGACGAGCTAGCGGTGACTAACTAAGGACATTAAGGATGGTATCAAGTTGAAAGAAAAGCCATACAATGCGAAGAAGATGAGCGGTAGTCCAGAAGATTAGGAAAAGGATGTCTAAAAAAAATAGACAGACACATGAGAATTAACAAACTATCAAGAAATATATAAAAAGTAAGAGCTTCTAAAGCATAAAAAAGCAAGAGGGTAACTAAAGAAAACATTAGTCCCTTAGAGGATGAGACCATGTATATTTTTAACAGCATTCTTCAAAAACACAAAATGCAAATGGAAACATAAACGCCTTGTAAATTATCATATCACTCAGTGTTTAATGCCAAGAGAAGGCAGACTCAGAAAATTTGGTCTATATATGTTTTGAACCTAGACCAATAAGAAAGATTACTCATTTTTGCTTTTATAAAATGACAAATGATATTCCATTCCAAAATTTATTAAACTCCCATAACTAAGTAATAACATGTGTTGCAGAGTTAATAGGGACAGCTGTCAATGTTAAAGAATAAACTACTTATTATGCTTGACAGAGTGGAGTGTTCATCAGTAGTAAATGCATCTATTTTAAATATTTCTCTTCATTTTTTAGTATTTTTGCATTCTTCATCATGGACAAAATCTTCTGGTTGGCATGCGGGAGCAGGCCCCACATACCGACGTGTAAAATGTTGCACGGTGACATCGGATGTGCAACTCAACATCACCACACGTCATTCCGATCTTCAGTTCGGCATGTCCGCGTCGGAGTCGGCTGCGTGCCTGCTGAACTGTCAAAGGTCTATTAAGTCCATTAATCACAGAATTGAAATAGCTGTCAGGGCAGCCCGTCCAACCTTAAGGTTGGCAGGCAGGCAAAGAGCCCAGGTGGCCTTCGCATTTTTCATGGAGCCTCATCCACGGGCGGGATGAGGTTCCCTGAAGGGTTTATAACTTTAATAAAAAATTTTTATTAAAATTCATTGACATGTCCCAGCTCATGTGACACTGTCGCATGATGGGACGTGTCTGAATACTTTTTTAAATTCTTTTTTCATGTTTCCATAATCAAATTAATCTCCCTGTGTACCTCAGGAATATTTCTGTGCTCTTTTGCGTGCAGGCCCCGACCCTCCCTCCTCCTCCCGTCCGCACAGGTAGTGCTGAGCACTTCTGGGTGCACGTCATGCTGGGTGGGCCTTAATTGGCCCACCCAATTAAAATGGCGGCGCACTGCTGATCACAGGCTGCAATTGGCTGTGTGCCCACCTGCTCCTGCCCGGCCCGCCCACTCCTGCCCAGCCTGCCCAACAAGGAGCAAACTCTCCCCCATGTATTTTGCTGAATTTCACACCCAGCACGCTGAGATTTTGTGCTTCTATTATATTTGCAATAGAGGCATTACATTGCTACAGCCATTAGAATGAGGCAGTTCTAAATGACTTATTACTCACATCTCCTCTGCTACAATAAAATATAGGCCAGACTTTCCAGTCTCGTCGCAGGCGGTACCCGCTGTGGTCGAGGAGACGCTCCAGACAGAAGTCCATTGACTTGCAGCGGGACCAGAAGATTGCGGCAGCAGGCCGATGCGGAAAATCCCGCCCATAGTCCCACATCCCTGATTTTTTTGTCCATACCCTCTAAGTTCTGTAAGTTCCTCATCCTTAAGTATCTGCCCGGCTGCCTTTAAGAGTTCTTCATGGAGTCAGTTTACACCATGGGCAGAATTTTCCCTTTGGCGTGCGGGGGCCGGCCCCACACATCCACACGTAAAATGATGCATGGTGACATCGGACGAGCGTCCCGACATAACCCCGCGCTATTACGATATTTCGCTGGGTGAGCGCGCAATCATGTCCAACGCGAGCCCGCCATGAATTAACGGGCCACTTGAGGCGCTAATCAACGCCAATTTTTCAGCGCCCATGCAATCTTCAGGTAGGCGCATGGGCGCAACGGGCAGGCGGGTAGGACACATTTGTATTAACCTCATCCATAGTTGGGATAAGAAGGCTCACCTGTTTCACGATTGTGCAGAGTCAAGTATTTATTTCTGAAAGTTTTTGAAACTTGCCTGTGTGATCTGTAGTATTTCAAAACGCATACTAGCTGCTTTTACTGGACTCTTAACCTTCAGGTCAGCACTCTGCAGTGAGAAATCTTTTCTGGGCCTGCAGGTTTCAGAAAGCCTTCCCTTAACCTGGGAATGGGAGCTGAACTGTCCATTGGCGGCAGCACTTCTGAGGAGGGGAGGGCTAGAAGGAGGAGGAGGCCAGGAGTGCACATTCAGCCTCCAGGGGAGCCACCTTTGGTAGGACAGGCACAGGCACAAGGGGGGCAGGGCCAAGAGGTTGTCCAAAGTAGAAGGGGCCGCAGAAGGCGCCACTATCCTGCTGCCAGGGTATACAGGCGGCGAAGCAGCTACCTCAATATGTCTGAGGTGCAGTGCCGAAGGAGGCTCCGTCTCTAAAGGGAGACAGTCAACTGTATCTGTCAGATGATTGGGCCTGAGATCTCCCCTAACTGTGTGGCTGGACACCCCATGCCAGTGGCTCTAAAGGTCACAGCTGCCCTCAAATTCTATGCTTCTGGCTCTGTCTAGGGGTCAGTAGGTGATCTTTGAGGTGTCTCCCAATCAGCTGTCCACACTTGTGTCAAGCAGGTTACAGACGCTCTGTTCAGGTGCATAGACTTCATCCACTACTGTTGAGACCAGGCAAGCCAGACACAGTGAGCCAGAGGCTTCGCAGCTATTGTTGGCTTCCCCCATGTCCAGGGTGCAATAGACTGTACACATGTGGCCATCAGTGAGCCCGGTGCCTTCGTCAACAGGAAGGGCTTCCACTCCATGAACGTACAGATGGTGTGTGATCGCAGGATGTTGATTCTACAAGTCTGTGCAAGGTACTCAGGCAGCTCCCACGACGCCTTCATTGTCAGACACTCCCAGGTGCCAAGGCTCTTCAGTGTTCCAGCTCGGCTTGATGGATGGCTGCTGGGTGACAAGGGCTATCCCCACAGAAGGTGGCTCATGACATCTCTCCGCTATCTAAGAACAGAAGCTGAGCAGCGGTACAATAGGAGCCATGCCTCCACAAGGGCTGTGGTGGAGAGAGCCATTGGTCTTCTGAAAATGCGCTTCTGATGCCTGGACAGCCCAGGAGGCGCACTCCAGTACCCCCAGATCATGTCTCGGTGATAGTGGGGGTTGCATGCTGCGCTCTCCACAGTCTTGCGCTGGAAAAGGGGGA
Organism: Carcharodon carcharias; assembly: GCF_017639515.1. Taxonomy (NCBI): domain Eukaryota; kingdom Metazoa; phylum Chordata; class Chondrichthyes; order Lamniformes; family Lamnidae; genus Carcharodon; species Carcharodon carcharias. The sequence continues at coordinate 95,045,573 of NC_054469.1, forward strand.
CGCAGTGGACAATGAAGACATCGACGCAGTGGCTGTGGTTGCACATGATGAGTCCGGCAGTAAGTCCAAGGATGAACATGCAGAGGGAAATGCTGAGGAGGTAGACACTGACCCAGGCATGCTCCAGGGAGGCAGGGACACTCGGGAGGCTTTAATCCAATGAACCTTCAGCTAGCACACCTCAGATGGACCACCAGGACAGTTGGGCTGTAGGCTCGATACTCGACACCTAAGTGCAAAATCTGTCAATTTAGGAACAGTCACTAAGGGCCTTGTTAATAAAGCTGAATGTCCAACAAGGGCCTCATTACAGTTTTGGAAACCATACACATGCAGAAGAAAAGAGGCACCCTCAGCCATGGTGATATATCTGAATTTAATTTGTCAAACAAACCAACTTATTCCAAAAAAAAAGAGAACAATGTTACAAAACAAAGCAAATCATAAGGATCTCATCTCGGGCCAACACAAAAGCACCAGTGATAAACCTGTGGTGTACCTAAGGTGCCTTATGTTTCCGTTTCCAGGTGCTATGTCTTAGTGCTGCCCCATCGCTCGGAGTGGCATCTGAGACAGTGTGCTAACACTGCTGCCCTGTTGGTCTCAATAACCTTGGCGGTCGTCCTCTGGCCTGTGGAGCCTGTGCTGGCCCAGCCTGGGAGGGAGCTGCCTGTTCCACAGCTGGCATCTCCCCAGTCGTCACAACTTCACCAGATGCTACAGTCACTGGAAGAGGGGCAGAGGAGCTGCTGCCCTCACCCGGAGCACCCTGAGAGTTTCCCTCAGAGATGCCAGGCAGCTGCTGCACTGATGTGAGGTTGCTTCGGACCTCCCTGCTCACTGTGGATGGATGGGCACCGAGCTGGGAAAGTTGTTGAAGTCAATGCTGATGTGAGGGTTTGCTAGTCAGAGCGCATCCCCGGGAAGCACTGATGGGTTTTCTGGAGTAGCCTGTCCATGAGAGTCGCCACTCTCTCCATGGAGGATGCATGGCGCTCGGATATGTGGCTCATTGCTTCGGTGATCGTTGCATAGATTCCACCACGGAGACCAAGTCAAGCATAGCCTCATGTATCCCCCCAGATGCTCCTGCACACCCGGCCGCATTTCTTGCACCTACTGCATCGCGGAAGACTCCAGAGGCACATCATCAAGCACTGACTGAGCATGTGCCTGATCTCCTGCAATCCTCCAACTGCTCGTGCCATGAGCAGTCTCTGTCTCTGCCAGCTCCTCCAACGATTGTGAAGTGCCCTCACCACTGTGCCCCGGGACACTAGCCAATGTTCGAATTCTCACTGAGGTGCTATTATCGGTGCTGGTGCCTGCGTCGCAGAAATGGTGCAACGCTGGTGAGACTTCAGGCCCCTCAGGTGTGAGAGGGGGCCTCTGCTGCCCTTTCTCCCAGCCCTGCTTCGATGATGCTGAAAGGAAGAACAAGGACAGTGGATCAGTTAACGTGGAGACAATGTCAAAGTGTGTCCCTGTCCCCCAGATCATTATGCACTCATCCTTCCATAACCAATGGTCAAGCCACGTTGCAAAATTAAATCAATTAATTTTCAGCAGCGCTGTTGGGAGAACAATGCTGACCTCACTGTTGGGCGTAAATACCTGGCTGTCGTACCCCAACCTCACTGACACCAGGGGAGTAAGCCGACCTGCTGGGTTACATGACCAATGCCAACATGGTACTCACCCTGCCAGAGCTCAACAAGTTGTTGAAGCGCTTGTGACACTGGATCCAGATGCACCGCACCAGGTCGTGGGAGCTCACCACCTCCGCCACCTCCTCCCAGGCACGTTTCGTCATGTGGGGGGGCCTCTTCCTCCCATCCAGGGGAACCAGCACCTCCCGTCGTGCTGCCACCTCCTCGAGGAGGTCAACAAGCTAGACATTCGAGAAATGAGGGGCACACTGGTCCCCCACCCTACCCTCCGGCCTGGCCTGTCCTGCTGTCCTATCCTCCAGGCTCGCCTGCTCCACTGGGCTACCCTCCGGATTGGCCTGCTCACCAGAAGCCCTCTTTTGGGCTCTTCCACTTGCCATTGTGAGCAACCTTGCAAAGCGCTTCAGGTAAACAGGCTGCTGGGTCACCATTGGACCTGCAGACAATGCACTCCCGCTGTCGCCCACCCACTCCCGCTATCCTTGGTAGTCACGCATTACACTGGGCAGGCCTTAATTGGCCCGCCCACGTAAAATAGCTGCACGGACCCGATCACGGGTGGTGATTGGGTCCGTGCCCGCTCCCGCTCCGCCTCCCCCACCCCACCCCACCAAACAGAAAATACAGCCTCATGTTTTCAGATAGAATGTTCCAGATCTCTCTGAGTGAAATAAGTTTTCCTCACCTCCCCTCTAGATCTTGTGCCAATGAATTTGAATCTATGACTTCTAGTTATTGACCTCGCCAGAGGGAGTAATTTTTCTCTACCTTCTGTATCAAAACCTCTCAACTTGAAAACCTCCATAAGGTTACCTCTTCACCTTTTCTGCTTAAAGGAGAACAGGCCAAACTTTTTGAACCCCTTCTCATAACTGTATCCCATCATCCCTACTAACATCTTGGTAAACCTGCTCTGGACTCTTTCTAATGCTTTCACATCTTTCCTAACAGTGTTGTCAGAATTAACCACAATACTCTAGCTGGGGCCTAATCAATGATTTATGAAGTTGTAGCATGATCTCTTTGCTTTTATACTCTATATCCTCTATTTATAAACCTAAGTTAGCCAAATGCTTTTAACCACCTTATTAACTTATCCTACCATGTTTAAGGATTTGTGTTTGTGGATATCAAGGTTTCTCTGCTCATCTGCACTTTTCAAAATGGTGTAATTTATAGTATTCCACATTAGTCTTCTCAAACTGCACCATCTCACGTTTCTCCACATTAAAGTCCACCTGCCATGTTTCTGTCCATATAGATTTCAGATGAAATTAAGATAACTACTTCATATGATATAAAAACTGAAAGTACTGGAAATACCCAACAACATCTGTGGAATGAGAATCAGAGATAAAGTTTCATCTTGATGATCTTTCATCAGAACTGGCACATGTTAGAGATGTTTTAAGCAAATACAGAGACAAGAAAAGGGTTAAGGGAGGAAAGAACAAAAGGTAAAGTCTATGTTTAGGTAGAAGGCAGGAGTGATTATATGACAAAAAGCTTAGTGGTACAAGATAAAAGGGGTTGCTGAGGGACAAATAAAGTGAAGATGGATCTTGAGGTGGTGTAAATGTGGAAAGCAGAATCATCACTATCAGCTGCCAGCCAAAACAAAAACACAAAAAAAGGAGTGGAGCTTATGATCTGAAATTGTTGAACCCACTGTTGCGTTCGGAAGGCTGTAAAGTGTCGAATTGAAAGATGTGTGTTGCTGTTTCTCAAGCTATATTGAGTTTTAGTGGAACAGTGTAGGAGGCCGAGGACAGAGAGGTTAGGGTGGGAGTGGAAAGAAGAATTAAAATGGCTAGTGACTAGGAACTCACGATTACGCCTGCAAACTGAATGGAAGAGTTCAGCAAAGTGAGCACCCAATCTGAGTTTTGTGTCTCCAATATAAATGAGACCACATCGTAGAAGAATGAATACAGAACACCACAATGTAAGAAGTATAAGTAAATTGCTTTTTCAATTGAATGGAGTGTTTGAGGCCTCAGACTGTGCGAAGGGTGGAGGTGAAAGATCAGATGTTGCATCTCTGTTTTTGTGGGAAGTTGCTAGGGGAATGGGAACAGCAAAAGCTAAAGTGGTGAGTTAATCCAGCTGTAGAAATATTGTGAATACGTTTAACTAACATGGGTTAATATTGAGTGATATATAAATTTTTTAAAAATAATCTAAAGCTCACCCCAACCTGCCTCTAATCGACCCACTTTTGAGTTTAACATGACAGGACAGGGGATAGGCAGCCAGCCCACTCCCAGGAGTATATATTGTCATGAGACTGATAGCCTCATATTTAATCTATTTTATAGGTTTAACCCTGGCCAGCTGGGGTTCCCAGATCATGGGAAATCCAGCCAGCTCAAGGGAGGTGAGGACAGCTTCGGGGGAAAAACTAAGTGTCTTTGTAACACTGCCTGTGGACCAGGAACAGCAGAAATGCTTCCTCCCAGCTCCCTAGGTTTCCTTGCTTCTCTGATACCACATCCTGATCCCCTGCCCCCCAATCAGACCCCCATTACCAAGCAATTGGAACCCCTTCCCCCAGGAAAGAGGATATTACCCCACTCTCCCCTGACCAGCTGCAGGCTTCCTCCAGGCAAATGCAGCCTGCTTTGGAAAACTCCCTGTTGGACTAGAACCAAGCCTGTGAGTCAGGCCGGCTTCAGGATGGGGATCCTCTGAGAAAACAACAGACAATGTGGAGTAAAAATTCCACAGCATGCGGGGGAACCTCCAAATTTCCTGTCCAATACTCCACTACAGGCTCAAAAACCATCACTTCTTAATAACATGGCTATTCAGTCCAATTATTGGCACAAACATGGTTTTAATGAAGTCAGCCTTCCACCAGTAACTAATTTGACTGAATTTCAGTAACACTGTGGTTGTAGACTAAAAGCCTGATCTTACCACTGTATTTAAAATGGAGTCAACATCCTATCCACACCACAGGATATTATTTTAAGTTGGCTTGAGTAGATGGATGGGACAACCGCTGGAAGATTGTGGGGTCCTGCTTTAGACTATTACATTGGACTCTGATGATGTCAGTGGAGTGTTAATGCTAATTTTAGTGAGATTTCCCACCAGTTTAAACTGTTGAGAAATGGATCCTAGGCCAAAAGAGGCTCTGAGAAGAGAAGGCGAGAAATTTGTCCCTTTTGCACCCTTAGAGTTCCAAAATGGTGTTTGTGACACAGCCATCTGTACAGTGAATAGTCACCAAAATTATGCAGAGCAAGGGGAATATGACATCAATCAGTGCGCAGTGCTGATTTGATACCAGCGATGCAGTTTTGGAGTTCAAAGCTCCAGCTAACATCCTCTCTCAACCTCACACAGCTGAACACATGTTCAGCAGCAATAAGGAGCCCCCCACATCAATGCTAGTTAAAGGGAGCATTAAACATTTACAGGTTAGTTGCAGGTCTGATTGTTTTTCTGCCTGTTGCCATGATTCTCTATGGAACTTTCTATAGTTGGTTCAAGTTACAAAAGTCTACAAGAGTGGTGTGGAAGGGTTCTACGTAAGTCAGGGGATCGGTAGTATTGTGGTTATGTTACTGGACTAAACATAGTGACCATGGAACTGCTGGGTCATTATAAAAATCCATCGGGTTCCCTTTTGGAACTTTTTTGGAAACAAAAAGCTGCTGTCCTCATCCAGTCTGGCCTATACATGACTCCAGACCCACAGCCATGTGATCAACTCTTGACTATCCTCTGAAATAACCTGGCAAACTATCCTTTTGTATTCAAGAAGTGGCTTACTCAATGGCAGTTATAGGTAGGCAACAATTGCTGGTCTTACCAGCAATGACCACATCCCTCGTAGGAATGAAAGACAAGTTGCTCCCAGACATGTTTGCACCAGTAGGCATCCCTTTTGGAATGCAGCATGAGTTGGAGAATGAGCAGAGGCCAAGCTTCTGAAAAAGGAAAGAGAAGCAGGAATATCTGTTCAGGGAGCAACTATCCTGCATGAGCCTCAGCAAGGAATAATGTGTGAAATGTTGGTTCTTCAGTAAGGACATTTTTACTGAAATATGCCACATACTGCAGCCACAACTAATATTTAGTTAACTTTTTTTTATTCATTCACAGGATGTCGACTTCACTGGCTGGGCCAGCATTTATTGCCCATCCCTAGAATGTATGATCACACTCAGCACATCATGCTCAACAAATGCCAGTTACTATGGAAGCAATCCTGATGCATTTATCTTGTACCAGTCAGTTGTTCTAGCAATCTTTCAGCCACCAAACCAGAGGGTGGCTGCTGAGTGTCGAGGGTTCCATTCTACACCTAGCTTATTGGATCCTAGAATGGCTACAGCTCAGAAGGGGGCCATTGGCCCATCTCATGGCGGCTCTTTGCAAGAACAATTTAACTAGAACCATTCTCCTGCCATTTTCCCGTATTCCTGCAATATTTTTGCTTCAGTTGCTTTCCGATTCTGATTTGAAAGCCTCAAATGTATCTGCCTCCGCCACCTTCTCATTCCAGATCCTAAGCACTCGCTACATAAAAACATCTTCCTCATTTCGCCTCTGGTTCTTTTGATGATCACCTTAAATCAGTGTCTTCTAATTCTCGAACTTTCTGCCAAAAGCAACAATTTCTATCTACTCCGTCTAGAACCTATGATCTTGAACATCTCCATCAAATCTTCTCTCGCCCTTCTCTAAGGAGAACAACCCCAGCTTTTCCAATCTTTCATGTAATTGAAATCCCTCATCCTCGAAACTGTTCTCATAAATCTTGACTGCACCCTGTCTACTGTCTTCACATCCTTCCTAAATGTGGTTCCCAGAATTGAGTACAACACTCCAGTTGAGGCCAAACCACTGTTGCATATGGCTTCACCGTAACTTCCTTACTTAAAACCACAGAACCATAAAAAGGTTACAGCACAGAAGGAGGCCATTCAGCCCATCTTGTCCATGCCAGCCCAAGGACACCCAAGTGCCCTTTCTAATCCCACCTTCCTGCACCTGGCCCATAGCCCTGCAGCTTACAGCACTTAAGGTGCAGATCCAGGTACTTTTTAAAAGAGTTTCGAGTTTCTGCCTCTATCACCAACCTGGGCAGCGAATTCCAGACACCCACTACCCTCTGCATAAAAAAGTTCTTCCTCATGTCCTCCCTACACCTTCTGCCACTTATCTTGAATCTATGGTTCTAGCATTCTCCACCAAGGGAAACAATTTTATCCTGTCCACTCTATCTATTCCCCTCATAATTTTGTACACCTCAATCAAGTCACCTCTCAGCCTTCTTTGTTCCAAGGAAAATAACCCCAACCTATCCAATCTCTCCTCGTAGCTACACTTTTCTCACCCTGGCAACATTCTTGTAAACTTCCTCTGCACTCTCTCCAGAGCTATTATGTGCTTCCTGTAATGTGGTGACCAGAACTGCTCACAGTATTCCAGTTGTGGCCTCACCAGTGTTTTATACAATTCCAACATTATATCCTTACTTCTATATTCTATACCTCTGCCAATGAAGGAGAGCATTCCATATGCCTTCTTTACAACCTTGTCTACTTGAACTGCTGCCTTCAGGGACCTGTGTACTTGTACGCCAAGATCTCTCACTTCATCTACCTCTCTTAGTATATTCCCATTTATTGTGTAATCCCTGTAACTGTTTGACCTCCCTAAATGTATGACCTCACACTTCGCTATGTTAAAATCCATCTGCCACTTTACCACCCACTTCACCAACCCATCTATATCGTTTTGGAGATTGTGGCTATCCTCTACACTATCCACTACTCAGCCAATCTTTGTCTCATCTGCAAATTTCCCATTCGTGCCCCCCACATTCACGTCCAAATCATTAATATATAACACAAACAGCAAGGGTCCCAACACCGAGCCCTGTGGAACACCACTTGAGACAACTTTCCATTTGCAAGGGTATCCATCGACCATTATGGTCCAATGATTTGTGTACATATAGCTCCAAGTCTCCTTAGAATTATACCCTTTAGTTTCTATTGCCATTCCTCATTCCTTCTACCAAAATGTATCACCTCACACTTTTGTCCTCTCTGCCTCTATTTTTAAGCACAAGATCCAATATGCCTTTTTAACCACATTCTCACACTACCCTGCCACCTCCAGTGATTTGCGTACATATAGCTCCAGGTCTCCTTAGAATTATACCCTTTAGTTTATATTGCCACTCCTCATTCCTTCTCCCAAAATGTATCACCTCACACTTCTTTACATTAAATTTCATCTGCCACTTGTCTGCCCATCCCACCAACCTGTCCATGTCCTCTTGAAGTCTAATCAGTATCTTCTTCACACCTCAGCATGTGCAGCAGCAGCCTGGCTGGCCAACTGACAGGAAATATTAAGGGCACTGGACGAGTGGCAGTGCTGGAAGGACGAATGCGGTCATACTGAGAGAGGTCAGCAGGTTCCGAGTTAATGGAATTAGTACTGCTTCCCTGGGTTGTGCCTTAGCAATCCTAGTAATCTGTTGGAGGACATATTGCTGGGCTGCTGTGAGATGCTGCATGCCCCTTTGAGCACTGCTAACTGCAGTCATGATGGCAGCAGTCTGAGCTTATGTAGTAACAAATTGAGACTTCATGAGCTCAGTCTGAGGTTCTACCGAATCACTCAGACCCTGAGTAGTTTCTGCTTCTGATGTAATGGAAGCTGTGACATCAGCCATCGGACACTGCATCATGGTCAGCCCTGCAAGTACTATCATGGAGCTGATTAGCACTTCCATGCAGGAAAACATGGGTATCAAGCTCTGCACAAAGCCCTATACCAAGTTGGAGCAGAATACCTTCATGCACTTTGACATTGACAACAGACTTTCTGGCAGGTCAGCCAATGCACCAGGCATTTTTGTGTGCATGTTCATCAGCCTTTTCCAGTACACCACCCCATTAAAATCCTCTTCTCAGTCTTCTGCAGCAGAACTCATGCATGACCACACTTTCTCGGGAGCTGAAATGATCCTTTCCCCCGCCTCAGCTGCAGGTCACTCCTGCCTGGTGATGCACCACTGGGCAGATCCTGCTACCCTCTGAAATATTTGCTGTGCTAATATCTGAGCAGGTGGCTGAAAATCAGGCCAAGTGATGGTGTTTTTTTTACCTCATCAGTCTCTTCATCTAAACCCTCGTCTTCCTGCACCGCTGGCTCAGTAAGCAGCTCTTCCTGGGTATGTTCCTGTCCGTGCCATGCTTGTCCCCTGCCATTTAGCCCTTGCTGCAGCCTAGGATGTGTCATCTTATGCTGCAAGATAGAGGGAAGTGTGTCAGTGAATGTGATGCAACGTGTTTGGTCATTGTGCCTGCCACAGTTGAGTAGCTTGCAGTGTATGCAATCTGTGAGGTGAAATCGCCCGTGCAAGCTGGCTTCGGCATGTTCGGTGGCATGAGCGGTCAATATGGCGAGAAGGCCAAAATCAGTTTCATGACGTCGTGAAACCAGCTTGTGATCGACCGCTCAGCCCATTGATGGTGGGCCGCGTTTCCAGCCATTGGATGTCAGGAACCTTATTGTAATACCTCAGCATATCATTATAAGGCCAGCCCGTCAGACTCATTCCCCGCACTACCCCCCGCTAAATCGTCCACCCGTGCCGGTGGTAAAGCACGCCAGTACAGAACACATCTTGACAAATGTGATGTGGAGTGCTTGGGACTTCTGCCAGGGCCTTGCTTACATTGCGGACATCCAAGGAACAGAAGATGCTGGAGCCTGACAGTAATGGGATCCTGGAAGAACTTACGTGGCCTTCTGGGTGGATTCTGTTGGACATGGCTCTGCTGCAAAGCAGCTTACTGAAGTTGGAAAGTCACCGTTGATGCTCACAACGGATAATGATTGATGGGCTGGGAGAGGATGGTCTAGGATCGACAGGGAGAGAAAGAGGTGTTGGGGGCGGTTGAGGTTGGTAGGGGGGAAATGAAGGTGTTGGGGGTGAAGTTGCGGGGGAAATGAAGGTATCAATGGGAGCGAGGTTGGGAGGGGGGAATGAAACTGTTGGTGGAATGAGGGTGGGAGAGGGGGGAATGAAGGTGTTGGGGGGTGAGATCTAGAATTGACTGGGAGAGGAAGAGGTGTTGGAGGGTGGCTAAGGTTGGGAGAGGGGATATTGAAGGTGTTGCGAGGGTGAGGTTGGGAGTGGTGGGAATGAAGGTGTCGCGGGGTGAGGTTGGGAGGGGGAGGGAGTACAGGGGAAGAGCGGGCAATGGGAGAGAAGATGACAATGGGGTGGTAGGTGTAAGGGTGGGGTGGAAGGTGTAAGGGAAGGAGTGCAGAGAGGGTAAGGTGTCCAGGGTAAGGAAGGAGTGCAGAGAGGGAAGGAGTCCATGGGGAGGAAGGAGTGTGGAGAGGGGAGGGAGTTCAAGGGGAGGAAGGAGTGCAAAGAGGGCAGGGAGTTAGGGAAATGGAAGGAATGCAGAGAGGGAAGAGTGGAGGGAAGAGTCAGGAAGGGGGAAGGAAGAAAGCTGGAGGAAGAAATGAGTTTGGAGGAAAAGGTAATGCTGGAGGAAGGACTGGGGACGGGAAAGGATTAAGGAAGGCGGAAGAAGTAAAGGTGTCTGAGGGAGTCAGGAAGTTGGAGGGATTAAGCAGGGGCGGGGGAGGGGGAGTGAGGTGAGTCCAGGGGAGTTGGGAGGGCTGAGGGAGGGGAAGGGGTTCCGCGGAGGAAGAGGTCTGGAGTGGGGGAAGAGGTTCCGGGGGAAAGGATTCTGGGGAGGAAGGGGTGCAGGCGGGAAAGAGTTTTCAGTGGGGGAAGGGGTTCCAGGGAGGAATGGGTCCGGAGGGAGGATGGGTTCAAGGGAGGAAGGGGGTCCAGAATGGGGAAAGGATTCCAAGGTGGGGAAGGGGTTCTGGGGTGGGGGGAAGAAGTAATCCAGAGTGGGGGGGGTGTCCAGGTGAATGTGCAAGGGAGGACTCTGTTGAACCCATGACTGCCTCCTGGGGAGCAAACTGAGGGTGGGCATGGTATGAGGGAATGGTGAGAATAACAGAGGGCAGAGTGAGGCAGTATAGTTGGGGGGGGGGTGAGGGTTTGACGTTAGCGGTAGAAGGGACGGCGAGGGTGGTTGGTGGGGACTTGGAGGCAGACACGGACTCTTGGGGTGGGAAGGAGGAGGTCAGGGAGGTGAATGTGGATTGGAGTGGGATTTTTGGGAAGGAGGGGAATGTGTACATTCACCTGGACATCCCCAAAGGAAAAGGGTTGTGGCCGGTAGGTCACGGAGGGAGGTGGAAGGTGATGCTGGGGAGTGGTGGGCATCAATTATAATGAGGGAAAGGGAATGGGTGACTGGGGGAGGGGAAAAGATGAGGGAGCTGACGAAAAAGTGAATCCAGACAATTGTGGTGGGCATCCACGATGTCCAAAAGGCTCTCAAGGGACGCGTCACTAAACTGGGGGCTGCAGTCTTTTTGCCTTTCGGGTCTGTTCTATTTTCCATGCGGCAGTTGTGGCCTGGAAGCACTGAGGGGTGTCCAAGTGACTGAACTTTAAATATGGCGCCCGGCATCATGAAATGGTGAGGTGATGGCATGGTGGGCGAATGAGAGCTTGCCCGCCATGGAAACGGCGTGTTTCCCGGGAATGCATAATTAATGCAGGGGTTTGGAACGATATGGCGTGAAAAGCCACCATTGCAGCCTGTAGCAGTATTAATTGTGTAAGAGTGGTGAAGCTGCTAATCTGAGGTTTGAAATATGGTTGATATATATTTTAGGCAGGTGAGTGAAGGGAGTGGTGAGTGGAGCAGTGTGTGAGACTAGGTGTGCAGTTGGTAGGGTTATGGCATGTGGAAATGTATCCACTGACATTGATCACTCCTGGGAGGTCATTAAACTTCTTTCAGCATTGCAAAGAGGCCGTAGACTGTTGGCATTGACCACAATGGCTATCTGACCTGACTGCCTTCTCAGTACCTGCCCTAAGGGAAGAGGACCTCTCTCCTTCTTCACACCTTTTGCACCAAGGCCTCCAGTGCAACATTCAAGAAACTTGGAAGATGTCCTCTGGTCTATGCATGGCTCTTGTAGGTTCTTCCTAATCTTCAATTCTTCCTAACCAGTTCCAGGTCCTGCTACAACCAGAAAGCACCACATCTTTGCACAATGTTCAGCACTATTTGCAACTCCTCAGACACTGTAGCAGTCTGTGCCCATATGCAGCAAGACCTGGACAGCATTTAGGCTTGCGTTGATAAGTGGCAATTTACATTTGCGCTACACAAGTGCTGGCAACAAGAAAGGATCTAACCATCGCCTCTTGATGTTTAATGGCATTACCTTCACTGAATCCCCCACTATCAACATCCTGGGGGTTACCATTGACCAGAAACAGAGCTGGACTAGCCATATAAATATTGTGGCTACAAGAGCAGGTCAGCGGCTAGGAATCCTGCGGCGAGTAATTCACCTCCTGACTCCCCAAAGATGGTCCATCAACTATAAGGCATAAGTCAGGAGTGTGATGGAAAACTCTCCACTTGTCCGGATGAGCGCAGCTCCAACAACACAAGAAGCTTGACACCATCCAGCCTGCTGGATTGGCACCCCATCCACCAACTTCAACATTCACTCCTTCCACCACAAATGCACAGCAGCAGCAGTGTACCATCTACAAGATGCACTGCAGCAACTCACCAAGGCTCTTTCGACAGCACCTTCCAAACCCCTGACCATACCATTTAGAAGGACAAGGGCAGCAGATACATAGGAACACCACCAGCTGCAAGTTCCCCTCCAAGCCACTCACTATCCTGACTTGGAATTATATTGCTGTTCCTTCACTCTCGCTGGGTCAAAATCCTGAACTCTCTTACGAACAGCACTGTGGGTGCACCTACACCACATGCACTGCAGCGGTTCAAGGAGGCAGCTCACCACCACCTTCTCAAGGGCAATTAGGGAAGGCAATAAATGCTGGCCTAGTCAGCAATGCACCACATCCCATAAAAAGAATTTTAAAAAGAACCTTTAAGGTGTGCAGGCTGGCTTTAAGAGCTGCAAGCCTTGTCTGAACTTGGGAGACCTGCTAAGGTGTGTAGCCATTCATCAATGCGTTCAGCACTGGGATGTAAGTCATAATTATTATAATCAGCAAGCAATGCAAAGTTTGCACGCTGCCTGTACCAGTGAATGGATGCAGGTTAATCGTGCCTTATGATCCCCACGCCTGATTTTGGGGTTATCCAATTTAGCCCTTTGTGCCTTTTATCAATATTAGTATACTCCTACTTTCCCAATTTCCTTTTCCTTCCCAACGATCCAACAAACTGGAATATTTAGCTCTCAATCATGTTCAGACTGTAGTCAAAAAAATGTATTTTAACCTAAGTATCGTATATGTCCTTGTAAAAATTGATCTCATGTAACAATCAGCACATGATATTTGGCTTAAGATTTAATAATTTTTCACATATCTCATGTAAACACTGACCTTAGATTTTCAGGGAGCCCATCAGCTTCCCCATTCCCCTGCTCACTCTCCCCAGGACCTCTTCACATACTGAATGCAAGAAAGTGGCAGGTAAGAGACGCTGTCCAGGAACACCCTAGCGTTGATCTGCGTGTCCGCTGCTAGCTGTTTGAACTGATGGTCTGCCAACATTGTGATTGTGGACAGCCCAAATCACTGTGCTCCTGGACAAGGCACAACTATGATCGAACAATCTGCCAACCTCACCCCACTGCATTGGGGTTCGTAACTAAACATCACAGCTTGTCGAACTGCGACAGACTAGACCTCACCAGCAATAGGCCGGGGCACCTGGCCAATCAGTGAACTCCTCTAGATAGCCAATCCATAGACAAAATGCTGTGTGGACCCAAATCAAGCACACATGTAAACTGCTTCGAAAGTACTTCTCATGCAAAAACCATAAAACATAGGAGCAGAAGTAGGCCATTCGGTCCATCGAGTCTGCTCCACCATTCAATGAGATCATGGCTGATCTGATAATCTTCAACTCCACTTTCCTGCCTTTTCCCCAAACCCTTGATTCCCTTACTGATTAAAAATCTGTCTATCTCAGCCTTGAATATACTTAACGACCCAGCCTCTATAGCCCTCTGCGGTAAAGAATTCCATAGATTGACTACCCTCTGAAAGAAGAAATTCCTCCTCATCTCTGTTTTAAATGAGATTATTCTGAGATTATGCCCTCTGGTCTTAGACTTTCCCACATGGGAAACAACCTCTCAGCATCTACCCTGTCAAGCCCCCTAAGAATCTTAAATGTTTCAATAAGGTGACCTCTCGTTCTTCTAAACTCCAATGAGTACAGACCCAACCTACTCAACCTCTTCTCATAAAAAAATCCCTCCATCCCCGAGGTCAACCTGGTGAACCTTCTCTGGACTGCCTCCAATGCCAGTATATCTTTCCTTAGATAAGGGGACTAAAACTGTTGCAGTATTCTAGGTGTGGTCTAACGAGTGCCTTGTATAGTTTTAGCAAGACTTCCCAATTTTTATACTCCATTCCCTTTGAAATAAAGGCCAACATTCCATTTGCCTTACCTATTTCCTGCTGAACTTGTGTGCTAGATTTTTGGGATTCATGCATGAGGACCCCTAAATCCTTCTATGCTGCAGTTTTCTTCAGTCTTTTTCCATTTAAATAATATTCAGCTCCTCTGTTCTTCCTGTCAAAGTGCATAACCTCACATTTTCCCACATTATATTCCATCTGCCAAGTTTTTGCCCACTCACTTAACCTGTCTATGTCCTCTGTAGACTGTTTGTGTCATCTTCACCATTTGCCTTCCCACCTATTTTTGTGTCATCCTCAAATTTGGCGATAGTACATTCATTTCCCCCATCCAACTCATTAATCTATATTGTAAATAATTGTGGTCCCAGCTCTGATCCCTGTGACACTCCACTAGTTACAGGTTGCCATCCTGGAAACACTGCACCCCCACCCCCCCACCTCCGTATCCCATTTCTGCATCTTCTATTAGTTAGCCAGTCCTCTATCCATGCTAATATACTATCCCCAACACCATGGGCTCTTACTTATTAAGTAGCCTTCTGTGTGGTACCTTATCAAACGCCTTTAAGAAATCCAGATATATTCCATCTACTGGTTCCCTTTTATCTATTCTACTTGTACCACCTCAAGGAATTCTAATAAATTTGCCAGGCATGATTTCCCCTTCATGAAGCCATGCTGGCTCTGCTTGATTATATTGTGCATTTTGAAATGCTCTGCTATTACATCCTTTGTAATAGACTTCAATATTTTCCAAATGACAGATATTAAGCTAACTGGCCTATAGTTACCTTTTTTTTTGCCCCCCTCTGTTTTTGAATAAGGGTGTTAGATTGGCAGTTTTCCAATCCTCTGGGACTTTTCCAGAACCTAAGGACTCTTGGAAGGTCACTACCAGTGCATTCACTATCTCTGCAGCTATTTCCTTTAATATCCTAGGATGCAACCTATGAGGTCCAGGTGACTTATCGGCCTTTACCCCCATTAGTTTCCCTAATACTTTTTCTCTAGTGATAGTTATTGTATTTATTTCCTCTCCCTCTTTTGCTGCATGATTATTTAGTATTTTTGGTATGCTACTAGTGTCTTCTGCCACGAAGACTGATGCAAAGTATTTAGTCAACCCCTCTGCCATTTCCTGGTTCCCCATTATTATTTCCCCAGCCTCTTTCTCTAAGGGGTCTATATTGATTTTGGCCTCTCTCTTCCTTTTTATATATTTAAAGAAGCTCTCATGTCCATTTTTATATTACTTGCTAGTTTATCCTCAAAGTTTATTTTCTTCCTCTTTATTTTTTGGTCATCTTCTACTGGTTTTTAAAACTTTCCCAATCCTCTGGCTTACCACTAATCTTGACGCATTGTATGTTTTTTCTTTCACTTTGATACTACCCTTAACTTCCTTGGCTAGCATGGTTGGTTTATCCTCTTCCTACAATCCTTCTTCCTCACCGGGATCTATTTTTGTTGTGAGTCATGAACTATTTCCTTAAACTTCTGCCATTGTTCATCAACCGCCTTTTCTGCTAAACTGCTTTCCCAATCCACTCCAGCCAACTCTGCCCTCATTCCTTTGTAATTACCCTTATTTAAGTTTAGCACAGTTGTTTCTCACTCTCAAACTGAATGCTAAGTTCCACCATGTTATGGTCACTGTTTCCTAGGGGATCTTTTACTCTGAGATCATTTATTAAACCTGCCTCATTACACATTACCAGATCCAAAATAGCCTGATCCCTGGTTGGATCCACAACAGTTCTAAGAAACTGTCACAAATATACTCTAAGAATTTTTGCTGGTGGCTACCTCTGTCAATTTGATTTTCCCAATCTACATGGAGATTAAAATCACCCATGATTAATATACTGCCTTTTATACATGCCCTCACTATTTCCTGATTTATTATCTGTCCGACAGCATAGCTACTGTTAGGGGGCCAATAGACTACTCCTAATCAGTGTCTTTTGACCCTTGAATTTTTGTCTAAAAAATTGGTCTCAAAAATTCGGGTATGTAGATGGGTATATATGTTATTCACTTTAATTGGCCTACTTCATCGAGTAGGCAGCTGTACTTTGCTGATGAATAGAAATAAGTGAATTCTTGCAGCACACATGGCACAAAGCAAAAAAAACAAACTTCTCTTTTCATATTAAACTGTTTGTACAAGAATCGTTCATGCTATGATTCCACACAAGGTTTGAATCAATTTTAATGACTTTATTCTCCTGCCCTTCTCTAATCACAGTCTACTGCCCAATTCAAGAATGTTAGTATTTGATGTATAGCTAGTTTGATTATTGTTGTTAATCAATAAAAGAGAATTGCACCAAAACACATGTATTAATTATGTAGAGACAAAGCGTTAGTTATTTTAGTAAATTCGTTCACATCACTCATTTCTGAAGCTTAAAACAGCTTTCTGGCAATACTGAGTAACTCTCTGCAGTATGGAAAATGTGATGAAATTATCATGTCAATTATATCCCTTAAATGATGGTTGCTGATTCCAAAGCTTCAATTGGGGCAGAACTCTGTCCTTCAAAGGGGAAAACTACAACCAAAGCTGAATGTCTTTTAAGATTTTTATCTTCCTACATGTGTATATATATATATATATATATATATATATGTATATATATACTTCAAGTAGTATTTTATATGCTCTGTCATAAATGGTCATGTTTATCTTGGCTATATTTCAAATACAGTAAATTTAATAATAGGTTCTAGAAATATTTGCTTAATGTCTAAACACCAGTAATTTATTCAAAAATTGCTATAATTTTGTTGTAATTGTATAGTCAGTAAAACCAATCTGTGCATTGAGTTTTTCCTGTGTTTGTATTATACGTTTACCTAAAGTTTAAATTCAATAGTTAATCAAGTGATTAATAAATATTGTCATTTAATGGCACTTTCTAACTTAAGTTTTTTAATCTTCTGACTTATGAATTCTTTTTTTATATTCTGTCCTGGATTCTATACAGCGGGGCTAGGATCAGAACAAGGTAGTGGAGTTGATGATGATATAATGGAAATAGAACCTGAAGATAGGGAAGAGACTGCATCAGTAAAAAGTAGTGACAGTTTTCACCGAAGTTTATCAGAATACACTCCAACATCAGAGGATGAACTGTTGAATGCTGATGACTCTGGGACTGTAAACTCCCAATCTGATATACCCTCACCAGTTTCCCTCACTGGCAGCCTTAGTTTGAGAAACAAAATTGGTACTAAAGAGATCCCAAGTGCCTTGAATAAGGTAAGTGGCACAGAAGAATATTCAACATGGAGTAGTGATCAGTCTTCTGAAGATGAATCAAATTCTGCTGGGAACTACAGTATCAGGTATGAGTTTCTATGTCAATGGCCTACACCTTTTATATGCATTGTAACATAAAATGGGTCAGCCTAAATTCACCCTACAGAGCTAAAACAACATTTTTTCCTCATACCTATATTCAGTACTCCTTTAAATCTAGACTTGGCAGAAGATGACTAGCAAAACCAGGAAAGGTGCCGCCTACTTTTTAATTTATGTATGATAAACAGTAAAATCATGTATTCATCGGCTTTCTATGTAATCTTCAGTTAATCCCTCAATAGTGCTATCCCCAGGATCACAAATATTTCATCAATTGTGTTGTATTACATGCAATATTAGTATAATATTTATATCATGCAGCATTTGAAGCAACTGTTGAGTAACAAGGGAACCATTTGTATAAGACTGAACAGTCAAATTTATCAATATTTTGGGTGTGTAATAGTTAAATGCACCATCCTCCAAAAACATTTTTATATTTTTGTTGGAGAGTAACCAAAGCATGTCTGTCCATATAAGATAAGAGAGCTTTTCAAAACAAATGTAACAGACCATTTTTGAAACACTAATCCACCATATCAAAAAATATCCTAGCAAATTCTAACTGTAATTATAAACTAAAAATTCAGAATTTGGCTTTTTAAATATTTTGTTACAGTAAATCCACTTTAATCAAAACATACAGCTTTTTCTTTCATTTAAAAAATGTATCTTCTGAAATATATCCAGCTACAGCATCTGCCATGGTTCAGATGGTAGCACTATCACTTTTGAGTCACAAGGTTATAGGTGCAAGTTTCACTCCTGGACTTGACCACAAAAATCAAGGCTGACCCTCCAGTGAAGCACTGAGGAGGTGCTGCACTGTTGGAGGTGCTGTCTTTCAGAATTTGAATATATTGAACCTAGCTCTCTCGGGTGAATGTAAAAGATCCAACAGCACTGTTTTGAAGAAGAGCGGAGAGTTGCCCTCGATTTCCTGGCCAATATTTGTCATTTAATAAATATCTCAAAGCAGATCATCTGGTCATCATCATGTTGTATTTGTGGGAACTTGCTATGTGCAAATTGGTTGCCATATTTCCTGCACTACCACAGCCACTACACTTTAAAAGTACTTAATTGGCTATTAAATGCTTAGGACACCCAATGGTCATGAAAGGCACTGTATAAATACAAGTTTTTTTTTCATACCTGGAAACTAAGAAATCCTACAAAATATGTTTCCATGTTTAATTCCTTCAGCATCACAAACTTGCATTTATATTTTTAACACAGATCATGTCAGTGAAGGACCTCAATGATTTGAAATATTGACTCACAATCTATGTTTTGCAATCAGTACTTTACGTAAAAGAATGTAAGCAAATCCAAAATTTTGCAAAATTATTTCATTGAAGACAACTATGTGCCTGGTGCAATTGGAACAACAAATAATCATCTTGTTACTAATGTTGTGACCCCCAACTCAGGTGTTCACTCAAAGCATGAGGGCCAATATAGTAATAGACCATCACTAAGAATCTCTGAAATTTTGTGTTAATAAATTATAATTTTAGTCTCACCATTTAAAATAAGTTATTTTTAATTTTCATACAGACTTCAGTATTTTTTATACTGTCAGGCAAAACAGTTCCACCGTTAGATTTTGATGACTGAGGGCAATGAAAGAACTGGGCAAGATAAAACCGTACAGATAACAAAGATTTGTAAATAATCTGAATTAGATCACTGTATTTAGATAAACATTCTTTCATAAAATAAAACCAGAAAATGCTAAAAGTATTCAGCAGGTCAGGCAGCATCTGAGGAGAAAGAAACAGAGTTAATGTTTCAGGTTTATAACTTTTCATTAGAACTGGGAAGAGTTAGATGTGTAAAAGGTTTTAAGAAAATGAAAGCGGGAGGAAAAGAAAAAGAACAAAAGGGAAGATCTGTGATTGGGCAGAAAACAAGAAAGATTAAATGATAAAAGGGTTGGTGGGTCCAAGGTCGGAAGGGATGGCAATGGGACAAGAAACAAAAGATATGTCAAGAGGAAGTGTGAATGGCAGAATGAAAATCAGCTGCCATGTGAAAGCAAAACATTCTTTTATATTATTCTGCTCAAGCAATTGTATACTTAAAGAAGTTGCATTTGTGTTTCTAATCCTTACCTGTGGAACTTCAATTTGAAATGGGCACAAGCATTGGATCTAACTGGAAGGAGGAAGATGAAATCTCCATTGAAGCCCAGACACATCTAACCTTGGCAAGATTAAATACGGAACTGACAGGTAAGGATGTGAGCTTTGCTGGGCTTCTACATGAAATAATGACCAATAAGAGCTTATTTTCCTACATGTAATCCTATCTGATGCAACATGTCCTAAAAATATTTGCACTCATATTTTGTATGGTACAGTTGCAATGGTGCATTACGTTACATAATTGATGCTGTAATGTTTATGAATCCACAGTGCAGTTTTTATTTACTTGCATATTCAAGATCAGAGGTTCTATTTTGATTGCAGCAACAGTGTGGAGCATTGTGTCGACATTCTAAATCACTGGAACATCCCTTATGTTTGTTTCCAATATACTGAGGTGGCGGCACAATAAACTCTAGGATGTCAGTGATGAGGGCAGTGGAAGAAGCACAGCAGTATGAGTCACTTACCTTTGCCTGGAGGGGTAGGAGGGTAACATCAGCCATATAGCTCACATCTGAGTGACTGCTGTTAGAAAGTGCAAATGTACTGAGAGCTTGTCCACATCAAATCCAAATTGGGTGAAGCTATGCTATCATATAGTGGAGCAGCCTGCCAATACTGTCGGGCCACACACAAAGAACTGGGGGCTGCTGGGCCTGAAGAACTGGATAACAAAAGAACATAAGAAAGGAAGCAGGTGTAAACCATATGGCCCATCAAGCCTGCTCAACCGTTCAATACAATCATGGCTGATCTTTGGCTTCAACTCAATTTTTTTGCCCACTCCCATCTCCCTCGATTCCCAGGGAGACCAAAAATCTATGCCAGCCTTAAATATATTCAATGACAGATTATCCACAACCCTCTAGGGTAGGCAATTTCAAAAATACACAATCTTTTGTGTGAAGAAATTTCTCCTCATCTCAGTCCTAAAATATCAACCCGAGACTGATGCCTGTATTCTAGATTCCCCAGCCAGGGGACACAGCATCCCAGTGTCTACTCTGCCAAGCCCCTTCAGAACCTTGTATGTTTCAATGAGATCACCTCTCATTCTTCACAACTCCTGCTGGGTATATAGAATGCAGCCCAATAGTCAGTGTTTCAGGAAAAGGAAAAATATCTAATTTACCCAAAAATGTAAATGTCAAAAATTTAACAATGTATTTTTTATTTCTAAACAAGTTTTAAGTCAAAATGAATATTTCAATAATTTCATTAAACTAGCATGTAATGAATTATTACTGTCGAAAAAGTGACCTCGTGTGAAGTTGTGACTTTGTAAATACTGTAATAATGAACTTTTGAACAAAGTTAAATCTGCTTGTGGAGCTTTTCAAAATATAAGAATTTAAGTGCACATTAACAAATAAGATTAACTTTCAACAGGGTGCACAATAAAAACATTCTTGAAATAAAAACAGAAAATGCTGGAAATACTGAGCAGATCAGGCAGCATCTGTGGAAAGAAACAGTCAACATTTCAGGTCAATGACCTTGTATCAGATGAAATATTATCTCTTGTTTCTCTTTCCACAGATGCTGCCTGACCTGCTCCGTATTTCTAGCATTTCTCTGTTTGTACTTCAGATTTCCATTATTCGTAGTATTTTGCTTTTTGATAAATGCAGGCTTGGTTTCACTTTTGTAATTAGATTGTACATTTTTCTGAAAAATATAAAAGTTCTGACAAAGGCAAGCCACAAGTTGAGTATGAATTTTAGAGCACTTCTTGGCTAATTCTAAATGCTCTCTCCCATTAGTATAACACCCTAGATTAACTGGATTTATACCAAATCTTCTTTCCCAACAAAATGTCAGTGGTTTCTAAGAATTTTGTAAATCAGAGTTTTAAAACTAGCATTATGAGAATGAGCAATAGCATATTGTTACTGAAATTGCAGGGGGAGGGGGTAGAGGGAAGAGGTGGGGTGCATGTGGTGGGGTAATCTTAAACAACCTTTCTAACCTTGATTTGTACGTTGCTGTTTGCAACCAAGAACTTTTTGAAGACTTCTAAACAGCTTTTGGTTATTTCTTTGGCAGCTGGACAAGAATTGGCCTTCAAAAAATCTTCCACAATGTCTGACAGAATCATTGATGACCAGGAAACTGTTCCAGTGACGATCATTGATGAAGTATCATTGACTTGCCACGAGGAAATTGAAGAAAAGATATTACTGGAAAAAGTACCCAAGCCTGCAGAAGTAAAAGAAGTTCATGATACAGATGGGAGTCGGCAAACAAACTCAAAAACTGGAACTTTCGTAACCAATATTCATGAGCAGTCACGATCTGATGTTTCATTTGACACATTCTATCCCACAAGTATTGTCAGCTGTACCATTAAAAAATCAACAGAAGGTTTACAAGAAGAGAGTTATGATGTTCAAGATCAGATAAAGTCGAGAGATAACAAATCTGAAATGATTTTGTCTGCAACTGAACTGAAGTATGATATGCAGGTTAGAGGGAATGGTAGGAAAGAAGTGCACAAGGTTGCACCTGTGGAGATTGACCCAGTAACACGAGAAGCTAAAAACTGTGTGGAAATACTGAAGAATGTCCAAGCAGAATATCTGACGCAAGATGAGAATTGTTCAGCTGCAAACTGTGCTCCGGAACACAAACATTCATCAGACAGGTGGCTAAACACTGTCAATAAAGTTACCAATGAATATGTTCCAAAAGTAGGCATGAGAACATTCACAGTTATTCCGCCAAAACCAGTTGTAAAACCTAAGGGAAGAGAAGGGTTGTCACTAACCACAGGCGCTATCAAGATTGATGATCTGGGCAATTTAATACATACAGAGATCAGGGAAACAAAAAACAAAAAGACTACAGCAAACATTGGAGCCAGTGACAAAGAATCACTTTTAGGAAAAGCAAAGGCATTCTGGAATGTGAAAAGCGTGGATAAGAATAATCTGCAGTGTGCCAACCCAGCTTCAACTATGGCAATAAATACAACTGTTTGCACAGCTGGTAGATTGCAACTACAAGAGCCAGCAAAGCAGTTGACAAATATATCCCCCAAATTTGAAGCAGTTATTGTGCAGACTACAGCTGTAAGTAGTAAGTCACTTAAAACTGACTCACAATCCACTGAAGAAAAGTCATTTGCGTCAGTTATGCCATCGAAGGTAAAAATTGCAAACATACCAGAAAATACCCATCCCAAAGCAGAGAGTAATTTTATCAAGCCCTGCAGAAGAACATCAAGCCAATATGTTGCCTCAGCAATTTACCGCTACACAGGCATACCGTCAACAAAAACTGGAGCTGGGAATGAATCTAATGCTCAGAGTAATACTGGATTTAAGAGTAAATTTGAGGATAAACATAAATTCAGACCTGCTGAGGAGAAGTCTTCTGTTAAGCCCTTGCAAAAAAATTGCATAAGAAGCCAACCGAATGCAGAGTTTGCACTCTATTCCAACTGCAGCACAGAAGATGTTGGAAAATTGATCAAACATAAAGAAGATAAATCTGTTCCAAATCAGAATTGGTTAATTAAAAAAGTGTCAAATCAAACTAACTCCTTTAACAAAGTTACTTCCCAATCACAGCTTTCCCAATTAATCATAAATGATGCATTTTCTTCTAGCAAGCAATGTCCCACTGCAAATAGGCAGACTCCACAAAGTACGTTGCCATCACCTTTTGTGAAAAATGTGATTTCCAGTGCCCCAAGTGATCAGTCAATTAAAACACCTATGACCTTTACATCCACTCCTTCTTTAACTTCATTTTCAGATTCTGTTAAAGATCATGCGACTGCTGTGAAACAGAGTGACTGCATCTCACATAATTTGCCTGCCTCAAATCTGCCAACAATGTCTACTACAGCCTCTTCAGTTACTGAAATAGTATTTACAGTACAGTCAGAAACTTCACCTTCCTTTCACGCAAATTGCTTCAATATCAAACCAAATACCAGCATGTTTGGGCCTGTCAAGAAATTCAAACCCATCATTCAGAAGCCAGCACAGAAAGATGAGTGCTTGCACAGTTCTCTAATGGAAGCTATCCAATCAGGGCAAAATAAAGAACGGCTTAGAAAGGTATAAATCTCCATTTGGTTGTATAGTTCTGATACAAAGATGTTTTTCATGATAAAGCCAGCTACTGCAATATGTCATCTCTGATAAATGTACTGTTTCTATGTCTTATTTTTGCCAGATTTCTGATACAGTGATAAATGGTAACCTGAAAACATCTTCATTCACTGCAACAGAAAATGAACATTCTGCACTCTTGGCATCAATTAGAGCGCACAGTGGAATTTCAGAACTGAAAAAGGTAAGTACCATGTCAGTGATGTATATTGTTCTTATAAATTCAGAAGAAAATCATGAATATACCACTAATACCACTTTGCAGGCATTGTTTTTCTTCCAGTTGTGAATGTTGCAAAATTTAGCATTTTCCTGTAAAATTGTTCAATACCAATAAAACTCATGTCATTTCAGTAGTTAAAATTGAAAGTTGGAGATCCAAGTAATTGCCCCTTTTTATTGCATAATGTAAAAATGGTCCTCTTCACTAGAAAAAAACCTTCAGTACTAACTTTAAAGTTATATCTAATACAATTGTCGTGTTATATTTTGAAGCTAAATGTGTGTGATCTCGATTAACTAAAAGCTTGGAAAATATTAAAACAAATGTGTATCCAGGGCAAATGGGTGATATTTAAGCCAAGGTCCTAACCCAACCTTTTGAGATCGACAGCAGAGAGCTTTTTTACATTATTTACATTTACATTTCCTTACCAATTGGTAATTGTGCCCTTTCCATCAAGAAAGAACTTTTACATATTAGATTCAGTTACTGCTTCAACTCCAAAAGTACTTAGTTAAAGAAAAGCTATCTTTACGAAGTAAGATTGTCATATAAAAAGAACTGGGGATACTTTCTTCCTTGCATGAACCAAATAACTGTAACTCCTGCCGTTGACCAGAAGTGCAGCAGAAACAGTTGCGCATGCGCACTCGACTCACACTGCTGTTCCATATGCTTGGGGTTGGATGGAATTTTTCCTTTTCAGAAATTTGGTTTTGTGAAGCTGCCTATTTACGTAAGCGTCGAATCAGTGTTAGTGCTGTGATTGGCAATGGTTGTATTATCAAAGCTCTGTAATGATATCAAGGTAGAAACCTTTGGCTACATCTACAGAGGGATTAGACCCCTCCCCAACCCACACACAGAACACCAATTAACTTGCTACAATTATAATAAACCAGACCATGAAAATAAACAAGATGCCTGAGTTTATTTAAATGCTGTTTCCCCCTAGCCTGTCAAGGCTTTATGCAGGGAACTCCTCACAGCCCAGGTAGTTGAGTCAAATGATAGTTGGACTCTTAATCTCAGGGGTATTGTTTTGAATCCAACATGAGATAATACGTTTCTCCTTTTGTATTTTAATTCAAGAAAATTTTTTATTCATTTTTATCAAAAAAATTACAATTAATTCTCCACGATCTCTGAGTTCATTGGATGTTGGGACTATTGTTTACTGAAATTTCCGAATATATATCTTCATCATTCACTGAATGGTCAGAAGCATATTTTACAGAGAGAACAGTTGATAAATGATAGGTAAAGTGGACACAAGAACTTGCAATTGGTTTAAGACGATACAGTATTGTTAGTCTGTGTCAAGCCAACTTGTTTGTTTTAATGCAGCAGCTGACACTGATGCTGAGACTGACAATGCATATGTGCAGGAAGTGCTTCCCCCTAGTGTTGTGGCACAGATAAACACAGCCTTAGTTCTTTGCTGACCCAGGTTAGGGAATTGTTCCATATTGACATTTGTGAAAGGAATAAGATTGTTTTATTCCTTGTGTTGAGTCCTGATGTTGACAATATTGAACCAATGCTGTGAAGCTTGCTGAGGCAAGCTACAAAGCAAAGATCTTAGAGTCTTGACCTGCTAGCCAGAATCTGTGGCAGCCTGACAGCAAGATACTGTGAGCCAATGAATCAATGATTTTTTGGTTGGCGTGGTGTAGACTCAGCAGTGTTGAGAGTAAAGGGTTGGTGGAGAAATCTGGAAAAGGCTGGATAAACTTCATGCAAGGTTTTTGTGATTTTTGGTTGACATAGTTGTTTTATCATTGTCAGTGGCTGTCACTGAATGTCTTGATGATTTTAATAGGTTTCACAACATTTTCTGCACTTTAATTCAAATAAAATTTATAAGCTAACAAATCTTAATATGTAACTGCCCATAATCAAATACACATTATAATTAAAATTTGCTACATTTCCAGGCTATGGCAAACCTCCCTGCTTTGTCAAGTCTTTCATGCTTCCTTCCCCCTTAGCTATTCTGATGTAATCATTTGCATCCATCTTTTGTTTCTGTTCTTTTCATGTTATCACCTCCATTTGCTTTGCACTGTTATCCCTGATGTCACTTAATTACTCCTACACTCCATCCAGTCATAAAATTTTTCCTTCTGCTCTTTCCTTGCTCACATTTTCCCTGGCTTTATGCTGGCTTAAAAACTGTTCATCTCGAACATCTTCCAGTTCTGATAAAGGTCTTCAACCTGAAACTTGTGTCCCAATATTTGCAGGAAGATGGAGGATGTTGTAGCAGGCTGGAAACCCGGAAATGTGGATAACTCAAAAATCATGACAGTACCTTATTTAAAAACAAATCTGATGCCCAATTGGTAGCAGCCAGGTTAAGGCCATAGCCAGGGAATGGAGACAAGGGTGGGGAGAGATCATGGAAACCTGGGTGAGGGGAGAAATCAGAGATTGGGAAGATCGGAAAGGCTGGTGGGGTGGGGGGAAGATCATAGGCAGGATATTGAGGTCAGTGAGCGGGGGGCCGGGCCCGATTGCCAACACATAAAATGTCGTGGGATGACATCAGGTGGAACTCCCAACATCACCCCGCGTCATTTCAATTTTCAGGTCGGCAGGGGCTTAGCCGAATCAGCTGTGCACCCGCTGACCTGTCAACGGACAATTGAGGCCATTTAGAAAGTAATTAGACCAGTTAATGGACCTGCCCATCCAACCTTAAGGTTGGCGGGAAGGCTGGGAACCCTGGCAAGCTTCAGAAAAAGCATGAAAACTCATCCACGGGCGGGATGAGGTTTCATGTAGGTTTTGAAAATTTAATAAAAGTTTATTTAAAAATGATGGACATGTCCCAACTCATGTGACAGTGTCATATGAGGGGACATGTCAGGGAAATATCATTTCTCTACATGTACCATTTTTAAATTTGGCACTGATCTCCCTGAGGCAGCACTTAGCCTCAGGGAGATGAGTACGCTCTTTTGCGCGCATGCGAGCAAAAGCACACTCCCAGCTTAAGGAAGCCCCCCCGACCCCCCGCCCACACAGGAAGCACATAGCGCTTCCTGGCAGACGTCACGCTGGGCAAGCCTACACGCGCCCATTCCTGAACTCCCCCCCCCCCCCCTCCCCCCCCACCGATGCGGGGAAAATTCTTCCCCATGCATCGGGGTGAGGGAGGTTGGAGGGGGTGATTGGCTGATCATAGGGGCTTAGAATTGCAGGGAGCTAAACAAGTTAGCTTTGTGGGCCAGTGGGGAAGCACTCTTACTCTTCCTGGCCCACAAGCAGTGCTGGAAAGGCACTTAGATACAGCTATTCTTGCATCTCTCCAGCTGTCAAGTTTTCCGAATGCTTGATAAGCTGGTCCACAGCACTTACATTTAAAATTGTGGTAACTTTGAGGATCTCAGCTTCATAATCACGTTTAAATTATTGATCTTCCTCTGGAGAGCAGATTAGTGGCTGGTCCCCCAACTGATGTTGAAGGTTGTTTGGAATCCAGTTTCCAACTTTTGAAATCTAAACCCTCAGATCTATTCTTTCAACCATCCTGGTGGGGGAGGTTTAAAATCGCACCTGTTATCTTTGGCCTGAATTTTTGCTCCCAAGTCAGTAAAGCAGAGTAGGGACATTTGCTGGCTCGGCAAGACTTGGGAAAAAGTGCCCTGGATGATCTGATGCAGTCTGGCAGGGAGGTAGGGGTTGGTGCAAATGGGAGTTGTGGCAGGTAACTGGGAAAGAGTTTGGAGGCTCTTGGGTGCAGAGGCAGGCTGGGTGATAGGGCAGCCTTGGTGCTCCAGCACTTTGCAAAGATGTACAAAATGAATGAAACAAATAACAGCCCTCCAGACCTCAAACCCTCAACTCCCCCCCAAGCACTCCCCATGTCAACCTTTGTCCCCTGACCCACCCCCCCATGGTCTCTCATACCTTTCATGCCAACCACTGCCCCTCCACCCACCATGGCCCATCATAGCCCCTATGCCATCTTAGATCCAACTCATGCCAACCTATGCTCTCCACCCATCATCCTTTGCCCTTACAGCTTCCATGCCAGTATCCAGCATGAGCAGACCTCTGGACCCATACTGAGATTAAATACGGGATTTTCCCATCCGCGCTTTAAGTGAGGTGGCGGGCAGGAAAAGTGGCATTTTCCCCACCATGCGTAATGGCAGATTTTTGTGCCATATTGTTCATTCTCCTCCTCATTAATGGCGGAAAAACGGGAAACATGTCAGATTGCAGGTGGTGAACTCTGATTCGCCTGCCCCGCAGTGACCTCAGTGGTTCTTTCCTTAGGGCATATTTAAACTACACCCGCACATGGCTTTCTCGATGTCCCCAGGCCAAAATTGCCCCAGGGAAGAAATGGCATCGAAAGGCAAGAAGAGTGTGGCTCCCGAGTACAGTGATGCTTCGCTGGGCCACCTGCTGGACGCTGTCGAGGCCCACCGGAATGTCTTCTACCCCAGTAATGGCCGGAGGAGGTCCACCAGTGCTACCACTCTAGCTTGGGAGGCAATGTCTTCGGTGGTCAGTGCAAATGTGGGATAGAAAAGGTCTGCAATCTAGTGCAAGAAGATGAATGATCTCATCCATTCTGGCAGGGTAAGTGAACAGCCTCATCATCCTCAACTCACACATTCACAAGCCCATTCGGCATTATATCCTGTGTAGTTTGCGACCTCATCCTGTTCACTGCTCCACTCACCATCCACACAAGATGGGCATATTATCTGTCTTGGCATGTTTCCTGCTCACAATCTCTCCATTTGCCTTCATGCAGGACAAGGTCGCACACAACAGAAGACAGAGGTCCCAGACCAGGGGTGGAATGGCTGAAATTAAGGCCTTCACTCCATTTGAGTCCTAATGAGTCCGACTCTGGTGACGAGCCTCTAGACTTGGTCCTAACCTAGTTGGTGGAGCTTCAGCAACAGTCAGGAAGGATTGTCAGCTGTTTTCCACAGATTACAACGTTTGATGGAGGAGTCCGTCCACGTTCAGTCTGAGGTTATAGCCCTGGTGTGCCAATGCATTGAGGTCAACACTAGTAGGATGACAGCTGCCATAGACACCTTGGTCCAGGACAAAGGTCCTGCAATGCACCAGGAGCTGCACTTCATTGGAGTAGGCATTGGTGGCATCCGTCAGTAGCTATGCGAGAGGGGAGTGCAGGGCAACTCGATCTCACTCCAGCTTACCTTCTCCTCAAGGAGTCAGCCTGGTTGTCCATAGGGAGGGGGATCCAGCATCTGGACACTCCAGTGACATCTGCCCAGGTGACTCCAGAAGTGGCCTGCCGATCTCAATCCCTTGTTACTGTGACCCCATCACCTTCAGGTCCACATGCCGAGGAGGGTGCACCTGCCCTACAGCAGAAGACCCAAAGCAGGCCAGGGCCATCCAGGTCTTGGCCCTCCAGAGGATGCCCGCCAAAGTCATTGCAGACAACAGCGTGTAGCAGACATCAAGCCACCTCCACCCCTGCTGTGGATGTCAGGGATGCGGGGTTAGGAAAATTAAGAAATATTAGGAGCACAACGGTGGCATGGGTATTAACCCCATGTTATATACTTTGCACTAATGTGTATAGAAAACTACCTATTTCATATCTTTTGTGTTTGCCTCCGCTTTATGATCAGCTGTGTTGTTGTCCATCGGGTGTGACACAATAGTCCCTGTCGCCACTTATTGCAGATATTGAAACCAGGTGCCTCTGGTAGATGTTGTCAGCTTCCACATCACCACAATGTGTGTGCGCTCGCATATAATTTCCAACATCCTTAATGTCAAGTCTACTTGTGTAAGGAATCTCATTCTCATGGTGTACTGCTTAATGCCTTCTTCATTCTTTGCTGTTTAAGATTGAGGCTAAGCTGTTCAACCGTCTTGTCTGCATTATTGTCAGTTGAAGGTCTTGTTTCCATCGAGACCTGTAAATGCATGGAGAAGGATCGTAGATCCTAACACTCCATTTACTTACTGTCATCTGGCATGATTTCCTATCTATAAGCCCCTTACTCAGAGCTTGAGTGTGGTCCTGTCTGCTTTGCGTGTATCCGACTCTCACAGTGCACAATTGCTAAGCTCAGCGAGAAGTGTGAGCATCTTTCCACCTTTAAGTGCTGGAGCTCAGGCCCTTGAAGGCATTACATTTTTCTGGCGCTCAAGCCTCCAACCTTCTGCCTTTCTAACCTTGTATCTGCGTTGTGGCCACAAGGCTCTTGTCACAATGTAGGGATGCAGAGCTGAGCCACATGTTTTGAGTAGCCTCCCCTCACCTATACCCTCACCAAGGTCATTGAAGATAAAAATAAATAGTCATGTGTTGTGGTCAAAGGAGCCTTGGAGCATACTCTGGAAGTGTATCTGGCAGCTTTTGACACTTTTTAAGGTACCAGTGGAATGCAACCCAGAATATAATTAATCTGATGAGAGCTCTTTATTATCACCAAATGTTACCTTAAGCCGTTCATGGTGTCTTTGCATTTTGCAGCTGGAAAGAGCCAGGGCTGGCCATGAAGGCAGGCTGACCGTGTGAACTTCATGATCCTCAGATGGTCCAAATCCATGGAAAGGTCAGGATGAATGCACGCCTGCATCCCTAACTAAAAGTGACTGATGTCAATGTGATGGGAGGAGAAGGTGACACAAAGGACGAGGTGATGCCAAAATCGAGCGAGAGCAACATAATGTCCTCGGCTGCCTTGGACAAAGTGTGACCTTTCAGTCACACCATCAAGGTGACACAGAATGTGTTGTTCATTTTTGGCAGATGGATCTCCTTGAGGAGCTTTATCAGACTGAAGCATACAGTTACGAGTGCACTGAAAATTGTAGTACAGCTCCAACCTCTACTCAGTTGCCATGGTGACTGGGATGCTGCAGAGATGCTAGAAGAGGCTGTGCCTCTGACGTGTGATGCCAGAGAGCCCTGCTCCAGGTTGGACCTCCTCTCAACAAGAACGCATGTTCCCAAGGTTTCATCATCCTTCAAAGAACCAGGAAAATGGTTCACAAAATGGTTAAGAACTCACTCTCAGATTGAATTGCACAGTTAAAAGCAAAATACTGCGGATGCTGGAAATCTGAAACAAAAACAAAAAATGCTGGAAAAACTGAGCAGGTCTAAAAGCATCTGTAGAGAAAAAAAAGAGTTAACGTTTCAAGTCCTTGTGACTCTTCTTCAGAGTTAAAAGAAGTGCATAGTTGCCAGGAAAGGAAGGGTTTAGCAAAGTTAATGTTCATGCGGGCCCATGAGAGAAGACACTTGTCCAAGAGGATGCAGACTGTGACTCATCATCCTCATCCTGGAATGTGGTGGCTATGAGGGCCTCATGTGAATGCCTGGCCTCATCTGGCCCATGCTATGTCCTCTTCCCCTGTAGCCTCAACTTCCTCAAACTCATCACCCTCATGCTTTTCAATGTCCTCCTCAGCAGAGGAGACATGCAGCTCTTCCATGACTGCATCTGGCAGGTCCTCCCCCGTTTGCAGTACCAGGTGGTACAGCGTGCAGCAAGCCACGCTAATCTGAGAGACCCTCTGCGAGTGTACTGGTGTGCTCCACCAGATCTGTATCTTCAAGATGCCAATGCTCTGCTCTATCAATGTTCGTGTAGTGTAATGAGCATTGTTGTACCTTCTCTCTGCAGGGTTTTGTGGCTGCTGATGGGTGTCACCAGCCAAGGTCCTTTGCAGGTACTCCTTGTCACTGAGGAGCCAACCCTGGATTCTGTGTGGCTTCTCAAAGATGTCAGGGATCTGCGATCCACTCAAGATGTATGAGTCGTGGCAGCTTCCTGGGTATCACGCACACACTGCACGGTTTGTTTCTTGTGGTCGCAGACCAGCTGAACACTGAGCAAGTGGAATGCTTTCCTGTTTATGTATTGCAGTGCCTGTTGCCAGGGCACTTTTATAACCACATGAATGTAGTCAACAGCAGCCCGCACTTGTGGGAATCTGAAAATCTCAGCAAAGCCCAGTGCTCTGGCTGCTGGCTCTCCTGATTTCTGGCAAAGTGTATATAATTGTGGACCTTTGCAAAAAGGGCATCTGTCACCTCATGTATGAATTTATGCGTGGATGCTTGGGAGATCCCGCACAGGTCTGCAATGGAGCCCTGGAAGAAGCCACTTGTGTTGAAGTTGAGTGCGATGGTTGCTTTCATAGCCACTGGCAATGGATGTCGTCCCAGTCGGCATGGTTCCAATTCCTGGAGAATGTGGCAAATCTGAGTCACCAGATCCATGGACATTAGGCATTGGCGACACTGCCTCTCACTCATCTGCAGATAAAACATGCGAGTTTTGTATACTCTCAGTCTCGAGAACCGCCTACACACAACGTTTCTGTTAGCTTCATCCTCTGCATCCACAGTGGGTGCTGCCCCTTGCTCTTGAGTGTTTGGTCCTCCCTTTGGCAAGCCTGGCACTGCAATTGCAATCTTTCCCACCTTCTCTCCTGCCTGCAGGCAGGCAGCAATAAACCCAGCTTCCATCTTCCTGAAGGTCTCTTCCCTGAAGCATCAATGAGAAAAAGACATGAGTCAGCATGAGCCCCCAAAGCTCAATTTTCTGTACATTACCTGTATGTGACTGTGAGTTCAAAGGCTTGGATCCAGTGAAGATACCTAGTTGACATTGAAATCCTGACAGCACAAGTAATGTGCTTGACATGACTGGCTGCTATGAGATTAGTTAGGCCAGATGCTGGGATCCTCAATCACTGCACTGTCAGACCACATTCTTTGGATTACTCATGAGATCTAATGTTCATTGAGGAACTGTGATTATTTGAGGGGGCTCTATGTGAGCATATTAGTGCTAAGGCTGTGAGCTCCTGTGTTAAAGACATACCTGCAGCTTGTCCAGTCACCAAAATGCTCTAGACCTCGTTATTGCTGTGGGCAATTGGCACACATGGAACAAGAGGCTAAAGCAAGGCGTTCTGTTACTGCCATGACTTGTCATTAATCTTGCATAAATGCTCTTCACTGCTTCACTCTCCTGCTTCCCTGCATTGTCATTGAAAGGCTCCTAACGTGTCAGCTGTGCATCTCTTCTCATTTGGCAATAAACAATTCAGTTGGGTGCCTCTTTAATCGGCTCACCAGTGCATTGTACCACTATTCCTTAGATTAATTTTGAGCTGCACCATCTCTTCAGATTGCAAGATGCTGGTGCTGAGGCCTCACCGCCAGACCAGCTTAGATCCTCCCTTTTGTGACTGCAGTAATCCCTGCCATCGTATTGAGGGCACATTATATGAAGGTTTTCCTCCCTCCAAGCCTTCCCATCCAATGCTTTGCGCCGTTTTGATAGTGGAGGATATCCCTGTGTAACCCTTGAATGTATTGAGGCAGATATGCCTATGCCCCATTTGCAGATTAGCCCACCCCTTCTTGAGGCCTCTTGTATAGCGAGCTATTGAAACTACATCCCCTCTCTCCCCATGAAATCCTGCAATGGCCATACACTCCCTTTTAACCATGTACAGCCCACCCTGACTGTGAGTGTGCCATCCTTGGCCCATTACTGTGCCAGAAACTCCTCTGGACCAAGGCGCATTTTGTTAATATCCAGTTGTGAAGCATGTCAGTCTAATTGGATGCAGCATGGGGGGATGATTCTGACAAACAGCCATTATAATGAATATTCATCATATTCAAATGTATTAAAATGAGGTTCCTGACATGGCGCAGCAGGAAATGTACATTGCCATTGAATCAGGTACGGACCATCGCAACCTGATTTCCCCTTGACATGAAACCGATTTTTTTCACTCTTGCAATGTTTTCCGCTCCTGCTCGCCATGACGCGCGCCATAGGCAGGAGTGGAAAATCCTGGCCTAAATGAAGTTCTTATGTGTCTACTGATAAATTCATTATTTAAAAAAAACACTCTCATTGAAAAAGCCCATTCAGTACATTTAATTTCCTTCAAATACCTCATCCTTTACAACAACAAGCATTTGTATTCAAATCCCACTTCAAAGATTTTATAAGCGCTTGGAGCTGTCAGTGAACTGTGAATTGACAGTCATCCCACCATGATAATGATTGGTTGTGAAACCAGTCATGCAGCACTAATCCTATAATGCTAACCCTCAGGCTTATGTCAACAGACAGAATGAAATGGCAAGCACTGATTTCTTTTAAACGGCCATCAGTTTTTTAGGGGGTAGGCAGGAATGTGGGGTTGAAGTTACATTCAGATCAGCCATGATCTTATTGAATGGCAGAGCAGGCTGGAGAGGCTGAGTGGCCTACTCCTCCTAATTCATATGTTTATATGTAATATTTAAAGTGCAGGAAGTTTAAATTCCTTGACAGCTTGACAGTTCTCTTTGACAGTTCGATTTGACAGTTTCAATGAGCTTGACAGCTTCATAATACAGAGGAAGTTATTGATTTTATTTATGGGAGAAAAGACCAGAAAAGTACAGAACTTATCAAGGGAAATCCCCAATACTGTAAAAAGTAGTCAAGGGAGGCAATATTTTGGAATGTTTTGTCAAATGTTTTCCATAAAATATTGCAAATGATATAAAAACAAACTTAAAAAGGATATTTTTGACAAGTTTTCTGTTTCCACCTCTGTGTTGAGTTCAGTTTAGCAAACCTGAAGAGTTGGATTTTAGGAAGAAAGAACTTGCATTTACATAATGCTTTTCACAACCACGAGACGTTACAAAGCACTTTGCATTCAATCAAGTACTTTTTAAATGTCGTCACTGAAGTATTGTCGGTATTGTAGCTGCTGATTTTCACACAGCAAGGACCAACAAACAGAAATTATACACTGACCAATGATGTTGGTTGAAGGATAAATATTAGCCACAACTGGAGAAATCCCTCCTCTTCTGAGTAATGTCATCAGTTATTTTACCTTCATCTGCGCGAGTCGGAGCCTCAGTTTGACATCACACCTGAAAAACAGCACATTCAGCAGATGTGATATTAACACGGCAGCCTAGATTATGTGCTTCTATCCAGAGTGGGGCTTGACACAGGACCTTTTGACACAGAGCTGAGAGTACTCACAGGGCCAACACTGACAACCTTTATTTATATAAAACTTCTGTTGCGACATACAAAGGTCAGGTGTCTTCTCAGGATATCCTTGTTAGACAGTACTAACATCCAAGGTTTCCTTTGTGAGGTTGGCAAAATGTACATTCTGAAAAATTAAAACAGAAGTTGCTGAAAATGCACATGAGACCTATCACAATTTTGTAGGAGAAAAACCAGATCAAGATTATGAGTACAGACACTAGGCTTGATTATAAGTCCTCACTGAGGTTGGATTTCAAAGCAGATTGAAGAGGTGAAAATAGTAATGCTAGATGGTGTACTAGTATCCTGGCTCCATGCTATCCTTGGGACATTTTTGCAGAGATGGGATGAGGCGGTCCAGTTTAGCTGCTTGAAGGTGAACCCTCAGTGGCAGGCTAAGGGGACCACTCAGGCCTAGAGGCTCTCCCTACTTGTCTGGGCACTGCTATAGAAGCCCATTGAGGAGCTCCACCAACTCTGCTGTCCTTCTCACAGTGGTAGCCTGACTGCAAATCTATTTTTTAGTTTAAATTTTAACAAATTGAAGAGAGGGCACCTCATTTTGAAGTGTCCTCTCCCTTACTTACCTTCCATTAATTCCTGAATACCACACAGTGCAGGCTTCTGACTTATGGAAGTGTTCAGATGTCTGCAGGAAAAATCCTGCACACTTTGTCAGAACTGGAAAAGGAAGGTAAGAGAGCCTTTTGAATGAAAACTGTATAGAGCTTGGATTCAGAGAGACCAGTACCCCGCATTAGTGGGATGGTGGTACCATAGTGGTAATGTTACTGGACTGGAATTCCAGAGGTCCATAATAATGCTTTGGGGACATAGGATTGGATTTTATGAGCTATCCGCACGTGGGAAAACAGGTGGGTGAATCCATAAGATAGGGCACAGTACCTGTGATAGCATGCCACTGCAAGCCTACCCGCCCCACCCCTGTCCCACCATGATGTTATGAATGGCGAGGGAGTTGTTGGGTGGACTGCCTGCCCGTAGCCCAATCGAGGTCCTTAAGTGGACAGTTAATGCCTATTTAAGTGCCTCATATTGCCGCCACTTGGATTTAACACAGAGGCCTGTGCCCAACGTGCAGCCTGGCAGGTCTGTGAAGCCTGGCAGGTTTGAACCTGCTGACCAGTGAAAAGCTGGGGTGGGTGAGGCCGGGGAGGGTGTTGTGCCTCCCTTCCAAGTCCTAGGTTCCAATCAGAGCCCCGCCCAACAGTATTCCCTCCCCACCTCCACCCTCCTTCCCTTCCCTGACCAACATGCCTCCTAACCTGTCTCCCCCATCAAGATTCCGGACTTAACTGGGGGCCGGAGTCCATCGCTCAATGCTTCCTCCTAGCTGCAGTACCAGAAATGACCACTGCTTCCAGTGGTGCTGCTGGTCACCTCACTGAGGCAGGAGCCCTCCTGGAGATGGGTGAAAGTCTTGCCTCATTATTACTGGGACTTAGGCTAAAAAATTAAAGCTGGACAAGCCTGCTAACTGGAGGTGGGATCACTCCCGACATTTACTCTGGGGTTCGGGAAGCTCACCCTCAGTGTATAATCCATCCCGTAATGAGGTTGGATTTTATGGCCCCTCAGAGGCTTGTTTTCAGTGGGGGTTTGCACATAAAATATGACAGGTGGCTAGCCCACTGCCATGCCTGACCTGGTCCCCATAAAATGGTAGGTGTGCAGGCGGCGAAATCAGCAGCCCACCAACATCAGGAGGCTGCCCTACATTTTGAAAAAATAATTAATGGGCAATTGACTTTGTGACCAAGCCAAATTACCCGAATATTATACTGCCCAAGCCATTCTGCGGTTGGCATGGCCAGGCGAGCGGGAGTAGCAAGGCTTTTTTCTCACCTAACTGGTTTGAAGGCAGGAAGGAAGGGAAGAGGTACATCCTTTGGGGGATGCCCTATGCACATTTGGGGCACACCCTTCAAGATGTTACCCCACCTTTGTCATCCCGCCTGTCCACTTAAACCTGCCCCTCAACCCCCTCATATCCCTCCCCAGGCACCCTGATCCCTCCGCATCCAGAACCCTGGAATTACCTCACTCTTGGGGCCATATCCTCTTCATCCCCGGGGCTATTGCAGTCCCAGCAGCGCCCACTATGGAGTTGTGGCACTGCTGGGACTGCCAGAACTGCAAGCTAATCTGATTGGCTGGCAGTTTTCGAGGGCAGGACTTCCTCCCACTGAGGGTGGAAGTCCCACCCTCATCTCCTTAATGCTGCCTGGAGTGTGTTATCACTGCGGGATGGCCTTGTTTAATGTCAGTCAGTTCAGGACTAACACTTCTTCTGGGGGTGCAAGCAATATTCCACTGCAAAATTCAGCCACATGAGTTCACATCCCCCTAAGGCAGATGAAGGAATTTAAATTCATCAAATACATCTGGAATAAAATGCTAGTCCCAGTAATAATGACTATGAAACTTTCATTTTCTCATAAAAGCCCATCTGGTTCACTAATACCCTTCAGAGAAGAAAATTTACCATCCTTATCCAGTCTGGCCAACATGGAACTCAAACCGCAGCAATATAATTGATTCTTAACTGTCTTTTGAAATAGCCTAATTTTACCAAACCATGGCAGGAAAGCCAAAAAAGAATAAAACCCGTCAGGGCATCCAGCATCAACCAATGCGCTGCAAATGACAAAGGAACTCCCTGCCCACTTGACCCTACTCACTAACAGTTGAGGACTTGTGCCAGAATTGGGAGAGCTGTCTCATAGGCTAGTCAAGCAGCAGCCTGACATAATCAACCTCACCAAATCATACCTTACAGCCAATATCCCAGATTCTTACATAATCATTGCTGGGTATGTCCTGTCCCACCAGAGGTGGCAGCACGGTAGTATACAGTCAGGAGGGAGTGGTCCTCTGAGTCCTCAACATTGTCTCCAAGCCCTATGAAGCCTCAAAGCATCAGGTCAATCATGTGCAAGGAAACTTCCTGTTGATTACTATCTATAGCCCTCCTTCGGCTGATGAATCAGTGCTTCTCCATGTTGAACACCATTTGAAAGAAGATAGTAAGGGCACAGAACGTACTCCAGGTTGAGGGACTTCAATATCCATCACCAAGTCTTGCTTGGTAGTACCACAACTGATTGAGCTGGTCGCATCCTGAAGGACACATTGGCCAGATTGGGCCTGCAGGAGCTGTGAGCACTCACCAATTTACCTGGTGCAGGTGCATCTATTCATGACAGTATTGGTAGGAGTGACCACATCACAGTTCTTGTGGAGACAAAGTCCCAATTCACACTGAGAATGCCCTCCATCATATTATGTGACACTACCACTGTGCTAAATGGGATAGACTAAGAACAGTTCAAAACTGGACATCAATAAGGCGCACTGGGCCATCAGCAGCAGCAGAATTGTATTCAACCACAATGTGTAACCTCATGGCCCGACATATCCTTCACTCTATCATTTATCATCAAGCTGGGGATCAATCCTGGTTCAATGAAGAGTGCAGGGCAGCGTGCCAGGAGCAGCACTAGGCATACCTAAAACTGAGGTGCTAACCCGGTGAAGCTACAAAACAGGATTACTTGCATGCTAAACAGTGGAAACAGCATGCAATAGATGATTCATGCAACAGCATGAATAAGTGATCCCACACACAAAATCAGGTCAAAGCTTTGAAGCCCTGTCACATCCAGTCATGAATGGTGGTGGACAATTAAACAATTAACTGCAAGAGGAGGCTCCAAAAGTATCCTCATCCCCAATGAAGGGGGACCCGGCACAACATTGCAAAAGTCAGGCTAAATCATCTTCAGCCAAGTGGATGATCTATTGCAGTTTTCCCCTGAGGTCTCTGCCATCAAATGCCAGTCTTCAGATAATTCACCATGGCAAAGGCTATTAACTCTGATAGTTCCAGAACTAGCTGCCCCCCTAGCCAATCTGTTCCAGTACAATTATCAAACTGACCTCCGTCAGATAATGTCGAAAACTACCCAGGTATGTCCTGTCCTCAAAAAGCAGGACAAACCCAATTCGGCCATTCCTGTTGATGAAATGACTGGCCTGTCACTCGGTTCCTTGATGGCCACATGGATGAAGTCAATAATGCCCTGTCCCTGGTGAAATCCTGTGATGGCTGAGAAACCCAATGCTCTTTGTGCCTGTGAGGTACCTCCTGCCTGAAAATGAATTACTGTCCAGATCTGGCAAATAAGTCAACTGTCACCTGTGAGGTGCAGTGTTGTTCAACCATTCATGAAATGCCGCCAAGGTCCATAACTGATCCTTGGAAAGAGCCAGCAGTGAAGAGATTCATGGACACTGACTTTGATGGCTACTGCCAGGGCATAGTGACCAGTGCTGTGAGGTGTGTGTCATCCGCTACAAGGGCACAGATAATTGTGATTGGAGAGTCCCAGTATGCTGTGACACTGGTTGTCAGTCAACTCCAGGTAGCTCCGTCTCTGTCTTCCTATGTTGAGGATATGGCCTCCGTGTCCTTCCTGCCTCTGTACTCTCTCCTATATCCTTCTAATGCCTGGTGCTCTGCCCTTCCTGCAGAGATTGTTGCTTCTCACCACCATAAGAACATAAAAAATGAGTGTGAGTAGATCATTTGGCTCTTCAAGCCTGTTTTACCATTCAATAAGATCATGGTTGATAT
Source organism: Carcharodon carcharias (assembly GCF_017639515.1). Taxonomy (NCBI): domain Eukaryota; kingdom Metazoa; phylum Chordata; class Chondrichthyes; order Lamniformes; family Lamnidae; genus Carcharodon; species Carcharodon carcharias. The sequence goes on from NC_054469.1 coordinate 95,085,335, forward strand.
GATTATGGCCTCAACTCCATTTTCATACTTAACTCCCCAATAACCCTTAACTCCGTTTTAGATCAAAAATCATTCTAACTCAGCCTTGAATATATTCAATGATCCAGCCTCCACAGTTCTCTGGGGTAGAGAATTCCAAAGATTGAGAGGAAGAAATCCTCCTCATCTCTGTCTTAAAAGGCTGATCCCTTATTCTGAAACTGTGCTCCCTAGTTCTAGATGCCCCAAAGGGAGGAAACATCCTCTCAGCATCTACCCCATCAAGTCCCCTCAGAATCATATGTTTCAATACGATCACCTCCCATTCTTCTAAACTCATTGAGTATAGCTCAACTCTTCATCATAAGACAACCGCTTCATCTTAGGAATCAACCGAGTGAACCTTCTCTGAAAGGCCTCCAATGCAAGCGCCTCTCTCTTTAGATAAGGAGACCAAAACTAAACAGGGTGCTTGAAGTGTGGTCTCACTTACACCCTGTACAGCTACAGCAAAACTTCTCTACTTTTATACTCCATTCCCTTGCAATAAAGGCCAGCATTCCATTTGCCTTTCTAATTACTTATTGTACCTACACACTAACTTTTTGTGATTCATGTATGAGGACTCCCAGTTCACTCTGTACCACAGCATTGTGTAGTCTTTCTCCATTTAAATAATATCATGCTTTTATATTCTTCCTACCAATGTGGATTACCTCACATTTTCTCACACTCCAAGTGCCAATTTTTTTCCCACTCACTCAACCTATCTGCATGCCTTTGCAGATGCTTTGTGTTTTCCTCACAACACAAATTTGATCACTGGTTCCAAAATCTGAGAGTTGTGCCCTCATTGACAGCTGCTGCCTCCCTTGTACTCAGGTTCCCTCCTGCCCACCACCAATCAGATGTGTTCGGCAGCCTTGTTTCCTCCTCTTAGGCCTCCACGATGCCAGGCAGATGACAGCCTGCTGCACTGCCCAAGCACCTACTCCCTGCCACCTACAATGAGCCAGTGGCACCTGTCCTTCAATGACAGAGTCCCCCTCTGCACCTTTCCCCCTTTCATGGGGTACAGATAATTTGTTGCTGCAACCTTGACTGGCTTCATTCGCAGCCCATGCACCCAATGAAAATCACCACATGCATCTTAAACTCTCAGTGAGCTCTTTAGCAATATTAATTGGCCTTCATAATGGATCAGATGGGATCTCTTGGTCACATTCCCCCTACCCTGATGAAACTGGCCAGCATAGGGAAATCAGCACCCCAGTTGGTGCTCATAATTTTAACCCCTGCCCACTTCCTTTCCCCCCTCGCAGGACAAAAATTCGACCCATTATCTCAGTGAGGCTGTGAAAGAGGATAAGCATGATTTTCCTTCGTGGTTCCATTTGCATGGGCCTAAGTACGCTTCTAGTTTAGGCTTGCCTTCTGTCTAGAAAGCAGGGCAGAACAGATGTTTGCAGCTCAACCCATGGCTGCCATTTTCACCACCTCCTGGTTGCTGCTTGAAAGCCATTTTGCAAATTGACAACCTGGTCTTTGTTAGGGCAATATGAAACTACAAGAAAACTTGTGAGTCCTAAGCAATATTCACCCTGCATCATGAGTCTCAATCAAGAGTGCTGGAGAAAGTGCATATGTTGTCCCTATTCTGTATTTCTGAATAGCAGAGAAGCGCCCCCAAATCCTGTGCACCATATCTTGCATAGAGAAATTAAATGCATAAGTACAAACTGGAGTCCACTTACTGCAGCAGTTTAGAGATAAGGGTTCTTCTACATTGCTGCCGGCTGGGCAGATTTTACACTGGGCAACAAATAGGTTTCCAGGCCTGTTTTCATGTGCACATTTCCCATGTGCACTGTCCTTATTCAAATTGGTATGAAGGCCTTTGATCCCAAAATTTAGCATGTCCTTTCTTCCACACACCTCTTCTGTGCCACACCTCCCCCCATATTCCCAGGCTGTGGGTGTACTCATGCCACATGTATTTTCAGTCCCAGCTCTTTATGGCCACAAAATTAGGTTGATATCCTTCAAAGGGCTCCAATGCTAAGAATTCTTTAATGTTTTGTGCAGAAATTATTTAGGTTTTTGAATTACAATATCAGTCATCTTTATTTCACATTGTCTTTAATGTAATTGCAAATACTAAGCCCTGATCTTTCACCATTATTTTACTTACCTGATCTCCCCTTTTAACAGGAAAACTATTAAAATTAAATAACTTACAAGTGGTTGCAACCTTATACATCATGTATTTACATTGCTAAGAAGATTGTGCTGAATGCAGTGGTATGAAACTAGCTAATTTCATAGAAAAGATCAGTTTTCAAAATTATATCAGTTACTCTGTCGTACAATAATATTGTCAAATGAATGTCACATAATTTATTACATATATCCTACAGTAACATCGCAAACCTTGATCTAAAATTGCCACCAATTGGTTTTCTACTACAATTATCATCCATCTAAGAGAGTAGTCAAACACTAACTTTTGGTTTCCTGAAAATCCCCAGAAAGTACCGAATTGTGGGCTGCACTTTTGAGCATAAGCAATAGAACTGGCAAATAGTGATATGAATAATTATGACCTGGTAGCAATTTATGTGTCTTAAAACACTGTTGGCTTGAAATTACATTAGTGCACTTTTAAGGAGGCATTAATATATTTTGTTTTAAATGGTTTAATGGTTCTGCCAAAGTAATTGAAAGGTATGTAAAATGAAAATGTACAGCATTTTATTAGCCTCTTATCCCATAGCATACTTTAAAGATTTACATTGAAAGTAACAGAGAAATCAGCTGGAAATGAACACATCCTTTACAAAGTGACTATTATAAAATTATAATTGTGGCAAAGAAAAGCTGAGAGAAGAAAGTAAATATACACATAGATTCACATAAAATGTTAAATATAGCTGTAAGAAAAGTAAAAGTAAAAAAATTACAAATTTTATCAGATGAATTGTTAGAAGGTAAAATAATTTGCAAAAAAATGTTGGTTGGCAAGGTCAAGGATGAAATTCAGAAGGAACAAAACTCTAAGTAACAATCAAAATTTTCAAGGAAACTTAATTATGGAATATCCAATTCAAAGGAAATGGGAGGGAGGGTAACTGTTTTGGGGAATATAACTGCAAATCTTGTTCCCATAAAAAAATCACTATTCAAAATGTTGGTACAACATTAAGACAAAGAATTACATTTAGGTTGTGAGAAATAATAGCTTTTCAGTAAAATAAAAAAGGTAAATGTAAAAATGAGTGTAATGGCTAGAGAGAGCTGATCATCTTTAATGAAACTCAAAAATGTAGGAAACAGGAAAATAAAATTGTGGAAAACCAAAACAGAGAATTCTGGAGATACCCAGCCTTAATCAGACCTTTCTCATGAAAGGTTAACAGTCTTAAAACGTTGGCTGTTTTTCCCTACAGATGCTGCCTGATCTGCTGAGCATTTCTGGCATTTTCTGTTTTTATATTAAATAAAATTGTGGGTTAGCAAGTGTTCTGATCTCTGAGTCTGAAGGCTGTGACACTGAAAGCTATTCCAGGACATGGGAACACAATTGTGACTTACTTTGCAATCTTTTGTTGTCCTGTTGCAAATTTGTAGTTTTGATGTTTTGCAAGTTTTATGAATGACAGATGCCCATCTGTTTTCTCTAATGCTAAATAAATATGCATCTTGCTTGACTTACAAAGATTTCCTGTGTCAAGTCACTTTAAGGTTTCTATCATACTATTATTTGAGTTAACAAAAACAGAATTACCTGGAAAAACTCAGCAGGTCTGGCAGCATCGGCGGAGAAGAAAAGAGTTGACGTTTCGAGTCCTCATGACCCTTCAACAGAACTGAATTCTGTTGAAGGGTCATGAGGACTCGAAACGTCAACTCTTTTCTTCTCTGCCGATGCTGCCAGACCTGCAGAATTTTTCCAGGTAATTCCGTTTTTGTTTTGGATTTCCAGCATCCGCAGTTTTTTGTTTTTATTATTTGAGTTATATTATCCAACGTGTAGTATGGTGATGTAAAGTCAGATTTCAATGTACTCTTGCTTTTTCGACAGTACTGCACAGGGTAAACTTTTATGAATGCTTTTTATGGTTCGGCACAAACGATTCACAGCTATAAAGATACGCTATGGTGTTGATGATATGGTACCAGCTTTGACTATCTACTCCACAAAAAATCAAACTCAAGGGCCTTGGGTCTACAATATGCCACAAACCAGGAGGCATAGGCTAGAGCATCAGGAGCCAGCACACAAATAAGACACTAAGTCCAGTATCCTCTGGATTTCATTTAACTAGATGGCCACCCCATTATAAGGATGGAAGTCCTTAGCAATGCTCCAGTTGTACAGTGCCCATTTGGAATGGATGCTAAAAGGGAGGTGCGAATGAACTATCTCATCTACAATAACCATAAGCCCTTCTTACATTTCTCAAATGGTATCAGTAACTAAACTTCAAAAGTACTTCAGTGGATGTAAAGCACTTTGGGATGTCCTGTGGTTATTAAAGCCAATGTAGAAATGCAAGTCTTTTTGTTTTTTTCACTGGTTGATGGCACTCAATAGTATCATCAATTGCACTGTCAGTGCATTATGAGACCAGCTGGAGCAGGAATAAATTATGTTAATGAACAGAATGTATTATGCCAAGTTTCCATGTACAGAGCAATGGAACAGCACTGGTGCTGCTTTTGAGCCAATTAAGCTCAATGCATCAGGAAAACTGTACTTAGCTCTTCTCAAAGCTTGCAGATCAACCAGCTTCTTTCTAACCTGTATTCAAGACCACTGGATCCTGCACGCGTCATTAACTCTGTGGGCTTACTGCTCCCAAGATATCTTAACAAGCCATTTTTGAGGAAAGTGTCCTATAGTGTTCAACACCTGTTTCCCTAAACTTCCTGAATAAGTACATCCAGCTTAATCATCTAGTCTTTCTCATGCTATCGTCTCAGTGTTACAGGAAAGAGAAATCCTGGCCTGCTTTCCCTTGTGTAGATGTACAAGTTTCACACTTCACTCCAGAGAATTAAAAGCCTATTTTAACTTGGGGACGAGGCTTGGAGTTGTGTGGGCTGAAGGGAGCAATAAACCTCCTCTGGGGTGGGCAGCCTTCCTGTGCCTGAATTCAGGCAAGTGAAAATTGCATTAGGTGCACTGGAACAACCCATCCACCCTCAAACTATTTAACGCCATCACCCACAATAATTTCTCCAAAAGATTGGGGGTGGTTAAAATTTTTCTATAGTAGCAGTTTCAGGCAGGAAAAGCCCCTTTGGTCATTGAAGCCCACCGAGCCACAGTATTCCCTTGGTGAATTTCTAATAGTGCCAAATCTCCATTTTCTGACAAAAATAACAGAATCAGAATCACAGAATCACACAGTGCAGAAGAGGCCCTTCAGCCCATTGAGTCTGCACCAACATGTGAAAAACAACTGACCTACCTACCTAATCCCATTTACCAGCACTTGGCCCATAGCCTTGAATGTTATGATGTGCCAAGTGCTCATCCAGGTACGTTTTAAAGGATGTGAGGCAACCAGTCTCCACCACCCTCCCACTCAGCGCATTCCAGAGCGTCACCACCCTCTGGGTAAAAAAGTTTTTCCTCACATCCCCCCTAAACCTCCTGCCCCTCACCTTGAACTTATGTCCCCTCGTGACTGACCCTTCAATTAAGGGGAACAACAGCTCCCCATTCATCCTGTCCATGCCCCTCATAATCTTGTGCATCTCGATCAGGTCACCCCTCAGTCTTCTCTGCTCCAAGAAAAACAACCCAAGTCTATCCAACCTCTCTTCATAACTTAAATGTTTCATCCCAGGCAACATCCTAGTGAATCTCCTCTGCACCCCCTCCAGTGCGATCACATCCTTCTTATAATGTGGCAATCAGAACTGCACACAGTACTCCAGCTGTGGCCTCACCAAGGTTCTATAAATTTCCAACATGATCTCCCTACTTTTGTAATCTATGCCTCGATTGATAAAGGCAAGTGTCGCATATGCCTTTTTCACTGCCCCATTAACATGCCCCTCCACCTTCAGAGATCTATGGACACGCAAGCCAAGGTCTCTTTCTTCCTCAGAACTTCCTAGTGTCGTGCCATTCATTGACTACTTCCTTGTCAAATTACTCCTTCCAAAGTGTATCACCTCACGTTTTTCAGGGTTAAATTTCATCTGCCACTTATCTGCCCATTTGACCATCCCGTCTACATCTTCCTGCAGCTCAAGACATTCAACCTCACTGCTAACCACCCGGCCAATCTTTGTGTCATCTGAAAACTTACTAATCCTCCCCCCAACATAGTCATCAATGTCATTTATATAAATGACGAATTAAAAAGGACCCAGCTCAGATCCCCGTGGTATGCCAGTGGACACGGGCTTCCAGTCACTAAAACAGCCTTCTGTCCTCACCCTCTGTCTCCTACAACTAAGCCAATTTTGAATCCACCTTATCAAATTACCCTTTATCCCATGTGCATGTGCCACTTGATAAGTCTCTCATGTGGGACCTTGTCAAAGGCTTTGCTGAAATCCATATAAACTACATCAACAGCACTACCCTCATCTACACACCTGGTCACCTCCTCAAAACATTCAATCAAATTTGTTAGGCATGACCTCCCTCTGACAAAGCCATGCTGACTATCCCTAATCAAACCTCACCTCTCCAAGTGGAGATAGATTCTTTCCTTCAGAATTTTCCCCAGTAGTTTCCCTATCACTGACATGAGACTCACTGGCCTGTAGTTCCCTGGCTTATCTCTACAACCCTTCTTAAATAGCGGAACCAGATTAGATGTTCTCCAGTCCTCCGGCACCTCTCCCGTGGCCAGAGAGGAATTAAAAATTTGGGTCAGAGCCCCTGCGATCTCCTCCCTTGCCTCCCTCAGCAGTCTGGGACACATATCATCCGGACCTGGAGATTTGTCCACTTTTAAGCCTGCCAACACAGAATCACAGAATTACAGTGCATAAGAGACCCTTCGGCCCATCGAGTCTGCACCGACACTTGAGAAACACCTGACCTACCTACCTAATCCCATTTACCAGCATTTGACCCATAGCCTTGAATGTTATGACGTGCCAAGTGCTCATCCAGGTATTTTTTAAAAGATGTGAGGCAACCCACCTCCACCACCCTCCCAGGCAGTGCATTCCAGACCGTCACCACCCTCTGGGTAAAAAAGTTTTTCCTCACATCCCCCCTAAACCTCCTGCCCCTCACCTTGAACTTATGCCCCCTTGTGACTGACCCTTCAACTAAGGGGAACAGCTGCTCCCTATCCACCCTGTCCATGCCCCCATAATCTTGTACACCTCGATCAGGTTGCCCCTCAGTCTTCTCTGCTCCAACGAAAATAACCCAAGTGTTTCCAACCTCTCTTCATAACTTAAATGTTTCATCCCAGGCAACATCCTGGTGAATCTGCTCTGCACCCCCTCCAGTGCAATCACTTCCTTCCTATAATGTGGCGACAGAACTGCACACAGTACTCCAGCTGTGGCCTCACCAAGGTTCTATACAACTCCAAAGTGACCTTCCTACTTTTGTAATCTATGCCTCAATTGATAAAGGCAAGTGTCCCATATGCCTTTTTCAACACCCCACGGTCATACCTCTTTGCCTTCAGAGATCTGAACACCTCCAATACCTTGTCACTCCCTATATCAATTTGCTTAAGAACCTCGCAGTCTCTCTCCCCAAGTTCCATACCTTTATCCTCATTCTCTTGGGTGATGACGGATGTGAAGTATTCGTTCAACACACTACCGATGTCCTCTGGCTCCACCCATAAATTGCCCCCTTGGTCCCTAATGGGCCCTACTCTTTCCCTGGCTATCCTCTTCCCATTGATATATTTATAGAATATCTTGGGATTTTCCCTACTTTTACCAGCCAGAGCTTTCTCATATCCCCCCTTTTCTCTCCTAATTGCTTTCTTAAGCTCCACTTTGCACTTTCTGTACTCCACGAATGCCTCCGCTGATTTGCTCCCCTTGTATCTGCTAAAGGCCTCTCTTTTCCTTCTCATTGTATGCTGAATATCTCTGGTCATTTATGGTTCTCTGGGCTTGTTACTCCATCCTGTCTCCCTGGAGGGAACATGTTGAGCCTGTACCCTCCCCATTTCCTTTTTGGACACCCCCCACTGCTCTTCCGTAGATTTCCCCACAAGTAGCTGTTCCCAGTCTGCCTTGGCCAGATCCTGCCTTATTTTACTAAAATCCGCTCTCCCCAATCCAAAACATTTTTTTGCAACTTGTCTATTTTTTTGTCCATAATAAGCTTAAATTGTACCATGCTGTGGTCGCTATCACTAAAATGCTCCCCCACCACCACCTCATCCACCTGTCCGACTTCATTCCCCAGAATAAGGTCCCTTGTTGGACCCTCTACATATTGACCTAAAATGTTCTCCTGTACACATTTCAAGAAATCCACTCCATCCAAGCCCTTAACACTATGTCTATCCCAATTAATGTTGGGAAAGTTGAAATCACCTAATATAATTACCCTATTGTTATTGTTTTTACATAACTCCGCAAATTGTGCACATATTTGCTCCTCAATTTCCCGCTGACTATCTGTGGGGTCTATAAGAAACACCTAACAATGTGGCTGCCCCTTTTTTATTTCTAAGCTCTACCCACAAAGCTTCATTCAATGCCCCCTCCAAGATATCATCTCTCCTTACTCCTCAGTAACTGACTCCTTAACTAATAATGCAATGCCTCTTCCTCTTTTACCCCCTCCCCTGCTCTCCGCTGTCTCGCCTGAAGATTCTATATCCCAGAATGTTGAGCTGCCAATCCTGCTCCTCCCTCAACCACGTCTCAGTAATGGCTACTATATCGCAATTCCACGTGTCAATCCTCACCCTTAACTCATCCGTTTTACCTGTAATACTCCTGGCATTAAAGTAGATGCCATCCAGCCTTGCCTTACTCTCTTGAAACTTAATGCAGATGTACTCCCTCTGACTTGATTGTTTTACTGTATTGTGGTGTGTCCTTATTCTGCTAACATTGTGCCCCCTCCCCCTGCCGAATTAGTTTAAACTCCTTCCAACAGCACTAGCAAACCAGCCCGCAAGAATGTTAGTCCCGCTCTGGTTCTGATGTAGACCGTCCCGCTTGCACAGGTCCCACCTTCCCCAGAAATGGTCCCGATGATCCAGAAATCTAAAACCCTCCCTCCTGCACCAACTCTTAAGTCACATATTCATCTGCGCTATTCTCCTGTTTCTGTGCTCACTAGCACGCGGCATTGGGAGTAATCCAGAGATTACAACCTGAGAGGTCCTGCTTTTCAGTCTACTGGCTAACTCCCTGAATTCTTGATGCAAGACCTCATCCTTCTTTCTGCCTATGTCATTGGTACCAACATGTGCCATGACCTCTGCCTTATCATCCTTCCCCTTCAGGATGCTCTGCAGCTGTTCAGTGACATCCCAGGCCCTGGCACCAGGGAGGCAACACACCATCCTGGAGTCATGTTGATGGTCACAGTAGCACCTATCTGTTCCCCTGACTATCGAATCCCCCATTACTATTGCTATTCCTCTCTTCCTCCCCTCCTGTACAGACAGGTTGGTTGTGGTGCCAGAAGCTTGGCTCTGCCTGCATTCCCTGGAGGAACCAGCGCCTTCATCCACCTCCAAAATGGAATACTGATTTGCGAGCGGGACCCCAGGGTACTCCTGAACTGCCTGCCTGCTTCTCTTAGACCGCCTGGTGATCACCCATTCCTTTCCTTCCTCAAGTCCCTTCAGCTGCGGTGTGACCACCTCTCTAAACATGCTATCCACGATGCTCTCAGACTCACAGATGCTCCACAGTGTCTTGAGCCACCATTTCAGCTCTGAAACCCAAGCTTTCACGAACTGCAGCTGGACACACTTCCTGTACACATGCTGGTCCCGGGCACTGGAAATGTTCCTGGCTTCCCATATGGAGCATGAAGAGCACACCACGGCTTTGAGCTCTCCTGCCGTGACTTATCCCTTTAAATTAATCCTTTTAAATCAGTTACTCTTGGGCCCTTCTTTCCTGATCCTCGTTACTGTAGAATATACAAACTATCAACCACAAAAAGACCATAAACTATAAGCGATAAAAGTAGTAAGTACTTACCTGACCTTACCCACTACTTACCAATCATTTCTCTCCCTTGTAACCTCAACTGCTGCAATAGGGCAAGACCACTCTCTGAAGATTTAAGAAGTTGGATAGCAAAGAAAAAATGCAAAGAGCACTTTTTCCCCTCTGCACCGACTTCCCACTGCATACCAAATTGCCAATACCCACACTCACTCTGGCTGTGTCTCACTCAGAACCTGTTTACTTCCTATGCCAAACTCCTTAAGGTTCCCTGTCTGATCACCCATGCCAGTAATCTATTCCACATATTTACCACTGTAAAAAAAAAACACATCTGCATTTCCTATTTTGTTTTATTTTTGATTTGTAATTTTGGCCTTAACTACTTAAATGCTGTACATGGCACTAGAGCATATAAGCTAGGATGACTCTTCAGGACAGTAGCGAGGGAGCACTGTATTGTTGGAGTTGTCTTCTTTCAGATGAGACATTAAATTAAACATTAAGATTGCCTTTTAAAGTTGTATTAAAAGAACCCATGAAAATTGGGACAAGTTCTTTCTTTGCTCAAGTCATGTAATGTCTTCTCTGTATGATGAACTCCAGTGTCTCATTGTCTACTGTGCAGGTGGCAGATAGGATATACACCTGTTAAAACTGCAATGTTGGGCATTAAGTGGAATTGGGAAATTTGCTAAATGAATTGTAATAACAAATAAATAATCCCTAAACAGTGCTTCATTAGCAGTATCTAGGATGGAGAAAAATATCTGGCAAAAATTGTGCAGAAAATACCTACAGCAATCTGGAACTTCAATCATTTTATTGACAGTTTGAATATGTATCATATGCCACCTTAAGAGTAAAGCAAAGGTGTTTGGAAGATTAAAATTAACATGTCATTTGTGTAGCCCAAAATATAATCAACCCAGAAAAGAACTTGCTTTCTAAACACATCCTCTTCTCCACCATACTAGAAGGAATTGAAAGAATCTTGTGCTCTGAAGAAATACAGATCATGTTTCTGAGCAGATCACTGCCAAAACTTTGATTAAATGTGACAGGGTAATGACAGGGAACAGAAACAGATGTGCAAACAGTAGAATCAGCAACTCTGAAATAAACTTATTAAAAGATGAAGTATTCCACTTTTAAATGGTACTATTTACAAACATGTACAAACCAGAATATAAATGTTAAAATATAAATATAAAGGTTCTGATAATAAAGTGATTAATCTTCAAAAGTAGATGTTACTATGTCTGACTTTGCAAGCAGCAAGTTTTTGCAAAAATAAGAATGTTGTTACATCAAGGAAGTTATTTTGATCACTTCACCACTGAAACATGTCACATGTAGTAGGATATGAGATTGAATAGAACTTACTAAAAGGAAGAGATATAAAGCCAGAAATCAGCAAAAGTTCAGATAAGTAAGTACAAAAAAGACAGTAGCAAAAACATTGCCCAAGTAGGAAGGGATTAAATGATTAACTCAAATGTCATGACTGTTTATATGTGTATGTATTAATGGAGGCGTTTATAACATCACGTGCATCTAGGTCAGTTGTAATTACAAAAGTTCAGAGAAGTTGGCTTGCTAAATTCAAGCTTGTACTGGTGCAATGGAAATTGTTAAATCAGGGATTTTTTTTAACCTAAGTAAGATTATAAAAGGTAGGTTTTATAAATGCATGCTCTTCAGTTCAGAGCACTTATCAGGAATTTGGCCCTAGGGGTCTGTGAGCTGCATGGGAGTTTCTAACCATTTAAAATTAATTGTTGCTTTCACGACAGTTAAGTGACAACATGCTGGGACGAGAGTCACATTGGCACAAGCATCGCAGGTTTCTGTCGCTAAAGGACATTGGTGAACTGGTGGGGTTTTTCTGACAATTACGTGGTCACTTTTACTGATGCAGATATTTTAAATTGAATTCAAATTCTCATGCTGCCACGGTGGAATTTGAATTTGCATTCGCTGGAATTTCAGTACAGGGCTGTGGATTACTAGTCCAGTAAAATACATGCCACACTATTATACCTCTCGATGTCCTTCAATATCAAATGGACATCTTGATTTTCAATTCTTCAAAGAATTATTCATGTCTTTGCATGTCCCACCTATTGCGCCTACATCATACACTAATGTTAGTGCTTCGCCTGTCAATAGTCTTGACCTTAGTATATCTTCTGATCTCAAAAAAACTTTGACAGCACCTCCATTACCAAAACCTTCAAGAAACTTAAGACTTTTCTTATGCCAAATACTTCTTCTCCAGAGAAATTTTAATTCTTTGACATATTAGGTGGAATCTTCCATTTATGAGACTAAGTGCAGTAGCAGGTGGTTTTGATGGCACCCACCCCGCTGGCTGGGATGGCGGGAACTCACGCCCAGTTCCGCATTTGGAAACTCATTAATTATGCACTGGTAGGTATCGGGCCAAATCACCTGTATCAGGTCGGAAGCTGATTCATCTGCCTGCATTCAGCTGGCAGGGTCGAAGATCCGGGCGCCACATTTAAATGTCACATAGTCTCACTCTCTCCAGCCCACCTGACTTCAGGACATCTCAGCTCCAGGACATCAGGTCTTAGGCACAACCATCTTCATCAATGACCTTCCTTCTATCATAAGGTCACAAGTGGGGATGTTCGCTGATGATTGCAAAATGTCCAACACCATTCACAACTCCTCAGATACTGAAGAATTCCATGTCCAAATGCAGCAAGACCTGGACAATATCCAGGCTTGGGCTGACAAGTGGCAAGTAACATTCGCGCCACACAAGTGTCAGGCAATGCCCATCTCCAACAAGAGACAATCCAACTATCGCCCCTTGATGTTCAATGGCATTGCCATCACTGAATCCCCCACTATCAACATCCTGGGTGTTACCATTGACCAGAAACTGAACGGGACTAGCCATATAAATACTGTGGCTACATGAGCAGGTCAGAGACTAGGAATCCTGCGACGAGTAACTTATCTCCTGACTCCCCAAAGCCTGTCCACCACTTACAAGGCGCAAGTCAGGAGTGTGATGGAATACTCTCCACTTGCCTGGATGAGTGCAGCTCCCACAACACTCAAAAAGCTTGACACTGTCCAGGACAAAGCAGCCCACTTGATTGGCACCACATCCACAAACATTCACTTCCTCCACCACTGACACACAGTAGCAGCAGTGCGTACCATCTACAAGATACACTGCAGGAATTCACCAAGGCTACTTAGACAGCACCTTCCAAACCCTCGACCACTACCATCTAGAAGGGTAAGGACAGGAGGTGGATGGGAACACCACCACCTAGAAGTTCCCCTCAAAGTCACTCACCATCCTGATTTGGAAATATATTGCCGTTCCTTCACTGTCGCTGGGTCAAAACCCTGGAACTCCCTCATTAACAGTACTGTGGGTGTACCTACACCACATGGACTGCAGCGGTTTAAGAAGGCAGCTCACCACCACCTTCTGAAAAGCAACTAGGAATGGGCAATAAATGCTGGCCCAGTTAGCGAAGCCCACATCCCGTGAATGGATTTTTAAAAATGGGCAGAGGTGTCTTCCAGCCACAAAAAGAAGGCAGCACCCCGCTTCACTCACCAGGCCCTCCTGGCTTTGATCAGAGGAGTGCTGGCACACAGGCATGTCCTGTATCCCAGGGATGGCTCCAGGAAGCACAGCAGCAGTCTCTAGCCTGGGAAGCCAACGCAGAGCAGGTCAGCGCAGTTGGCAACCGCACCCGAAATGCCATCCAGTGCAGGAAGATCCACCAGGGTGAGTCATCCTTCAACTCCGTCCAATGTCAAACTTTCAGCATGGCATCATGCACTCAAACAGCTACTGTCTTCAGGGATCTGAAACAACCATTAGCGGGGGACACATATCAACACCCAGTCGATCCACCTCTGCCTTAAAAATATTTGAAGATTCTGCTTCCCCCGCCTTTTCAGGAAGAGAGTTCCAAAGACTCATGACCCTCTGAGAGAAAAAATTTCTCCTCATCTCTGTCTTAAATGAGTGACCCCTTATTTTCAAGTGACCCCTAGTTCTAGATTCTCCCACAAAACGAAACATCCTCTCCACTTCCGCCATGCCAAGACCCCTCAGGGTCAGATATGTTACAATCAAGCCACCGCTTACTCTTCTAAACTCCTGCGGATACAAGCCTAGCCTGATCAGCCATTCCTCATAAGACAACCCTCCCATTCCAGGTATTAGTCTAGTAAACCTTCTCTGAACTGCTTCCAACACATTTACATCTTTCCTTAAATAAGGTGACCAATACTGTACAAAGTACTCCAGGTGTGGTCTCAGTAGCACTCCATATAACTGAAGCGTAACCTCCTTCCTTTTGTATTAAATTCCCTTTGCAATAAATGATAACATTCTATTAGCTTTCCTAATTACTTGCTGTACTTGCATACTAGCCTTTTGTGATTCATGTGCTAAGACACCCAGATCTCTCAACATCACAGAGCTCTAAAATCTCTCACCATTTACACAATATGCTTCCCTTTCATTCTTCCCGCCAAAATGGACAGTTTCACATTTTCCCACATTCTACTCCATTTGCAGATCTTTGCCTATTCACTTAACCTATCTATATCTTTTTGCAGCCTCCTTATGTCCTCTTCACAAATTACTTTCCTACCTATCATTGTGTCATTGGCAAAGTTGGCAACCATCCCTTCATCCAAGTCATTTATATAAATTGTAAACAGTTGAGGTCTCAGCATTGATCCCTGTGGCCATTCGTTATATCTCTGCATCCTGTTAGCCAGCCAATCTTCTATCCATGCCAATATATTATCCCCTATACCATGAGCTTATATTTTCTGCAATAACCTTTGATGTAGCACTTTATCAAATGCCTTCTGGAGATCTAAGTATAGTATATCTACTGGTTCCCCTTTATCCACAAAGAACTCCAAATAAGTTGGTTAAACACGATTTCCCTTTCACAAGACCATGTTGACTCTGCCTGATTACCTTGGACTTATCCAAGGTAAATAATAGTTTCTAAAATGTTCCCTATGACAGATGTTAAGCTAAGTGGCTATAGTTTCTCACTTTCTGTCTCCATCCCTTTTTGAATAATGGAATTACATTTGTTATCTTCCAATCTAATGAAACCTTTCCTGAATCTTGGGAGTTTTGGAACATTAAAACCAATGCATCAACTATCTCATTAGCCACTTCTTTTAAGACCATAGGATGAAGTCCACCAGGACCCGGGTACTTGTCAACCTGCAGCTCCAACAATTTACTCAGTAGTCCTTCACCTCCTCCATTGCATTAGACCCTAACAAAGGCAGCATTGAGCCCTGGATCCATATGTGCTTTTTGCCTTCTCTCTCAAAGGAAACGTTGAAGACATTAATGATTCTAGGGGCAAGAAAGCGAAGCTCATAGGATGACAGGTTTGGAGACTGTAAGGGTCCAAAGTTTTTCCTGCCCTACTTGCATGGTGGCTGATGCCACCCTGTCCCTGAGATACTAGTGCACACATCGAGGTGATCAAGATGGTGTCACAGATATGTAACAATTTGAGCCATGTGTGGACTACTAAAGTTTAATTGAGATTGATTGACCCAACCTAGCTCTGTGCTCCAATCTCTGAAGTGGCATATTAATGACCATTCAGTTCTTCATGGTCAATGAGTGGATGCCTTTTGCCATTATGAGTGTCACATCTGGTGAACATGTGACAGGCCTTCATTGATGGAATTCCATAATGATACAGCTGTGCCTCCTTCACTATTGCCTGCATTCCCAAATTCTAAATTCCGATGTGTTACTCTTGAGATGCAGCGACTGTGATATGAAGCCACAGAGTTCTGAGTAGCCCTTTAACAGTGCTAATGAAGCCATTGGCTTCCAGTGGCTTTCATCACTAGGAGGTCTTCCTCCTTTCTTTCTAAGCAGACTCCTGTTCATTCTTGCGACAACAATAAATTAGAGCACGACCCCAGTAAGGTCCATTTGTGCTTGCCCTTCCCCCTCAATGCCATTCCACAGCCTTCCTTTCCCCTTGCCCACCTTGTGTTCATTATCCCCAGCCTCACCTCACAGCCTACCCCTGGTTGAAGTGCTAGTTTCTCAAAGTGGAGTTCTGTCTGACTACCACTGCACAGTGATATCCTGGTGGACAACGCTCTCAGCCACCGGGAGTAGAAGATCCCTGCACTCCCCAACCCCAGCCACTGTACTGGTCACTGTCTGAAAGTGGAGGCCTGCTTGAGTACCACAGCACAGTGGTGTTCTTTGGGATAAAGTAGGCAAAGAGCTGGAGCAGATCAGCACTACAGCCCCAGCAGTCTTGCATTCATCGCAACAAGACCGGCACAGTGCTATGGCAGATAGGCCATGTATGTTACACTCACCTCAAAATTATGAGCAAACTGAGGTCCGACTTGTGCACGCCATCCCTTTTCAAACGGATTTGAGATGGATGCAATTTCCCACTGGTGTGATGCAAGATTGGAAGGCATGACAAGATTCTGGTGAGCAGCTGTTTTAATGAGCATTCATGAGATGTTACATAGAAACAGACATAGAAAATAGGAACAGGAGTAGGTCATTCGGCTCTTCAAGCCTGCTCTGCCAAACAATATGATCATGGCCAAACCTGTAACTCAACACCATACTCCCACGCTCTCCCCATACAACTTGACACATTTAAAGTCCAGGAATCTATCTATCTCCTCCTTAAGTATATTCAGTGATTTGGCCTCCGCTGTCTTCTGTGGTAGGGAATTCCATAGGTCTACTACCCTCTGAGTGAAGAAGCTTCTCCTCATTTCAGTCCTAAATGGCCTACCCCGTATCCTGAGACTGTGACCCTTGTTCTAGACTCCCCACCCCCCCAGCCAGAGGAAAAATCATCCCTGCATCCAGTCTGTCCAACCCTGTCAGAGTTTTATATGTTTCAGTGAGATGCCCTCTCATTCTTCTAAACTCCAGTGAATACAGGCCTAGTTGACCTAATCCCTCCTCATACGACAATCCTGGCATCCCAGGAATCAGTCTGGTGAACCTTCGCTGCACTCTCTATGGCAAATATATCCTTTCTTAGGTAAGGAGACCAAAACCGCACACAATACTCCAGGTGTAGTCTTACCAAAGCCCTGTACAACTGCAGTAAGACATCCTTTCCCCTCTATTCAAGTCCTCTCGCAATGAAGACTAACATACCATTTGCTGCCTGAACTGCATGCATGCTTCCAGTGATTGGTGTACCAGGACTCCCAGGGTCCTTTGTACATCAACATTTCCCAATCTGTCACCATTTAAATAATACTCTGCCATTCTGTTTTCCTCCTGAAATCCACTTTATACTGCATCTGCCATGTATTTGCCCACCCACTCAGTCTAAATCACCTTGAAGCCTCTTAACATCCTCCTCATTGCTCACATTTCCACCAAGTTTTGTGTCTTCAGAAAACTTGGAAATATTATATCTGGTTCTCTCATTCAAATCATTGATAAATGTTGTGAATAGCTGGGGCCCAAGCACTGACCCCTGCGGCAGCCCACTCGTCACCCCTGCCACTCCAAAAAAGACCCATTCATTCCTACCCTCTGCTTCTTGTCTGCTAACCAATTCTCAATCCATGCCAGTATATTACCCCCAATCCCATGTGCTTTAATCTTACATGCCAACCTCTTATGTGGGACTTTATGAAAAGCTTTCTGAAATTCCAAATACACCACACCCACTGGTTCTCCCTTATCTATTCTGCTCATTACATCCTCAAAAAACTCCAGTATGTTTGTCAAACACGATTTCCTTTTCATAAATCCAGGTTGATTTTGTCTAATCCCATTGAGATTTTCTAAGTGTCCTGTTATCACATCCTGTTTAATAGCATTTTCCCTACTACTGATGTTAGATCAACTGGTCTGTAATCCGATGTTTTCTCCCTCTCTCCTTTTTAAATAGCGGGGTTGCACTTGCCACCTTCCAATCTGCCGGGACTGTTCCAGAATCCACAGAATTTTGGAAAATGACAACAAACGCATCCACAGTTTCGTTGGCCACTTCCTTTAGTACCCTGGGATGTAGATTATCAGGCCCTAGGATTTATCAGCTTTCAGCCCTATTAATTTCTCCAGCACTATTGTTTTAGTAACACTAATTTCCTTCAATTCCTCCTCTTCACTCCTCCTTGGTTCCTTAGCATTTCTGGTAAGTTTTATTTGTCTTCCTCCATGAAGACAGAACTAAAGTAGCTGTTTAGTTGCTCTCTCATTTCCTTGTTCTCTATTATAAATTCTCCCATTTAGGACTGTAAGGGACCTACATTTTTCTTCACTTTTTATTTTTAGATACTTAAAGAAGCTTTTACAGTCAGTTTTTTATGTTCCTTGCAAGTTTACTCTCATTCTCTATTTTTCTCCTCTTAATCAATCTCTTGGTCCTCCTTTGCTGAATTCTAAACTGCTCCCAACCCTCAAGCTTGCTACTTTTTCTAGCAACTTTATATGACTCCTCTTTGAATCTAATACTATTCTTAATTTCTTTTGTTAGCCATGGTTGGACCACTTTTCCTGTTGTGTTTTTGCACCAGAAAGGAATATATAACTATTGCAAAGCATGCATTTGTTCCTTAAATATTAGCCATTGCCTATCCACCTTTTAATGAAGTTCCCCAATCTATCTTAGCCAACTCATGCCTCATAGCTTCAACGTTTCCTGTGTTAAGATTTAGGACACTAGTTTCAGATTGGACTACTTCACTTTCCAACCTAATGAAGAATTCTATCATGTTAATTTATTCAAACGGGGTTCACACCACTAGTTGGCGGGATAACCGACCTGCCATTAACCCGCCGTCAGGGAATTGCAAATTGTTTTTACGCTGGCTGATTTCTGACTTTTTGCCTGCTGCTGGATTCTCCTCTCCTGCCTAGCACGAAACCTGTTGTGGGCAGGATAGGAAAATTCCCCCCTTTATGTTTATGTCAAGTTCCCTTTGTTAATTAAGTCCAAAGCCCAGCAAACAATTTGAATGTACTAACTAGTCTGCTAAAAATAGTGCCCAAATGAGTTTCAGTCTTTAGCAAGTCCAACACTGTCAAAAAATTTATTGCTGCCTTATCTGGGCAAGCTCTTTCACTCCTGCACAAAATATAAGAAAATTCTAATCAATATCATAGGTTGGGCGAGCGATCTGATATGGCATGGCATCTTCCAACAAATCCTGAAAATTCTTAAACTGACAATGTGTAATGCAATTTGCTCCCTGAGCACTTCAATTTTATATTAAATCCTGCAGCCTGTGCAAATTTTGTTTTCTCAGGAGATTTGAATAATCATGTACTTCGCCTTCTGATAGGCAATCCTTCCCTTATCTCTAACTCCACTTGCCTTTGATTTTTCTCCATCAAAACCAACATCCAAATGATTGCCCTTCTGTCAACATTGTCACTAAGCTGAAATTGGGATTCATTATACTGTTTTCTTCTGTAACTCATTCTTTCCTCAGATCTGAAAATGATGTAATTCCTCAATCCTCCTTTCCCCCTACAATCTAGAGAATCAGCCGCTTGGTTGTACATTACTTGAATATTGCTGAAAAGAGAGACATGTTGCAAAAGCTGTTCATCTTGCACTTATCAGGACAAATGCAAGAATGCCAAATTTCATACGACCACAACAATTTATACTACAGGAGCAAAGCTGATAATTGGTTGGCAGGCTTGGTTCTCTGCAAACAAAAGAAATATGTTCAAGCCTTGTGCTTTTTTTGAATTATCCAGGGGAATTATTGGGGAGCCAATAGTTCCCCGTTGCTTTCTCCATGGCAACAGCGGGGCCAATCAGAGTCGACTTGCATTTGTCCTGATGAGTGCAAGACAAAAAGCTTCGGCAACATGTCTCTCTTTTCAGCAATAATCTAGAAGACTTTAAAACCCAAGCTTGATATCACTTTGTGACTGCTTCAAGATGTACCTAGTCATCTCTCATTTTAACTTTGCTAGAGTCTTGCAATATGGATCTGGAGTTACACCTGCAATTTTTTTGAAAAAGGCAGAATATATCAATGATAAATCCAATTTATACTTCTACCTCCTATGCTCATCTTCAATCCCTGACTTCTTCTTGTTACTAACTTTATGTTGATGACAAAAATCTGTGTTTTCTTTGCCTCTACCAAACCGTTAATTGTTTTTTTGCAGTAGGTACATCATCTGTGCCAGAAAAGCAGACCCAATCAGGTCCAATTTCACATCCAACGGGCAAATTTTAACTGTGATGCATGTCGTGAAGAGATATTAATGTATATATTGTTATTGGACATTTTTTTAAAATAGAGGTTTAGTCTGTGTGTGTGTTAATTGGATTAAAGCCAGCTAGCCTGGGTGCTTTGATGTATTGTAGTTTTGAGATGTAAACAGTAAGGTAGAGGGTACTGTTGCATTTTGTTGAATAGAGCATTCAAGAGTGGGAGTGAAATCTTGCACCTAGCTAGGAGACACCAAGCAATGTTTATATTACAAATAAAATTAGTACTATGAAAGGGGTTCAAAGGGGAAGGCTGGGTAAAACAGAAAGGAGTTTGTATGTACAGGTCAGAGGCATGTAAAATTTAAGCCTGTAACCCTACCACTGTGACTGCAAAGGAGCAAATTGAAAGGAACCTCATTTTGAATTTGTAAAATTCAAATAACAAATATTTGTTAAAAAATCATTAGTGTCTCGTTAAATCTATTGGTTATTGTTGCCTTAGTGGAGATTAATTTGGGAATTTGTTAAAAAGTTATGATAGTAGTAATTGGTAGCCATGTGTATGTGTTTAATTTGTTGTAAATTAATAAATGTCTCATTTAGTTTGATATAAAGACCACTTGAGAACTGGATTTAGAGCTGCAACTCAAAACATACTAATTGAAAATATAGGTTATGACAGTTGTTTAAAGTTTCCCTCTCGGATTTTAAATAACTCGGCTTTACCAAACTGCGGTGTCATAACAACGCACCATTCCCATCAGCGGAACAGGAAATGAATGTCACTTCTGCTCTCTTGCATTTTGCTGGTTCACTCATGATTACAATTAAAATCCAAAGCGCTGGCCATGTACACAGAAGACAGGTACGAGCATGCAGCAGGGGAAGCATTTCAGTAGTCAGCTGACAATGCAGCAGGCACTGACGGGCTATAAAAGAGCCTCCTAGTCAAACAAGGAGACTCTACATTATGGCCACAACTTTCTTGCCCAACTCCCTTGCCATTAACATAAGACTTAATGAGAGCACAAAAGAGGCACCGATGGTTTTCAAATTTAAATTTCACTTGTAAATAATTTACATTGCATGAGATTCACTTTATTCATCTGTGCATCATTGTTATTTGTTGAGATTAGCTTATTCAGAAAGCTAAATGTACTGGTATGCCTCATGGTTTGCATGCATTGATGATTTTTGTTTTATTCATTCACGGGATGTGGGCTGTGCTGGTTGGGTCAGAAGGCAGTCCATGTCCAAATGCAGCAAGACCTGGACAATGACCATCTCCAACAAGAGAGAATCTAACCACCGGTCCTTGACGTTCCATGGCATTGCCGTCACTAAATCTCCCAATATCAACATCTTGGGGGTTACTATTGACCAGAAACTGAACTGGACTAGCCATATAAATACTGTGGCTACAAGAGCAGGTCAGAGGCTAGGAATTCTGTGACGAGCAATTCACCTCCTGACTCCCCCAAGCCTGTCCACCATCTACAAGGCATAAGTGAGGAGTGTGATGGGATACTCCTCATTTGCCTGGATTAGTGCAGCTGCCACAACACTCAAGAAGGTTGACAATCCAGGACAAAGCAGCTCGCTAGATTGGCACCACATGATGCACTGCAGGGACTCACCACGGCTCCTTAGACAGCATCTTCCAAATCAATGACTGCTACCATCTAGAAGGACAAGGACAACAGAACATGGCAACATCAGCACCTGAAAGTTCCCCTCCAAGCCACTCATCATCCTGACTTGGACATATATCGCTGATCTTTCACTGTCACAGAATCACAGTGCTGAAGAGGCCCTTCGGCCCATCGAGTCTGCACCGACACATGAGAAACACCTGACCTACCTACCTAATCTCATTTACCAGCACTTGGCCCATAGCCTTGAATTTTATGACGTGCCGAGTGCTTTTAAAGGATGTGAGGCAACCCACCTCCACCACCCTCCCAGGCAGTGCATGCCAGACCATCACCACCCTTTTGGTAAAAAGGTTTTCCTCACATCCCCCTAAACCTCCCGCCCCTCACCTCGAACTTATGTCCCCTCGTGATTGACCCTTCAACTAAGGGGAACAGCTGCTCCCTATCCACCCTGTCCGTGCCCCTCATAATCTTGTACACCTCGATTAGGTCACCCCTCAGTCTTCTCTGCTCCAATGAAAACAACCCAAATCTATCCAACCTCTCTTCATAACTTAAATGTTTCATCCCAGGCAACATCCTGGTGAATCTGTTCTGCACCCCCTCCAGTGCAACCACATCCTTCCTATAATATGGCAACCAGAACTCACACAGTGACAAAAACAGAATTACCTGGAAAAACTCAGCAGGTCTGGCAGCATCGGCGGAGCAGAAAAGAGTTGAAATTTCGAGTCCGCATGACCCTTCAACAGAACTAGGTGAATCCAAGGAAGAGGTGAAATATAAGCTGGTTTAAGGTGTGTGTGTGTGTGTGTGGGGGGGGGGGGGGGTGGTGGGGGGAGAAGTGGAGGAGAGTGGTGTGGTTGTAGGGACAAACAAGCAATGATAGAAGCAGATCATCAAAAGATGTCACAGACAACAGAACAAAAGAACACATAGGTGGTAACATTGGTGATCTTATCTAAATGAATGTGCTAATTAAGAATGGATGGTAGGGCACTCAAGGTATAGCTCTAGTGGGGGTGGGGGGAGCATAAGAGATTTAAAAATATTTAAAAATAATGGAAATAGGTGGGAAAAGAAAAATCTATATAATTTATTGGAAAAAACAAAAGGAAGGGGGAAGAAACAGAAAGGGGGTGGGGATGGAGGAGGGAGCTCAAGACCTAAAGTTGTTGAATTCAATATTCAGTCCGGAAGGCTGTAAAGTGCCTAGTCGGAAGATGAGGTGTTGTCCTCCAGTTTGCGTTGGGCTTCACTGGAACAATGCAGCAAACCAAGGACAGACATGTGGGCAAGAGAGCAGGGTGGAGTGTTAAAATGGCAAGCGACAGGGAGGTTTGGGTCATTCTTGCGGACAGGCCGCAGGTGTTCTGCAAAGCGGTCGCCCACTTTACGTTTGGTCTCTCCAATGTAGAGGAGACCACATTGGGAGCAACGAATGCAGTAGACTAAGTTGGGGGAAATGCAAGTGAAATGCTGCTTCACTTGAAAGGAGTGTTTGGGCCCTTGGACGGTGAGGAGAGAGGAAGTGAAGGGGCAGGTGTTACATCTTTTGCGTGGGCATGGGGTGGTGCCATAGGAGGGGGTTGAGGAGTAGGGAGTGATGGAGGAGTGGACCAGGGTGTCCCGGAGGGAACGATCCCTACGGAATGCCGACAGGGGGTGGTGAAGGGAAGATGTGTTTGGTGGTGGCATCATGCTGGAGTTGGCGGAAATGGTGAAGGATGATCCTTTGAATGCGGAGGCTGGTGGGGTGATAAGTGAAGACAAGGAGAACCCTATCATGTTTCTGGGAGGGAGGAGAAGGCGTGAGGGCGGATGCGCGGGAGATGGGCCGGACACGGTTGATGGCCCTGTCAACGACCGTGGGTGGAAAACCTCGGTTAAGGAAGAAGGAGGACATGTCAGAGGAACTGTTTTTGAAGGTAGCATCATCGGAACAGATGCGACGGAGGCGAAGAAACTGAGAGAATGGGATGGAGTCCTTACAGGAAGTGGGGTGTGAGGAGCTGTAGTTGAGGGAGCTGTGGGAGTCGGTAGGTTTGTAATAGATATTGGTGGACAGTCTATCACCAGAGATTGAGACAGAGAGGTCAAGGAAGGGAAGGGAAGTGTCAGAGATGGACCATGTGAAAATGATGGAGGGGTGGAGATTGGAAGCAAAATTAATAAATTTTTCCAAGTCCTGACGAGAGCATGAAGCAGCACCGAGGTAATCGTCGATGTACCGGAGAAAGAGTTGTGGAAGGGGGCCGGAGTAGGACTGGAACAAGGAATGTTCCACATACCCCATAAAGAGACAGGCATAGCTGGGGCCAGTGCGGGTACCCTTGGCACACCTTTTATTTGGAGGAAGTGAGAGGAGTTGAAGGAGAAATTGTTCAGTGTGAGAACAAGTTCAGCCAGACGGAGGAGAGTAGTGGTGGATGGGGATTGTTCGGGCCTCTGTTCGAGGAAGAAGCTAAGGGCCCTCAGACCATCCTGGTGGGGGATGGAGGTGTAGAGGGATTGGACGCCATGGTGAAGAGGAAGCGGTTGGGGCCAGGGAACTAGAAATTGTTGATGTGACGTAAGGTGTCAGAGGAATCACGGATGTAGGTGGGAAGGGACTGGACAAGGGGAGAGAGAAGGGAGTCAAGATAATGAGAAATGAGTTCTGTGGGACAGGAGCAGGCTGACACGATCGGTCTACCGGGAGAGTTCTGTTTGTGGATTTTGGGTAGGAGGTAGAAGCGGGGTGTCCGAGGTTGGGCGACTATCAGGTTGGAAGCTGTGGGAGGAAGATCCCCAGAGGAGATAATGTCAGTGACAGTCCTGGAAACAATGTCTTGATGTTCAGTGGTAGGGTCATGGGTTCTCCTTCAACTCCTCTCACTTCCTCCAAATAAAAGGTGTGGCTATGGGTACCCGCATGGGCCCCAGCTATGCCTGTCTCTTTATGGGGTATGTGGAACATTCCTTGTTCCAGTCCTACTCCGGCCCCCTTCCACAACTCTTTCTCCGGTACATCGATGATTACTTCGGTGCTGCTTCATGCTCTCGTCAGGACTTAGAAAAATTTATTAATTTTCCTTCCAATCTCCACCCCTCCATCATTTTCACGTGGTCCATCTCTAACACTTCCCTTCCCTTCCTTGACCTCTCTGTCTCAATCTCTGGTGATAGACTGTCCACCAATATCCATTACAAACCTACCGATTCCCACAGCTACCTGGACCACAGCTCCTCACACCCCACTTCCTGTAAGGACTCCATCCCATTCCCTCAGTTCCTTCGCCTCTGTCGCATCTGTTCCGATGATGCTACCTTCAAAAACAGTTCCTCTGACATGTCCTCCTTCTTCCTTAACCGAGGTTTTCCACCCACGGTCGTTGACAGGGCCCTCAACCGTGTCCGGCCCATCTCCTGCGTATCCGCCCTCGCGCCTTCTCCTCCCTCCCAGAAACATGATAGGGTCCCCGTGTCCTCACTTAACACCCCACCAGCCTCTGCATTCAAAGGATCATCCTCCGCCATTTCCGCCAACTCCAGCATGATGCCACCACCAAACACATCTTCCCTTCACCACCCCCTGTCAGCATTCCGTAGGGATCGTTCCCTCCGGGACACCCTGGTCCACTTCTCCATCACTCCCTACTCCTCAACCCCCTCCTATGGCACCACCCCATGCCCACGCAAAAGACGTAACACCTGCCCCTTCACTTCCTCTCTCCTCACCGTCCAAGGGCCCAAACACTCCTTTCAAGTGAAGCAGCATTTCACTTGCATTTCCCCCAACTTAGTCTACTGCATTTGTTGCTCCCGATGTGGTCTCCTCTACATTGGAGAGACCAAACGTAAAGTGGGCGACCGCTTTGCAGAACACCTGCGGACTGTCCGCAAGAATGACCCAAACCTCCCTGTCGCTTGCCATTTTAACACTCCACCCTGCTCTCTTGCCCACATGTCTGTCCTTGGTTTGCTGCATTGTTCCAGTGAAGCCCAACGCAAACTGGAGGACAACACCTCATCTTCCGACTAGGCACTTTACAGCCTTCCGGACTGAATTTTGAATTCAACAACTTTAGGTCTTGAGCTCCCTCCTCCATCCCCACCCCCTTTCTGTTTCTTCCCCCTTCCTTTTGTTTTTTCCAATAAATTATATAGATTTTTCTTTTCCCACCTATTTCCATTATTTTTAAATATTTTTAAATCTCTTATGCTCCCCCCACCCCCACTAGAGCTATACCTTGAGTGCCCTACCATCCATTCTTAATTAGCACATTCGTTTAGATAAGATCACCAACGTTACCACATATGTGTTCTTTTGTTCTGTTGTCTGTGACATCTTTTGATGATCTGCTTCTATCATTGCTTGTTTGTCCCTACAACCACACCACTCCCCTCCACTTCTCTCCCCCCACCCAAACTGCCACCGCCACCACCCCCCCCCCCCCCACACACACACACACACACACACACACACACACACACCTTAAACCAGTATATATTTCACCCCTTCCTTGGATTCACCTAGTTCTGCTGAAGGGTCATGAGGACTCGAAACGTCAACTCTTCTCCGCCGATGCTGCCAGACCTGCTGAGTTTTTCCAGGTAATTCAGCATTTGTTTTGGATTTCCAGCATCCGCAGATTTTTTGTTTTTACCTCACACAGTGACTCCAGCTGTGGCCTCGCCAAGGTTCTATACAACTCCAACATGACCTCCCTACTTTTGTAATCTATGCCTCGATTGATAAAGGCAAGTATCCCATATGCCTTTTTCACCACCCCACGAACATGCTCCTCCGCCTTCAGAGATCTATGAACACACATGCCAAGGTCTCTTTGTTCCTCAGAACTTCCAAGTGTCATGCCGTTCACTGAATACTTCCTTGTCAAATTACTCCTTCCAAAGTGTATCACCTCACACTTTTCAGGGTTAAATTCCACCTGCCACTTATCTGCCCATTTGACCATCTCGTCTATATCTTCCTTTAGCCCAAGACACTCAACCTCACTGTTAACCACCCGGCCAATCTTTATGTCATCTGCAAACTTACTAATCCTCCCCCCCACATAGTCATCTATGTCGTTTATATAAATGACGAATATTAGGGGACCCAGCACAGATCCCTGTGGTACGCCACTGGACACTGGCTTCTAGTCACTCTGTCCTCACCCTCTGTCTCCTACAACTAAGTCAGTTTTGAATCCACCTCATGAAATTACCCTGTATCCCATGTGCATTTGCCTTCTTTATAAGTCTCCCATTGGGATCTTATATAATGCTTTACTGAAATCCATATAAACTACATCAACTGCACTACTCTCATTTACAGACCTGGTCACCTTCTCAAAAAATTCAATCAAATTTGTTAGGCATAACATCCCTCTGACAAAGCCATGCTGACTATTCCTGATCAAACCTTGCCTCTCCAAGTGGAGATAGATTATCTCCTTCAGAATTTTCATTGGGTCAAATCCCTGGAATTTCCTAACAGATGTAGCTACACTGCATGAGCAGTTCAAGAAGGCGGCCCACCATCGCCTTCTCAAGGACAATTAAAGATGGGCAATAAATGCTCACCTAGGCAGCAATACCCACATCTCATGAATGAATAAAAAAAATGTACCAGGTCCCCCTGTATCACTGAGTTCTGCAATCTTCCTTCATTTAAATAGTATACCACGTTTCAACTCTTCATGCCAAAGTGAGCAAGTTCACATTTACCCATGTTATACTGCACCTGCCAAATGTTTTGCCCACTAAACAGGAGCATGAGTAGACCATTCGGCCCCTCGAGCATGCTCCATTCAACAAGACCATGGCTGTCTGATTGTGACCTTAACTCCACTTTCCTGTGTGTCCCCATAACCCTTGACTCTCTTGTCAATCAAAAATCTGTCTAACTCAGTCTTGAATATATTTAATGATTCAGCCTCCACTGCTCTCATAAAAGGGATTTTGAAAGACTAGTGACTCTGTGAGAGAAGAAATTCCTACTTATCTCCATCTTAAATGGGAGACCCCTTATTTTAAGTTTCCTCTTTCTAGATACCCCACAAAGAGAAATATCCTCTCAGCATCTTCCCTGTCAAGCTCTGTCAGAAACTTTTAATAAGTTTTAATAAGATCACCTCTCATTCTTTTAAACCCCATGAATCTGCCCCAACCTGCTCAACCTTTCTTCATAAGACAGCCACCTCCTGTACACTTTTTAGAATTGTACTTTTTATTTTGCATTGTGTCTCCTTGTTCTTCCTACCAAAACAAATTACTTATACTCTTCTTGGCATTAAATTTCATCTGCCACTTGTCCACCCATTCCACCAGCCTGTGTCACCTTGAAATTTATCACTATCCACCTCACAGTTCATAATACTTCCACTTTTTGTGTCATCCTCAAATTTTCCAGTTGTGCAGGGGTCATAATACAAACCCCTGGGGAGACCCACTATATACTTAGCTCCAGTCTGAAGAACAATCATTCACCATTGCTGTCTGCTTCCTGTCACTCAGCCGATTGCGTATCCCTGCTGCTACTGTCCCTTTTATTCTAACTTTGCTAAGAATCTTTTTATGTTGCACTTTATCAAATTGATTTTGGAAGTTCATCTGTACCACGTTGACCGCATGACCCTGATCATGTTACCTAATGAAAAAATTCAAACAAGTTACTTGACCATACGGAAACTCTTTCCAAGACTTAAGGATCCTTAAAGAAGACAAGATCTGTAAGTTGGTACCCATGATATCAATGTTCATACCACTTCAACAAGTATCATGCCATCTAACTGGATGCTATGCCAAGTGCAGTGCCCTTTGGCATGTCAATGTTACTTATTGTTGGGAAACATTTTGAAAGCACCCCAGTCAAAGTATTTCATGATGCAAGATGAAAGAAAGTATGACAGGAAGATTGATTGTCACCAATACCATATTCAGCACACCTGCCGTGGTATCAGAAATCATGTCTACTACTTGGTAATGATTATAGAGAGATGACTCCGCAAGATGTGGTTCAGTAAGGAACCAGGGCCAGGTGCTTGACTGAATAAATTGGCATTGTTTAAATGAATCAACCAGGAGAAAACACATGTCGCTGACCTTCAGCCAATGAGTGTGCAGCCTGATCCTACTGCTTTAGTTGTCACTTTGCCAATCTGATTTGCTTCAATAATCTGATCAAATTTTTTGAGAGTGATAAAACATTTGGATGAGAGTCATTCACTATGCATAAATTACTTGGTTTTCAGAAATAGCATATAACAATGCTATACACATGAGAATTTGTTTTCAGACTAAGGCTCATGGAATTAAGAAAATTATTACGTTGGTTTGAAAAGTGATTTGGCGATAGGAACCACAAGGATGATAAATATAAAAAAAGCTCTGTCTGCAGGCAATGATAAGTGAAGTTCCAGAAGGTTTTCTTTTGAGTATCTTCTTGTTCACATTTATTAATAAATCACTTGCCAGAAAGTAGTTGTGTTTTTAAATTGCTAGCGTTAGCAAGCAATGTGGCTGAATGACAAGTTTAAGAGAAATAAACAGTATTAAAAGTTATCTAGATCAGTTAAGCAGATGGAGTAAGGAGGAGGGGATACATTTTAATGAGAAATAAATTCATGTATAAGATTATGCTTACTGGAATAAGAACTAGCAAATATATACACAACATAAGATTGTCCATCAGCAAAGTTGAACAAAGGAAAGGAAAAAAAATGACGTGCTTTCTGATCATTCATAATGTTTCCAGTTGTCATAAATCACCATACACATCCGAGGATGTCTGATTAAAAGTCAAAAGAAGCTATTGTAAGCTTTTATAGATCACCAAGGAAGGTACATTTGAACAATGATGGACAAGTGATATTCAGAATCAAAGGATTTTAGAATTTTAAAGCATAAGAACAGACTCATAGAGCTTATTTCTTTTCAAGAATGAGGACATAATCCTGATCTTTAAAATGATCAGACACATAAATGTTATACGGCTGAAACTGAGAATTGCAAGTCAAAACTAACAAGATTAGAAAAAAAAAAATTTATTTCTAAAAATTAGCATTGGCGCTACAGAAGCATTGAAGCATTGGTGCCCAAATGCCGAAAATAGCAGACAATCTACTTCTGGCCACTTAGGGTGCAGCACACCATGCTTATAAAGGAACTGTTCGTTTGGTGGTGTCATTTGGTGTCTAATGCTAATGTGAAGCTGAACCTGCCATTTTGGATGTTACAGATCCTGTAAAAACCCTTAGAAACCTTTTCTTAAACACTCTCAACTGAATATGGGTTGATCTGCTTGAGGGACCACCCCCTCCCACCCCCCCTCAACACACACGCACATACACATGCTCCTCCGAGTACTTTTTAAAAGCATCATAATGGGACTTTCAGTTGAGATGCTTTTGACTTTCATTTGTGTTGCAGTTAGTGGAAGTACTACATACCATGTTATTGGAAGAGTTCTGAAAAGTTGTTGGAGACAGAAGTGAGTGGTGCTTACTGCTTCCAAAGAGTACATTGAAGTTTGAAACTGTATCTGCAGAAAGCCTACTATCACTCACTAGGGCTATGATTCCAGTCTCTTTTGATTTGGCTATAGCACGAGATGGACCATGGGCAGCAGAAAAGGGAAGCTGTGAGCAGAGGGAGGAGGTGGACTCTCAGTAGAAGGCCATACCTACCTTGGATCCTCACGGAGCATATCTCCTAACTTTACCGCAGCTAGAGGCAGTACCTGGCACAGCACACCAAAGAAGTGATCACTCAATTGTGTCACCTCCTTGAACTGGACTTGCAGCAGCAGAACAGGATGAAGAAGGCACTACCATTGGCTGTGAGGATCACCATGATTCTCAACTTCTACACTGTTAACACCTCACATCACTACTTCAGGGAGGCAATTGAGACCCTGTGCACAAGGAGAGGGACCAACACAGTTTTCTCTCTAATCAGAGAGAAATAGGAGTAAGTAAGTGCCTTTGCAAAGGTCGAGGGATTTCCCAAAGGTGCATTTGGCTCTGCAGCCGCCACTTCTGAAAGGGGATATGTACTGAAACTTCAAGAGATGCCACTTCCTCACATAAAAATTAAAAGCAAGAGTGGAACATTCGGCCCCTTGAGCCAGCTCCGCCATTCATTGAGATGTGGCCTTAACTCCACTTCCCTGCCTTTCCCCCATAACGCTTGACTCCCATGTCAATCAAAAATCTGTCTAACTCAGTCTTGAATATATTCAATAACCCAGCTGCACTGCTCGCTGGGGATGAGAATTCCAAACACCAACAACCTTTAAGAGAAGAATTTCTCCCTCATCTCCATCTTACATGGGAGACCCTTTATTTTGAAACTGTGCCCCCTACTTCTAGATTCCCCCACGAGAATAAACATTTCCTCAGCATCTACCTGTCATCTCCTCAGAATCATCAGACTGTCCCAGGATCCTGGGAACAAGTCTGGTGAACCTTCACTGCACTCCCTCAATGGCATTAATATCCTTCCAAAGGTAAAGGGTCCAAAACTGCACACAATACTCCAGGTGTCGTCTAACCAAGGTTCGACACAATTGAAGTAAGACTTTGGTACTCCTGTACTCAAATCCTCTTGCAATAAAGGCTAACAGACCGTTAGTCTTCCTAATTGCTTGCTGCACCTGTGTGTTAGCTTTCAATGATTCCTTGACAAGGACACCCAAGTCCCTTTGTACATCTACACTTTCTAATCTCTTACCATTTACCATGACATATTTCATAAGCATCCTATTCTGCTTCATCGTACTCTATTTCTGCCATCATTCAGGGAGCTCTGGCTTTGTTTTTCCTACTTCTCCAACTTGTGGGAATGTACCTTGACTGAAACCAAACTATCTCCTCTTCAACGGTAGCCCATTGTTTGTCAAAGATTTTTGTCTTACACTCCTCAGGGCCATCACAAGAAAACCAATGTCAGGGGAAGCAACAACTTTGTACTGTATGAGAAGAGAGTGCTGATTGGTCGGCAAGTGGACTCTGGTAGCGGCATTGCCGTGGAAAATGCATCAGTTAATGGAATGTTGTGAAGCCATTAGAGAGGGTGCAGAAACGATTCATGAGAATGGTTCCATGAATGAGGAAATTCAGTTAAGATAGATTCAGGAGGTTATAGAAAGGAAGGTTGAGAAGATATTTGATAGAGGTATTCAAAATTATGAGGGGTCTGGACAGAATAGATATGGAGAAGCTGTTCCCACTCATGAAGGGATTGAGAACAAGAGGGCACAGGTTTAAAGTAATTGGTAAAAGAAGCAAAAGTGATAGAAGGAGAATTTTTTTTACGCAGCAAGTGGTTAGGGTTTGAAATGCAATTCAACTGTAGCATTAAAAGGGAATTAGACTGTAATCTGAAAAGAAAGAATGTGCAGGGTTACAGGGAGAAGGCGGGGGAATGTTACTAGGTGAGTTGCTCATTCAGGGAGCTGGTGCAGACAAAATGGGCCAAATGGCCTCCTTCTGGGTCATAATAATTCTGTGATTCTGTAAAGACAGACAAAAAGTCATTGTTTAGTTTCTCCACCATTTCCCTATTTTCCATTATGAACTCTTCTGTCTCCACCCATAATGGACCCACATTTGTCCTTGCTAATCTTTTCCTTTTTACATAACTAAAGAAACTTTTACAGTCTGCCTTTATGTATCTAGCTAGCTTGCACTCATGTTCTCTTTTTCCTTTCCTTATCAGTTTCTTGGTCCTCCTTTGCTAGATTCTAAATTGCCCCCAATCCTTGGGTTTACCACATTTTTTGACATCCTTCTAAGTCACTTCCTTTGATCTAATGCAATCTTTAACTTCTTTTGTTAGCCACAGTTGGTTTACCTTTCCTGTTGGGAAAGTCTTAAGAACTACAGCTGAGATGTTATCAGGACCCATAGCCTTTAGTGTATACAATGCCTTCAGCCATTTCCTGATATCATGTGAAGTGAATCGAATTGTCTG
Source organism: Carcharodon carcharias (assembly GCF_017639515.1). Classification (NCBI taxonomy): domain Eukaryota; kingdom Metazoa; phylum Chordata; class Chondrichthyes; order Lamniformes; family Lamnidae; genus Carcharodon; species Carcharodon carcharias. The sequence goes on from NC_054469.1 coordinate 95,118,315, forward strand.
AAGACTAGCATTTATGATTATGTGGACCTGTGGACTAGGCTTAGGTAGATCATCCACTCGGCATTTTTAGATGATGATGCAAATGCTTCAACCTTGTCTTTTGCATTGACATGGTTGGTTTTGCCACCATTGAGGATGGGGATGTTCTTGGAGCTTTCTCCTTATTTTGGTTGTTTAATTGCCCACACCATTTACGACTGGATGTGGCAGGACTGCGGAGCCCATAAACTCTCAAAATTAATGGCAACACAAACCCATGTTTGAGGGGCCGTCAGATTCTAAACAAGGGACTATGATACACAACTCTTGGCCAAGTTGAAAGTTAAATGCAGAAGGCCAACTAGCAAGATACCTTGTCCAGCTCAGATCAGGGGCAATGATATTCAGATGCTCATGGAGTGACCAAACTTTAAGCAAGCACATTTTCAATTTGGTATATAAGCAAATTGCAGGTGTACACTCAATAACCTGTAGTGGTTCCGAGGACATGTTATATTGCGCTAAATGCAACAGGACCACAATTGTATCTGTTACACCAACCTCAGAAAGAAGTTGGACAGACAAATTCAGTGATGTACTGAGCAGAGCTATAATTTTTTGAAGCTGTGACCTTCAATAAGATTATATTGTATTTTCAAAACAAGTTATTTCACACAATAAAGGTAAAAATACACTACTCTTTTAAAGTTAGTGTACTTATCATTGACCCTTTCTAAGGTTTAAATAATTGAGTTTTTGATACCAGGAATTGTTTTTTTTAAATGCACAAGTTTAATTCACAGATCACTGCAACTTTCTATTTTGTTCATTTTAATTATTGTGCAAGTTGCTACATATTTTTGCTAACAAGAATTACTAACTATTTTGACAGACAACTTCCACAATATTGAGAGAACTACATGATATAACAGGAGAATATTGTCAAACTAGACAACCAGCTACAGAATCTTCTAGTATTCTTCCTCCTGCTCCTCCTCCTGCTCCTCATCCAGATTCTCCAAAAACTGGGAAGTTTACGACCAAAACTGTTGCGAATTTAGAAGAGGCACGAACTGCATTATTGGAAGCAATTCAGTCTGGCACCGGTGTAGCGCGCCTTAGAAAGGTAAGAGTTCTTTAACAATTACTTATTGTTTTTAATGTATTAAAACCTAAGTTCACAACTCTTTCCCTCTTTTCTTTTTCTCCGCCAATTAAATTTTCACGCGAAAGTGATCAACTGTTAGGTGGTTCCCACAGAGAGGGGTGAGTAGTTGGGGAATGTTAACTAGAGTAAGTACACCCCACTTCCCTTTCATCCATTTCCCAGTGACCAACTTCAGACCTGCATTGCTGGAGGGCAGGGAGCAGGTTACTCCCAACTCTGGACATTAGATGAGATGATTTGCATGCAGGGCTAAATGACTAAGGGGAAATTGAGAAGCTTCAGAAAAATAACTTGGAGCCAAAATTCTATGTTATGTCTAGGCTAGGTTTGGTGAAACCCCTCAGGAAAATGGAGGATGAAACTGCCTCAGAAGTTTTCTGTTTGCCTTGATCCACTCCTTACAATGTAAAACACAGCCAGGGGATGTGGAACCAGGATAGCTACTCCTTGACAAAAACAAAAATAGCTGGAAAAACTCAGCAGGTCTGACAGCATCCGTGGAGAGGAAGACAGAGTTAATGTTTCAAGGCTGTATGACTCTTCATCAGAACAAAAGAGAAATAGAAATGTGGTGACATATGTACTGTTTAAGGGGGGTGGGACAGATGGAGCTGGATAGAGGGCCAGTGATAGATGGAGGCAAAGGATAAATTGCCAAAGATGTCATAAACAAAGGTCAAAGGGCTGCTGACACTGGTGATATTAGCTAAAGGATGTGCTATTGGTGGCATTAAGGGTAGAAAGCAGGATGAGCAAATGACAGCTGGCCCTAGTGGGGGTGGGGTAGGGGGAAGGGATTGAAATAGGCTAAAAGGTGGAGATAAAACAATGGATGGAAATAAATAATAAAACTAATAATTAAAAATAGGTGGGAAAAGAAAATTATATGTATATATAAAAGAAAACATATTATTAGATAAAAGAGGATCAAAAAGGGGGCGAGGATGGAGGAAAGAGTTTATGATCTAAAGTTGTTGAACTCAACATTAAGTCTGGAAGGCTGTAAAATGCTTAATCGGAAGATGAGGTGCTGTTCCTCCAGTTTGTGTTGAGCTTCACTGGAAGATTGCAGCATGCCAAGGGTGGACATGTGGGCATGAGAGCAGGGTGGTGTGTTGAAATGACAAGCGACAGGGAGGTCTGGGTCATGCTTGCGGACAGACCGAAGGTGTTCCGCAAAGTAGTCACCCAGTCTGCGTTTGGTCTCTCCAATGTAGAGGAGACCGTATTAGGAGCAGCGAATGCAGCAGACTAAATTGAGGGAAGTGCAAGTGAAGTGCTGCTTCACTTGAAAGGAGTGTTTGGGCCCTTGGATGGTGAGGAGGGGGGGAAGTAAAGGGGCAGGTGTTGCACCTTCAGTGGTTGCATGAGAAGGTGCCGTGGGAGGGGATTGAGGTGTAGGGGATGATGGAGGAGTGAACCAGGGTGTCCCGGAGGGAAAGGTCCCTACGGAATGCCGCCGGGGGGGTGAAGGGAAGATGTGTTTGGTGGTGCCATCATGCTGGAGTTGGCGGAAATGACGGAGGATGATCCTTTGAATGCGGAGGCTGGTGGGGTGATAACGGAAGACAGGGGGGACCCTATCATGGTTCTGGGAGGGGGAAGAAGGTGTGAGGGCGAATGCACCGCAGATGGGCCGACACGGTTGAGGGCCTTGTCAACCACTGTGGGTGGAAAACCTTGGTTAAGGAAGACAGGTCAGAAGAACTGTTCTGGAAAGTGGCATTATCGGAACAGATGCAACGGAGGAGAAGGAACTGAGAGAATGGAATGGAGTCCTTACAGGAGGAGCTGTAGTCGAAGTAGCTGTGGGAGTCAGTGGGCTTGTAATGAATATTGGTGGATAGTCTATCACCAGAAATTGAGACAGAGAGGTCAAGGAAGGGAAGGGAAGTGTCAGTTATGGACCATGTGAAAATGGAGGGGTGGAAATTGGAAGCAAAATTAATAAATTTTTCCAGATCAGGACTAGAGCATGAAGCGGCACCTAAGCAGTCATTGATGTACTGGAGATAGAATTGTGGGAGGGAGCCAGAGTAGGACTGGAACAAGGAATGTTCCACTAACCCCATAAAGATACAGGCATAACTGGGGCCCATGCAGGACCCATAGCCACACCTTTTATTTGGAGGAGGTGAGAGGAGTTTAAGGAGAAATTGTTCAGTGAGAGGACAAGTTCAGCCAGACGGAGGAGAGTAGTGGTGGATGGGGATTGTTCGAGCCTCTGTTCAAGAAAGTGGAAAGCCCTCAGACCATCCTGGTGTGGGATGGAGGTGTAGAGGGATTGGACATCATGGTGAAGAGGAGACGGTTAGGGCCAGGGAACTGGAAATTGTTGATATGATGTAGGGCGTCAGAGGAATCACGGATGTAGGTGGGAAGAGACTGGACAAGGTGAAAGAGAATGGAGTCAAGATAGCAAGAAATGAGTTCCATGAGGCAGGAACAGGTTGACACAATTGGTCTGCCGGGACAGTCCTGTTTGTGGATTTTGGGTAGGAGGTAGAAGTGGGCCATCCAAGTTTGGGAGACTGTGAGGTTGGAAGCTGTGGAGGGAAGATCTCCAGGGGAGATGAGGTCATTGACAGTCCTGGAAACAATGGCTTGATGTTCAGCAGTGGGGTCATGTTCCAGGGGGAAGTTGGAGGAAGTGTCTGCGAATTGGCGCTCAGCCTCTGCGAGGTAGAGGTCAGTACGCCAGACAACAACAGCGCCACCCTTGTCAGCAGGTTTGATGACAAAGTCAGGGTTGGACCTGAGAGAACGGAGTGTGGCAAGTTCAGAAAGAGACAGGTTAGAGCGGGCAAGAGGAACAGAGAAGTTGAGATGACTGATGTCATGCCAACAGTTCTCAATGAAACGATCAAGAGCAGGTAAGAATCCAGAGGGAGGGGTACAGGTGGAGGGAGAAAATTGGAGGCGGGTAAAAGGATCCGTTGAGCTGGGGAGGGAACCCTGCCCAAAGAAGTGAGCACGGAGACAAAGGCGGCGGAAGAAGAGTTCAGCATCGTGCCGAGCCTGAAATTCATTGAGGTGAGGGCATAAGGGTATGAAACTTGAGTCATTTGCTGAGCACTGAACGTTCAGCATCAGAGAGGGGAAGGTCAGGGGTATGGTGAATACACAGCTGGGGCTCAGATTAGAAGACGAGATGGGGTCAGAGGATGGGCAGAGGTGGAGGGTTCTGGATGGGCATTGGTGTCGATGAGTTGTTGGATCTTGAGTTCCTTAACACCTGAACCATAGCTACTCCTTGAACTGGGAGGTGTCTTTCCTGAGCCTGAAAGTGGACTTGGTATAGTAATGGCTGCTTGTATGCTAAGTGAATGCAAGAGTACAGGTCTCCACAAAAGTATGTGGAGGTGCCACCTGGCCAGGCAAGCCTCACTAGATTTTGACAGGACGGCCTGCTTGTTTTGGGTGAGGGGGAAGGGGTGGTGATGTTAATAGGACCATGGCCAGGGGTAGGAAGACTATTGGAAAACCTCCATGCATCTCCCCACAGGTGGGCATCAGAGTTTTGGGCAGGTAGATAATGGAGATGTGCTCAAAGTCATTCTTGCAATTGCCATTCATATGCTAATGACATGGCATATGATTCCACTGATCCTGCAAACCCTAGGGGGGTTTTAGCCAAAAGGCACACAATATGGGGAGATGATAGTGTAGTGGCAATGGCAAGGCTAATGGTCTGGAGACACAGGTTCAAATCCCACCATGAAATTTGAACCTGTGGACCTGTAATTTGGTGGAATTTGAATTCCATTAATAAATGTGGAATATGAAGCTAGTAATGGAGACTGTGAAATTATAATAAAAATCTGGAATTAAAAGTTTACTGATGATCATGTCGATTGTTGTCTTTACCTGGTCTGATTTACATGTGACTTCAGACCCACAGCAATGTGTTTTTTTTTATTATTCATTCATGGGATGTGGGCATCACTGGCTAGGCCAGCATTTATTGCCCATCCCAATTTGCCCTTGTTCAGAGGGCATTTGAGAGTCAACCACATTGTTGTGGGTCTGGAGCCACATGTAGGCTAGACCAGGTGAGAACAGTAGATTTCCTTCCCTAAAGGACATTAATGAACCAGATGGGTTTTTACAACAATCAACAATGGTTTTACAGTCGTCATTAGACTTTTAATTCCAGATTCTTATTGAGCTCAAATTCCACCGTCTGCCATGGCGTCATTCGAACCCAGGACCCAGAGCATTACCCTGGGTCTCTAGATTACTAGTCCAGCGACAATACCGCTACACCATTGCCTCCCCCGGTTTACTCTTAACTGTCCCATGAAATGGCCGAGCAAACCACTCAGTTCATGGGCAATTAGGGATGGGTAACAAATGCTGGCCTTTCCAGCAACATCCACATCCGGTGGAAGAATAAAGAAAGAAAAATTGCATTTAACATTACGTTGTAATCCTCAGGATTGTGAGCCAAGGAATTTCAGGGCCACGTTTAACATAATGACATGGTCCATGTTTTTTTCCTTCAGCCTGCAGCAGTAAGATTCACAACTCTTTTTCTCTCTCTCTCTTCCTTCAATTGTGGACATTTGGCATAGTTTCTAGGGATTTGCAACAAGTAGTGAAAAGGCTGAATTTATTGATTTTTGGAACATTGTTGTTTCTAGACTGGAAAAATAATTTGCACAACTGGGGGTTTATTGATTTGCAGTGTTCCTTGGGGGGTGTTAGAGTATGATTGCAATCCGTACAGCTGAATTGACATAGCTTTTAAGATACTGTTATTGCTGGCTTATTGGGAGTAGGATGGACCGGGTGCAATGCTGAATACTATGGAGGTGAAGCATCGGGCAGAATTTTCATTCCAGGATCCCATTCCCACCATTGGGATGAAATGCAGATCAGGAACCCTGAAATGCCATTTTTCTTTTGTCATAACCTTCTTGGAACAGAATTGTCACACCATGCAGGATGCTTCTGGAACATTTAAAGGAGCAGTGCCATAATTGATTTGAATGTTCCAGGGAGTTCTGCCACCTGCTACAAGAGAACCTGCAGCTTTCCCTTAGCCAGGCACAACCCTGCTGATGCCAATCCAGGTCACTACTGCCTGAAATATATTTACCTCGTTATATCTGAGCTAAATAACATCTGTTAGTCAGCAGTACCTTCCTGCATAAAATAGATAACTGATGCCTTGTTATGAAGCACCTACAATTACATCCAGTTCCGCAACCCCAACCCCCCAACCCACTCCTGCTAACCCCTGGACCTTTAGGAGCAGTACCATGCTTACTTCATCAGGTTCTGCTGCAGAGTAGGATTTTCCAAAGTCCATGTAGTAATTGGTGCCACTCATGGTTCAGCTGAAAAGGAGTGCCCTTATATGAACCATAAGGACTTCCACTTAATTAACATGCAACTTGTGCATAGCTATTTACACCAGAGCCAAATCCCCAGGCAGCTCTCATAATTTCTTCATTTACACCTGTCCTCCATTCACCACTCTTGATTTCACATATAGTGGGGCTGATCCCTTGAGGATCAAGATACCCACTCATCTCTTATTTTATTATTTCTCTTTAGAATCTATACACACAATAGCAGGGCCATCACAAAATTGCAGTTGGTGTTCTGAAGCAGCACTTCTTTTGCTTGGATACAACATGGGCATGATGCAGTACCAACCAGTCAAAATATCCAAGATATTGTGACTTGATGCATTTTGTACATCACCACAGAAAGACACTCACTAGGAGGACATGCACATAATAGCAATCTTGAGGAGGATCTGTCACGACCCGGATGGGAGTAGTGCACAGTTGATCTAGCCCCACTACTCCACAGGTCATACCATTAGATTAAAAATTTAATTTACTCACTAACATGGCCAATTGTTTACCTTCACTAATGGGACCCAGAATAAAAGAGACTTTAACCAGGCTTCTTTCAATAAACAACAAGCTTATTAGTTTATTTCAAACCAGTCTTGTTGAATAGAAAGGCAAAGCTTATCAACACACAGTATGGAATATGAAATTATACTAATTACTCTTTCGAGATACCCTAACTCTCTCTCTCACGTACACACATACACACACAAACACACAGATCCATGAAACAATCAATGACTCTGCACTACTTTTCAGGCAGACTCAGAATACTCAAGGCCACTCAATTCCAACATGTAGAACATCTCAGGAGCAGCTTATATTCACTTCCATCTGTAGACTCCAAAAGGCTGCTGTCTTTCTTCTCAAGCAGTCGGTCCTGCTCTTCTCAAGCAAAATCAAAATGTGCTTTTAAAACATAGTCTTCCAGGCATGTTTTTTCTTCAGAGCCATAAAACGCATGTGACCCCCTTTGTACACAGTTCACCCAGGTTAAGGGGTTGACAGTTTATTTTTCAATTGCTTAATTACCCTTTCTTGTAAAAGGATGCTTCTTCCAGGAATAGTAATCAAAGTCCTGCACTAAATCTTTAAGGGACAGTGTCTTTTAAAGCACAAATTCTTCCAGAATGTTCTAAGTCCATGAAGATGAACACAAACCCAAAAGCACAGGAGGTTGCTCTGCAAAGCAGTTTGCCGGAGACTGGACAGACCCTCATAAAGGATGCCATTTTCCAGACAGAATAACCCTCGCTATCCCACTTCAAGCACCATCTTCCTTGTCCCCTGATCATAAGAATTGCCAATGGATCTTCACCCTCATCACTGTTCCTCTTTGCACATTTCAACCCCTGTAATGAAAACTGAATCAATTAAGGAAATAGCTTGGTATCTGTGACCCTAGTGTTTGCTTTTCTTGTTATTAGGTTGTGAATGTTGTTGCCAAGCCTGGCATTTATTGCCCGTCCCTAATTGCCATTGAGAAGGTGGTGGTAAACTGCCTACTTGAACCGCTGCAGTCCATGTGGTGTAGGTACATCTACAGTGATGTTAGTGGGGGATTTCCAGGATTTTGAGTCAGTAACAATGAAGGAATGGCAATATAGTTCCAAGTCAGGATGATGTGTGAGTTGGAGGGAGAATTACAGTTGGTGGTGTGCCCATGCACTTGTTCTTCCAGGTGATAAAGGTCATAGGTTTGGAAGATGTTGTCGAAGGAACCTTGGCAAGTTGCTGCAATGCCTCTGGTAAGTGGTACACTCTGTTCCCACTATGCTCGATTGGCAGAGGGAGTGAATTTTTAAGGTGATAGATGGGAGGCTGCTCAAGCAGGCTGCTTTGTTCTTGGATGGTATTGAGCTTCTTGAGTATTATTGGAGCTGCACTCATCTAGGCAAGTGGAAGGTATTCCATCACACTCCTGACTTGTGCTTTGTAGATGGTGGACATCTATACCTGGGAGTCAGAAGATGAGTTACTTGGCATAGAATACCCAATCTTTGACTTGTTCTTGTAGCCACAGTAGTTATATGACTGGTTCAGTCACGTTTCTGGTCAATAGTAACTCCAGGGTGTTGATGGTGGGTGATTCAGCAATGGTAATGCCATTGAATGTCGAGGGGAGATGCTTCAATTCTCTGTTGTCGGACCTGGTCTTTGCCTGGCACTTGTGTGGCATGAATGTTATTTGCCACTTATCAGCCCAAGCATGAATGTTGTCTAGACTTTGCTGCATATAGACATGGACTCCTTTAGTATTTGAAGAGTGGCGAATGGTACTGAACAATGTGCAACTGTCAGCAAACATGCCCACTTCTGACCTTCTGTTAGAGGGAAGGCTACCATGGCACTTGCAACTGTGAGATGTGTGACAAATATAGATGAGACATGAGGTGACTTTCTGACCTTCATTTCCAAATGTATGGGCACCCCATAAAGTTGATGGTGAGGGATTTTGCTTGAGTCTTTCACTGTTCAAAGGGTTTGAAGGGGCCAGGCAGCAAGTTGAAAACTGGGCTGAAAGTAGGTTATAATTATTTTTAAACTTTGTTTGATTTTTGGGCCTGGAGTCCTTCTGACAGAGGGCCATTAGACCAGTGGCATGGCTACTTCTCTTCTGCCATCATTTCCTAATGCAAGGCCCTGCCAGGAGACAGAACAGCACCAGGAATGTGATATGAGTTTCCTTCAGTATCTTAATGTTTTTTAGTGCTTAGTTCAGACTTAGTAGAGAAAGACTGCTCCAGAGAATATCACCAACAATCCCAACTGGTTTATAATAGAACCACTTATTTGTTTGGGGATTGTTTACACAGCTGGGTCCTTCTCACCTGGCAGCTGGTTATTAACTAATTTATCAATATAAATTGAGACATATCAGTGCAGTCTGACCTTGACCTTTTGGTATTAAAGAAATTGTGTTTTTCCAAGATGCTTTTCAGCAAATTCAGATGGTTAGTATGCCATTCAGAGGATGATTTTAAATCAGATTATGTTTATAGGGGAGGCAAGTACAAAATGCACTCACTGACCTAGGTATCAGACCTGGATATTTTATTAATAAAAACAGGAAATGCCGGAAAAGCTCAGCAGGTCTGGCAGCATCCGTGGCGAGAGAAACAAAGTTAACGTTTTGAGTTCATGCAACCCTTCTTCAGAGAGCTCGGATTCAAAATGTTAACTCTGTTTTTCTCTCCACAGATGCTGCAGATCTGTTGAATTTTTCCAGTATTTCCTGTTTTTATTTCAGATTTCTAGCATCTGCATTATCTTGCTTTTATTTATCTGGGTATTTCATTGCCTGGGCTTTGTTTAAATTTGACAGGGACGTTCCCATCAGTCACATTGGGAATGGGAAGCCAGCCATTTTTTGGACATACTTTTCAGTGGGCCGCTAGAGGCCTATTTCAAGTGGGATTGCACCTCTCAAAGGGAGCTTGCATTCTCATGTTGCTGTCTTACTGCTGCAAAGTAGAAAATGAGTCAGAAGCAAAACTGCAGATTTTCTGTAGACTCATTGAAGATCTTGGTGCAAGAGGTGAGGGCGAAGGAAAAAGTTCACTTTCTCATTAATGAAAGGAAGAAAGCCAAAATGGAGCTTCACCAGGCCTGGAGAAAAGTACCTGAGGTTATTGGCAGCAGTAGCATCACCCCAGAGTTGAGTGAGATGCTGAAAGTGGTTCAATTACCTGACAAGAGCGGAAAGGGTGAGTATTTCTCTTCATTTCTCAATTTCTCAGTAATAACTGGCAATAGCCCTTCCCTCCATTCTCCCAGCACTGTTGACAATTCCCTCTCCTGCATCACATCCTTTACTGTCCATCACATGGGCACATTATACTAGTTCATTCTTAGTTCAAACATGCACTCACCTCATTTGCTATTTTCACATAAATGGGCATTCTGTTCTCACATGGTAATCAATGCAGAATTCCTCTCATGAATCCTTCCTCACTTCCCACACTAGCTATTTGCTTTCCATTCAATATCCTCCTCAACTTGATTGTATCTTGCTTCTTTTCTCTCTCAACATATAAAACTCTAGAAGACACTAATTAGGCCACAGCTAGACTACTGAGTACAATTCTGGTCACCAATTACAGCAAGGATGTAATCATACTGGAGAGGATACAGGGGAGATGTCAAGATTAGAAAGTTTTAGCTATGAAAAAAGATTGGATTGGGTAAAATTAGAAACGTAATAGGTTTTCAGCAGATGGAATGGGAGATGGTGGAAAAAGAAAAAAGGGGAATGTCTGTGATAAGGTGGAAAACAAGAGAGATCAGTGACCAAAGAGTTGTTGGTGCAAAGCTAAAGGGTATGTTAACAGGACAAGAAGAGGTGTGAATGGCAGAATGATGAGCAGCTGCTATCCGAAAGCAAAAGCAAGAGAAAAGTAAGAGTAAGATCGAAAAATGCAAAGAGAAAGAAACAAATCTGGCAGAGATTTTGATCTGAAATTGTTGAACTCAGCGTTGAGTCCAGAAGTCTATAGAGTTCCTAATCAAAAGATGAGGTGCTGTTCCTCAAGTTTCCATTGAGCTTCATTGGAGCACTGCAGTAGGCCAAGGACAGAGAGGTCAGTGTAAGAGCAGGGTAGAGAATTGAAATAACAGGCAACCAGAAGCTCAGTGTCATGCTTGCAGACTGACTGGAGTTGTTCTGCACAGTGGTCAATCAATCTGCATTTGGTCTCCCCAATATAGTGTAGACCACATTTTGTCAGCGAGTACAATGTATTAAATTGAAAAATTTACATGTAAATCAGTGTTTCACCTGGTAGGAGTGTTTGGGGCCTTGGGTCGTGAGGAGATAGTATAGTGTAGACCACATTTTGTCAGCAAGTACTATGTATTAAATTGAAAAATTTACATGTAAATTGGTGTTTCACCTGGTAGGAGTGTTTGGGGCCTTGGGTAGTGAGGAGATAGGATGTAAAAGTTTAAGCGTTGTATCTCCTGCACTTGCGTGGGAAGGGGCTGGCTGTTTGGGGTTGATTAAGGAGTGGACCTGTGTATCACGAAGGTAACAGTCCTGTCGGAATGTTGAAAGTTGTGGGGAGGGGAAGATGTGTTTAGTGATGGCATCATACTGAAGGTGGTGGAAATTGCTGAGGACGATCTGTAAAATACAGAAGATGGTGGATTGGAAGGTAAGGGCAAGGAGAATCTGATTGTGGCTCTGGGAGGAAGGGGAAGGATGAGAGCAGAAGTGTAGGAAATAGGTTGGACACGGTTGAGGGCCCTGTTAACCTCCGTGGTGGGGAGTCCTCAGTTGAAATGAAAGGAAGACATAGCAGAAACACTGGTATGGAACGTTGCATCATTGGAACTGGGCCCGACACGCCGACGGGTAAAATGATGTGAGAGGATGGGCGTGTGTCCTGGCGTCATCGCGTGTCATTTCAATATTGCATTCGGCAGGTGCGCAGGCCTATTAATAGGCTAGGTCAATAGCCTATTAAGGCTGCTAAGAAAGCAATTGACTTCATTAACAACGCTGCCCATCCAAACGTAAGGTTGGTGGTCAGGTGAAGAGCCCAAGCCGCCTTCGCATTTTCCAGGAAACCTCATCCACGGACAGGATGAGGTTTCCTGAAGGTTTTATGAAATTAATAAATAAATTTTGTAAGCTTCACAAACATGCCCCATCTCATGTCACATGAGGGACATGTTTAAATAATTTTTTACTTTATTATGTAAAAACTTTTATTATCTACTTAATCTCCCTGAGGCAGCTCCATGCCTCAGGGAGATTGCTGCGCTCTTCTGCGTGCGCAAAGGAGCACAGGCTCTGACTTTCCCTCCTCTACCCGTCTGCATAGGTAGCACTGAGTATTTAGATTTGTATTTAGATTTCTAAAAGATATTCAGCAACAAAGAGCTCATCGTGTTGGGGGTAATATATGAGCATGGATAGAGATTAGCTAACCACCAGAAAACAAGAGTCAGGATAAATGGGTCATTTTCAGGTTGGCAAACTATATCTAGTAGACTGCCACAGCGATCATTCAGTGCTGGAGCCTCAACTATTTCTAATGTATATTAATGACTTGGATGAAGGGACAGAGTTTATTGTCAAATTTACTGATATAAAGATAGGTAGGAAAGCAAGTTGGGAGGAGGACACAAAGAGTCTGCAAAGAGATAGACAGATTAAGTAAATGGGCAAAAAGTTTGGCAGGTGTAGTATAATGTGGAAAAATGTGAGGTTGTCCTCTCTGGTGGGAAGAACAGAGAAAGAATCAACATTATTTAAATGGAGAGAAGCTGCAGAACGCTGTGGTACAGAGGGAACTGGGTATCCTTGTATCACAAAAAGTTAGCATGCTGTTACAGCAAGTAATTAGGAAGGCAAACAGAACATTAACCTTTATTGCAAAGGGGATGGAGGATAGAAGTAGGAAGGTCTTGCTACAACTGTACAATTTATTTAAGGAGCCCTTTAAGGGCCCTTATTTGAGGAGGGATATATAAGTTCAGAGAAAGCTTATTAGATTGATTCATGAGATGAAGGGGTTGCCTTATGGGATAAAGATGAGCAGTTTGCACCTATATTCACTGGAGTTTAGAAGAATGAGAGATGATCTTATTGAAACATAAAGATTCATACTGGACTTGGCGGGTTGGATGCTGAGAGTATGTTTCCCCTCATGAGAAAATCTAGGACTAGGGGGCACCATTTCAAAATAAGGGTTCTCCCATATAAGAAGGAGATGAGGAGGAATTTCTTCTCTCGGAGGGTTATTAATCTTGGGAAGTCTCTACCCCAGAGAGCAGTGGAGGCTGGGTCATTGAATATATTCAAGGCCAAGTTAGACAGGTTTTTGATCTACAAAATGGTCAAGAGTTATGGGAGCCAGGCAGGAAAATTGAATTAAAGCCACAATCATATCAACCATGATCTTATTGAATGGCAGAGCTGAATCAAGGAGCCAAATGGTCTACTCTTGCTCCTGTTTCTTATGTCCTTATGTTGATGGTGAAAAGGAGACAGTTAGGGCCAGGGAATTGGAAAGTGTTAAAGTGACAGAAGACATCGGAAAATCATGGATTTAGGTGGCATTTTTCAGCCTTCCAACTCAACATTGAGTTCACAATTTCAGGCCCCAATCTCTTTCCCCGCCCCACCCCCACCACGCCCCTGCATTTTGTTTCCTTTTCTTTGTGTGGTTTGGTCTTACTCATGTTTTTCTCTTGCGTTTGCCTTCAGATGGCAGCTGTTCATCATTCTGCCATTCACCCCTCCTCTGATCGCATGCTTTCTTTCTTTACCACTGCCTTTGGCCATGCAACACCAACTCTTCTGTCATTGAATCTCTCCTGTCTTCCACCATATCAGAGACCTTCCCTTCTTTTTTTCCCCACTTTCCCCTATTTCATCTGCTTAAAACCACAGATGCTACCTTTTCTGTTTTTATTGCAGATTTCCAGCATCGGCAGTATTTTACTTTTAGATAGGCTGTGAGTGCTTTCTTGGAACAGTGGAAGCAAAGAAGAGATTTAATTGAGGTGTATAAAATTATGAGAGGTCTAGATAAGGTGAAGGGGGAGAGCGGCAGTGGGTCAGAGGGAAATGGGATCTGGAATGATAAACACAGACTGACTCGGGGAAGGGAGACTGGGAACACTTGTCGACTGCAGTTATAAATCTTATCATATATTAAATATTATACCTTAAATATATTATGCTGTGGGGGAATTTGAACATAAGAACATAAGAAATAGGAGCAGGAGTAGACCACAGGGCCCAACGAGCCTGTTCCGCCATTCAACATGATCATGGCTGATCTTGGGCTTCAGCTCCATTTTCCTCCCCGCTTCCCATATCCCTAACTCCTTGAGAGACCAAAACTCTCAAGGAGTCTTAAATGTATTCAATGATGGAGCATCCACAACCCTCTAAGGTAGAGAATTCCAAAGATTCACAACCCTTTGAGTGAAAAAATTTCTCCATATCTCAGTCCTAAATGATCAACCCCTTATCCTGAGACTGTGCCCCCTTGTTTTAGATTTCATGACAAACGGAAACAACTGCTCTACATCCACCCTATCAAAAGCCTTCAGAATTTTGCAGGTTTCAATGAGATCATCTCTCCTTCTAAACTCCAGAGAATATAAGCCCAGTTTACTCATAGGACAACCCCCTCATCCCATGGACCAATTTATTGAACCTTCTCCACACTGCCTTGCCTTCCTAATTACTTACTGCACTTGTATGTTAACTCTCTGCATTCCTTGTACAAGCACACCCTAGTCTCTTTGAACATCAACACTTAAAAGTTTCTCACCTGTTGAAAAATATTCTGCTTTTTTATCCTTACGACCAAAGTGAATAACTTCACATTTCTCAATAATACACCTGATCTGCCATTTTTTTACCCTCTCACTTAACCTGTCTATACCTCTTTTCAGCCTCTCTGTGTCTTCCCTGCAGCTTACCTTTCCACCTTGCCTGTTATAATCAGCAAATGTAAATACATTACTCTCTGCCTCTTTGTCTAAGTTATTAATATAGATTGTAAATGAGGCCCAACTACTGATCCTTGCGGCACTCCACTATTCATTGCCTGCCAACCTGAAAAAGTCCTGTTTCTGCCCACTCTATTAACCAATCCTCTATCCATGCTAATATATTAACCCCCAACTCTATGAGCTTTAAGTTACCTATTAACCTTTTGTGCAGCATCTTATCGAATGCCTTTTGGAAATCCACATAGACTACATCCACTGGTTCTCCTCTATCTACCTTACTAGTTACATTCCCAAAAAGCTTTATTAAATATGTCAAACAGGATTTCCCTTTAGTAAAACCATGTTGACTACTTCCAATTATACTATGCTTTTCTAAGTGCATTGTTAAGATTTCCTTAATAATAGATACCAGCATTTTCCCAACAACTGATGTTAAACTAACTGGCCTGTAGTTGACCCTTTCCTCTCGCCCTCCTTTCTTGAAAAGCGATGTTACATTTGCCAACTTCCAATCTAGTGGTTCTGTTCCTGAATCTAAGGAATAGATTCCTTTGGTTCAACAGTTGGCTGCTTTTGGAGCCGGACCTAGATTCTAGGATGGGACAACGGAGACTGGCAGCCTTCCTACAGCTCAGGATTAAGAGAAGCCTAAGAGCCAGGGAGGAAGCTGGGAAAAATGGCTACACTTCAGAGTTTTTTTGAATACAGATAATTTAGCTTAGTGTTGAGTTGGGGCTGGGGGGTTAATTTGGAGGTGAGGATCTATTGAGGAGTTTGAATGTTGAGGTGGATGTCTTATTGAGGGGATTCAGTGTTGAGGTGCGGCTTTATTGAGGGAGTCCCTGACTCCTTGTGCAGCTGCTGTTTTCTGCAAAAGGAAACTCTGGCTATGGGTGAATCCCAAGTGCTGTAGAAATGATCTTGGACAGGCCCTTGTGGCTACACCCTCCATCAAGCAACACAAGAAAAAGAAAGCACCCAGCACCTTTAACACTATTCTTATGATATGGAGCCCCATGACCTGCAGCAGAGTGAGTACATATTATCCTCTCCAGTATTGTGATACAACTGGTGTACTGAGTCCTCTTGATGAGTGCTTGCCACTGGAAAAGGTGCATTAGCCAAGAGAGAGCAGCTTGGCTCTTGCACTAACCTTGTGCTCTTATCTCACCTGGACAGGCAAACATCTTGCGAGCTTCATCTCCCTGTGATTTTTAAAGAAATTGAACTGACTAAAACAGTCCTGTTAGCTCAGGTGGCCAGAGTGTGAAGGCCATTTTCATGTAGAAGAAGCAGCTGTGCAGCTGCCCTAGATGACCGAACGGCTCTATTTAGAGGTGGCCTGCTAGCCCCCTTTCAGGGTTGGCCGATAAAAAAAGGGCCATAAAAGACCCGTTTCAGCCACCCTACCCCTGCCCCTCCCCCACCCCCGGAAAAAAAATTCCTTACAAAAAGTATTACTTTGCACGTGGCAACGTCTGAACCGTTATGGAAAATACCAGAGATGCTTCAATCCCTCGAAAGACAGCCTACATCAACCATAAGCTGCCCTATATGAACATCGATATTACAGCACTGAATGAAACCCATTTACTGGAACTGTAAACATCAGTTTTACTGGTCTGCGAAGGTGTGGGACAAGGTGTGAACATGGACTAGATTTCACCATCAGAAACAAATTGGTTGAGATAATTGATGAACCCAAATGTCACTCAAAGGCTCATGTTCGCATGTATCCTAACAAATTCAGCAGGCTTCAACAGTGCTTATGTTCCAATGAGCTAGAGCAAAGGGAGAGATTCTATGATGAACTTATCAAATTGTTAACAAATGTACCAGGAAGTGACAAAATATTTATTTTAGGAGACTTCAGTGCACATCTTGGAAAATACTTTGATTCATGGCCATCTGTATTTAGGCACCATGGTATTGGAGCTATTAATTCAAATGGACAGCTTCTAGAGTTCTGTAGCAATACCACTTAGTCATCACCAACACAGTGCTTCCAAAGAAAGAGTGATCTGGCAACAGCCCCATTCAACCCATTAGCATCTTACTCGACTTCATTACTGTCCAATGTCGGAATGTGAAGGATGCCCAGATCTTCAGATATATACATATTACCGATTCTGGAACTGAGCATGCTCTTGCCGTTGTAAGTGTCCCATTTTATTCAGAAAGAAAAAAAATCACAAACACAAGCCATGAATAAATGTGCAACTCCTCAAGAATAGGCAAAAGATAGTAGAATTTCAGCAAGCCTTTGCTGAAGAATCCATTCCAAGTGAACCTCAGAGTCCAGAAGAGAAGGGGACATCGCTTTGGGATACTATGGCCCAGATTTTTGTCCCCAGGTCAGGTTCGCTGAGTCGGGAGATTTCCCAATTCGGCGAACGCATTGAAGTTATGGGGGTGGGAGGGACATGGGTTGACACAGGGGTATGTCTGCCTGCAGGCTGGATTTTCGGTTGGAGGTAGGTGGGCTGAAATAGGAGTTAGGGCAGTCGACCCTGGAACGAATGCACAGGCTTCCGGGTGCGGAGGTGGGCTGGGTGCAAGGCTTTCTTCCGTGCCCTGGCATTCTGTTCAAATAAATGAAAAATAATAATAAAACAAAAAAACACTCCTCCAGCTCTCACCCTTTACCCCCTCACCCCCTCCCACACACACTCCTTATACCCCACCCATGCCTCCCACCCAATCCCATGGCCTTCATATCCCCTGTGTCAACCCATGTCCCTCCCATCCCCTTAACTCCAATGCCATTCTAGTGCCCCTCTTTCCACCTCCCAGGGCCCCCATATCCCCTATGCCAATTTAGTGCCAACTCTTGACAACCCATGCCCTGCAGACATCAAACTTTGCCCTTACCCCCTCCATTCCAACTCACCTAGTATCCTTGGAAAGCTCCTTAACAGCTGTGACCCTTCATGGATAGCTTTGACAGGTTTGACAGCTGGACAGTCCCTTGACAGCTGGATAGCTCTTTAACATTTCCTTGACACTGAACAACTCTTTTACAGGTTGACAGTTCCAGTGGTTTTGTGCATAAAAAGTGCACAATCGTGTTCGTGTTCACTTTCAATAAACCTAAGGGGTGCCTTACCTCTCCTAAAAGGATCCCTGGACCCAATCCAAAGAGGTACCTTACCTTTCCAAAGGGGTACCCTGGCTAAATGGATACACCAAGTTCAGACCTCCTTACCTGTTCCAATCTGCACACTCCGGATTACACTCCTGTTCTTCCAGACTCCCATGTCAGCAGAGGCAGCCAGTGATTTAAATGGATATCTGCCTCAACAAATTGCACAAGTGTGACCCCCGGCCCAACTCCAGTCCTGCCCCTGCAAAGATGGGAATTGCCAGATTCAGGACGGGTCTTAGAATTTTCAGTCACTCCCAGGATTTTTGCCATGATGCAGAGGCTCTATGAGCCTATGTATGCCACAGCAGGAAACATTCTTAGTGTAAGAAAATAAATTATGCCAACTGGGTCAAAGCTCATGACCTGACTACAATGTTTGAAGCAAAGAGGAAGGGAAGAGTGCAATATATAGACACCCCTAGCAAAGCAAATAAACAGAAAATGAGGGAAGAATCCCAAAATATCCAACAAGAGTGTCATAGACGTATAAGAGAATACTCATTTGATCTCTGTTAATGTATCCAGACATGTGTTGGAAATGGTAATGCAATTGGAATGTTTGCTGGACTTAAAGAGGCGATGGTGCCCTGTTGTCACCAGATTTGTTCCACTATATGCTACTATGGGAGAAATGATCACTTTCAAAGAAAGGACTATGTACTGTTGGGTATAGCAATATCTGGATCTGTACAATAGAATTTTTTTTTGACCACTCGACTAAGGATGAGCTAAATGCAACCTTAATACAGAAGATGTTACAACAGCACTTTAAAAAAAGTTTGATAAAGCACCTGGTGCTGATGGATTGCCAGAAGAACTCTATAAGCTGGGAGAGCCGAGTCTGCATCAAGAATTGTCCTTGCTTATTATCAGCATGTGGGAAAAAGAAGTTTCCCAGGAAATGAGAGATGTCCAAATCATAACCATGTACAAGAACAAAGATGATAAGTCCGATTGCAACAACTACTGCAGCATTTCACTGTTGTGTGTAACCGGAAAGATCTTTGCCTGATAGTGCTCACTCACCTATCAGATCTTGCCATTGATGTCTATCCAGAAAGCCAATGTGGGTTCAGAGCTAGTCTTCATCCATGGACATGATTTTTACTTTGAGACCTTACCTAACTTAGATCATTTTTTTTTCTGCAGGTTGAAATGCACAACACAGGAGAGAGGAGTAAGACTGGGGAAGGCATACCCAGAATCATGATCCTCTCTCAGCTGAAGCAGCAAGCTCATGAGATCAGAAACCCTTTAGGAGCTGTTTGTACTGAGGAGTTTGAGACTGGAGGCCTAGTTAAACAGGCTCTCTATACTCTGACTATTGTACCCCTTTATGTATCTCAGAAAACCACACATTCAGCCCATTTGACAAAATCAAGTTACATTGTGAAGCCTATCATCTGCTATCCTGTAGCATGTCAGTGTCATTCAAGGCTTCAAGGCAATTTAGACAAGTTGAGTGAGTGGGCAACAACATGGCAGGTGCAGTATAACATGGATAAGTGTGAAGTTATCCACTTTGGTAGGAAAAACAGAATGGCAGAGTATTATTTAAATGGTGATTGGGAAATGTTGATGTACAAAGGGATCTGGGTGTCCTTATACACCAGTCACTGAAAGCAAGCGTGCAGGTGCAGCAAGCAGTTAGGGAGGCAAATGATATGTTGGCCTGCATTATAAGAGGATTTGAGTACAGGAGCAAGGATGTCTTACTGCAGCTGTACAGGACCTTGGTGAGAAACACACCTGGAGAATTGTGTGTAGTTTTGGTCTCCTTAACTAAGAAAGAGTATGCTTGCCATAGAAGGAGTGCAACAAAGGTTCACCAGACTGATTCCTAGAATGGCAGGTTTATCATATGAGCAGAGATTGGGCCAAATAGGCCTGTATTCACTGGAGTTTAGAACAATGAGAGGTAATCTCATTGAAATGTATAAAATTCTTATAGGGCTGGACAGACTGGATGCAGGGGTGATGTTTCCCTGGCTGGAGGGCCTAGAACAAGGGGTCACAGTCTCAGGATACGGGGTAGGCCATTTAGGACTGAGATGGGGAGAAGTTTTTTCAATCAGAGGGTGGTGAACCTGTGGAATTCTCTACCACAGAAGGCTGTGGAGGCCAAGTCACTGAATATATTTAAGAAGGAAATAGATAGATTTCTAGACACTGAAGGAGTCAAGGGGTATGAGGAGAGAGCGGGAGTAAGGCATTGAGATAGATGATCATATTGAATAGTGGAGAAAGCTTGAAGGGCCAAATGGCCTACTCTTGCTCCCATTTTCTATGTTTCTAGGGGCAGAATTTTACGTCCCGTGGGCGAGCATGTGCCCAACCCGACTGGCCATAAAATAGCACGCAATGACGTCAGGCAAATGTCCCGACATTATCACATACTCGCACGATATTTCGGTCAGCGGGTATGCTTGAGAGTCGGCAGCACACCCGCCGACAATTAAGAGGCCTCTTAAGGCCATTGATCCATTAATTGAAAGCTATTTTTCACTGCCCATCCAACCTTATGGTTGGCAGGTGGCCGAATCAGCTAGGTGGCCTTTCGATTTTTTAGGAAACCTCATCCACGGGCGGGATGACGTTTCCACAGTTAAAAAAAATATTATTTTTGGGCAGAATTTTTATTCTGTTTATGTACTGAGAGTCCAATGTTGGGACATTTGTTTTTAATCTTTCTTTTTGAGTTTAAAATTATTCCGCTCCCTGTGGCAGCTCCCTGCCTTTAGGGAGTTTTCAGTGCGTGCTCCCCTGCGCATGCGCAGACTTTTGCACTGACACTCCTCCTGCCCCCAACCCTGGTAGCGCTGAGCTTCTCAGCACACCTTTCACACTGGCTGGCCATTAATTGACTAGCCAGCATGAAATCGTGGTCCGGGGCCGATCACGGGCAGCGAACCATTTTCTGGCCACTCCTGGGCCTTTCTGCCATGCCCACCTGACAACCCGAAAATACTGCACTATATTTCTATTCCGATGAAAGGTCCCAGACCTGAAGTGTTAACTGTTATTTCTATCTCCACAGATGCTGACAGACCTGCTGAGAATTTCTAGCATTTTCTGTATTTATCTTGTCCTTTTTCACTTTCTTCAGATTCTTCTCAGCAACAAGATCCTGTAGGAGAATAGACCTCAGAGAAGAAACATCCTTCTGAGGAAGCACCACATCATGCATTCCATCCCTCAAAGCACCAGAGCAGAGATTATCTCCTTCATGAGACAGTTGCTTGGATCAACATATCAACATATAGCGTGCACCCACCATGATTGAGCAAGAGTCCAGGAGATGGCTCACAACAGGCAATGGCCCTCTTCCAGCTCTGCTGAGGAGTACAGAGATGTGGAGCTCAGGGGCCGCTATGCCTCACACAGCAGTTGTGTCAGACACAGGAAGGCCTGCAAGGTGTTTCAGCATGACGGCAGAAATTCTGGTTCAAGCTAGCATGACATCACGATTCTTCAATCTACCTTGGATGATCTGTCCAGTTCCAGGGATGCTTCTCCCACAACAGGAGTTTTTGGAGCTTTTGCATCAAAGTGATGAAAACTCAAATGGCTACTATTTTAACTCTGGACTCCACAATGAAAATGTTAGTTGGAGTACATGGGGCTTTCAAGCCATCACTCAGCTTCTGCCTTCTGCTGTCCTGCTGGCCATGGGTGATGAATCCAAGCCAATAGGAGTGGTAGTGATATAATGAGTGCGGTATGTGTTGCTTTCTATCAGGATGTCAGCATGTCAGCTTCTTTGCCACTTAACTGGCACACACCATGATGGCAGAAAGCTAGTTCGGCCAGACTTCCCTAACAGTGGGCTAAGTGCTGCTAGTCTGCAGCTTGACCCTCACAGGTGTGAGCACCCAAAAGTTGCCAACCATGACCATCTCAAAAGTCCCAACATGAGCGGGAGTTGCCTTTTACTAAATTTGATGACGCCACTGGGGGAGTACCTTTTAAGAGTAGTAGAGTTAGTTACCCTTTTAAAAGAAGAACTATGAGTTGACATTTGGGTGGTCGACAAATTCAAGGCAATAATTGTGTTGGTCATTAAATTTGATCATCCTTGGTCTGTGGTCTTTTCGTAGCACCTTCTGAATTTGTTTGTAAATGTGCCATTCATATAAAAGTTGGTTAAATGGCTTCAGTTAGGTGAAATATGTCTTGGGCAGCAGTGCAATGTCAGTAATAATGCATCAGCAACCTGTTTAACACTCCAGACTATTTGCTTTTAAATTGTAGAAAAGAAAATAGGCAGAATGTAAACCAAGCTGCCGATGTGCTATCACCCATTTTGCACTGCCCAAGGCAAATTTCACCTCCAGTGTTCTTCAATGCAGCATTAAAAGATTGTGAAAAGGGTAAGAAGAACTGTTATTATGAAGAGACTTAGAAATGGCAGGCAGTACTGATTCTGGGATTCCTTCTCCCATTTTCAGCGCTGACAAGGTTCACCAGTGCAGATGAGGATGCTGGTAGTGAGCCTGCACTCTGCACTCCTGACTATTCCAGCTCCGTTGCTGGGGTAGGCATCTCCTGCACTCCTACATCCCTCACACCCCACACCACCCGCTGCCCCACTGCGCCCCCCATTAGATGATCACTCTTCCTGTTGTTCTGCCTTCTCCATTTCCAATCCTTTCTTTATTTGCCATGTTGTGCAACACGTAGAGTATGACAATAAAATGACAGATTTTGTGTGGGGCATATAGGTATCCCACCCTCTCCCATCACCACCCCCAATGACCTATCCACACACCTAAATCTTAGCTTTATTAGTGTGCTTAATGATGTTCTACTTGGTGCCATGGACGTGATAGAATCTGAGCTGTTTAACTGTGGATGCGGATGGATGTCACCAGCCTAGTTCTGTCGAAGGGTCATGAGGACTCGAAACGTCAACTCTTTTCTTCTCCGCCGATGCTGCCAGACCTGCTGAGTTTTTCCAGGTAATTCTGTTTTTGTTTTGGATTTCCAGCATCCGCAGTTTTTTTGTTTTTATTTATGTGTGTGAGTTTGTTCCCCAAGCAGCCAACCTCTTGCCTCCAGAGGCCATCGGCAGCTGTCTCCCAGTTATCAGTGTCAATTTCCACCATCTTCACATCTTACTTGCAGGGGTTCTTGTAGCGGAGGTGTGGACATGCAGCAGATTATGAACTGTGCACTGCAGACTGAGAAATGCAAATGATCTTTCCTGTAAATCCTGAAAGGAGCCTAAAACTAAAAGGTTAATAGTAATGGTGACTTTGACAGCCCCTGGCAAAGCCTGCCAGCTGGCAGCAGATCCCGTTGCTGAAGGCTCCATAGATCTACAGCAGCCTGCCCAGTGAAACCCAGTATCCTGATGTCCTCGGTCATGTCCAGGAAAATAGCTCATCAATAAACTTGTTTTGTCATTGTGTAAGGCCTTTAACCAGCATTTCCCCCGCATCACATGCTATCTCCTAAAAGGCCCACATACTTTTATTTGTGTAAAAGCAAAATACTGCAGATGCTGGAAATCTAGAACAAAAACAAAAATACCTGGAAAAACTCAGCAGGTCTGAGAGGATCTGTGGAGAGGGATACAGTTGACGTTTCGAGTCCATATGACCCTTCATAAGAACATCTCTTTTGTTTTGGTGAAGGGTCATACGGATTCGAAACGTCAATTGTATCCCTCTCCACAGATGCTGTCAGACCTGCTGAATTTTTCCAGGTATTTTTGTTTTTGTTCTACATTTATTTCTGGTTGTTGTGGATTGTGCCTCCCTCCAAAGCCCATGAAGTAAAAATGGTACCTAAGATAATCTGAGAGAGCTTAATCAGGTAAATACAGCAACAAAAAAATAGAAACAAGCAGTGTTCACTTTCAAATATCCTTTGGAAAACCACTAACAACAATAGCACACAGATCCTTTGATATGAGTGCTTGTAGCCTTCATGCACCTCAACCTAAATATTGCTTCAGTGAGTCAGTCAGCACCTGAAGCCAATTTTGTGAAATTTAACTCAGCAGGATAGCCACTGGACAAGCTTCCGACCTACCCAAATACTATCATGTCAGGGTCTTAATGAAATCATAAGACTCTGCTTTGCATTATTTGTGAAGCAGTCACCTATATTTGGTGAGTATCTCAGCCACCTAAATGTAGTGAGCAATAATAGTAGCAGCCAGTAGAATTAAGTTGTGGTATGGAGTAGGAAGTCAAGATGCTTGATTTTAAAGACCACCCCATTTCCACCAAGTCAAGTGGATTAAAATTGACCCCCAAGTTTTAGATGAATCGCAAATTCCGTTGGTTCCACATAGAAGTACCAAAGCATAGCCTTTGGTCTCTACCACAAACTCCATTCTCTTGCCACTAATTCCATACCTCTTCCTGATTACTTTTTTCAGATTGAAGCTGACTTCATAATCTCGTCCTGTTCAACCCTGAGTTGAGCTTTAAATATCACATTCCTTCTAACACCAAGACAGCTTACATACACCTCCAGAACATTTTCCACCTCCACTCCAACTTGTCAGTTTTACGGCTGAAATCCTTATACATGCTTTAGCCACTACAAAACCTGACAACTTTTAACAATTTACTTGCTGGTCTCGCATCCCCCAACCCTCCATAAGCTCCAATGTGTCAAAAACTCTTATCACACAAATCCTGTCCTATTCACCAAAACCTCTATTTTTACTCACCTACAATGACCTCCTGCCTAAAATGCACAAATTCAAAATCAGTGTTTTAATCTATATTTCCCTCCATAGCCTTGCTATTTCTGAAATATCTTCTAGTTGCATCTCCTGAATGCTCAGTTCCTGACTTTGGTCTTCAAGCATCCTCTCTCCCTTTGCCCTAACATTTGTAGTGAAGCCTTCAGATGCTTAGACCTAATGTTTTGAACACCCTCCTTTGCCACGGCATCTTCTAAAACCTCTCCAAGATGGCTCTGTTTTTAAGCAATACGCTGGTAAAGGACTTTTTCATCACTTCTCTTGATCTCACTTCCTTGCTCCTATCTTCCTTAGGGCCAAAGACTTAGACCTATTTATGAAGCATTAGTTTACACTAAAGGCACTGTATAATTGCAAATTTTATTTATGTGAGTTCTCCTGTTGCACATAAATACAAAATTATTGTACTGTTACTGTAATATTATTTAAAGCTTATTTTTTATTTTAGGTCTCTGTTGCTAGAAATACAATGCAAATCAATGGAAAGTCAAGATCTGTTCAAAAATCAAGCTGCTCGAACCCACACATTTCTCCATGAGCAACAATGGAAATAATTGTACAATGGCCCTAAATTCTTGTTCAGAACATTTATTATAAGACAGCGCAGAAGAAATGAAGGAAAAAAGTTTAGTACACAGCTATACGTGACAGTTCTGCATAATGTGGTCCTTTATTGTGCAAATGCACATATATTTTAAAGCAGAACTCATTAAAACTAAGCATTTAATTGACCTTTGCTAGCGTATTGCTAATACTATAGATACATCCATTGTTGAGAAGCCCTTGCAAGCAGCAGGGCCTCTTAATTCATACATAGTGAATATTTTGCAATAACTTTTCAACAACTTAAGTGATCTCAAAGCTTAAGCTCACAAAATATTATTGAACAGTGCTTCAGAACATAGGTTTGTGCTAACTGTGCTGAAAGCTGTGTTTTTAAAAAATTCCTGCATGTAGTCTTGCCATTGAATTGAATTATTGTTTGGCATTTAATTCAAAGTATTTGCATTGCCAGTATTTACTAAGTATCTAATGTAAACTAAAAGAAACATTTTTTTTAATTTATATACTATTGTGATCTAACTTTGTAATTATCTAGGATAACAGATTTTTTAATTCTTTTGACAATGAGAATCAAAACATGTCCTATAAATTTGCATTGATGGAGCTATTTTTCTATATATAGTATATATGATTGCTTGCTGGCAACTCAATAAACAATTGATATGATTTAACAGTTTCTAAAGAGAAAAAGATGTAGCTGATTCTGTATAATGTTCATTTAAGTATTACCAAATGTAACCTGTGCCATGGTTAAAAACTGATATGATTAATAACACGTCCTTTTACTTAAATGACTTAGTACAGAATTTTTGTTTTTATTGTATATTTTTATTACAATACTAATTTAATGAAATGTTTAAATTAGACCTCTGCACAAAGCAAAAAATTAATACATTAACATTCTGTAATTTACCGCTTATGACACCCTACGTTGTGTTGTGTGACTCTACACTGTGCCATGTTGGATAGAGTAAGAACAGATCTAGCAGCTGAAAAATATGCATCCTTGAGGTATATGAGCCATTAGCACCAGCAGAATTGTATACCGTCATAACCTGTGACCACATGGTCAAACATATCTCTAACTTCTCCATCACCATCCAGCCAGGTGGTCAAATCTGGTTCAATTAAGAAAGTAGAAAAGTAGTTGTTTGGTGGTACAGAACTTGAGTATTGCTGAAAAAAAAGACATGTCTAAGCTTTTCAACTTGTACTAATCAGGATACCAGCAAGAATGCTAATATAAGGGGGAAAACAACAATTTATACTGCATGTGAAGAGAGTGCTGATTGGTTGGCAAATGACGTTGCCATGGAGAATGCACCGCTGTTGGTGACTGTCAGTTAACTGTCAAGCATTGTTAGAAATTTAAACCAGGCAGCTTGACTGGTCAAGGCATTGCCCTGAGGAATCAGTCAGCGAATAGCTTTCACTTATTTTGTTTAGCTGAAACAGGCACACTGTATGTACATATTCTTTTTGTCTGCAAAGAACAGGGCTCTGTGTATTAACATATTTAGCTTCCAGTACACACAAATGCGCCACATTGCAAGCCTGACTGACAATCTTAAATTAGTTGTGTGTGTAATTCTTAGCACATTGAGGACTATTTAGCAAATATTTTCCAATTGAGGAATCACATCTAATGTTGGACAGTGTGTTTTGGGTTTTGTAAGCACGGGCTGGTTGGGTATGGCCTGTACTCTGTCCGTTGCAAACAGTAGTTTGATACGTGCTGTTTGATACAATCCACCAGTCTTTGGGATGTACAGCCTACGTACTTAGTATCACACTGGCACTGAAATTCATATACCGCATTACTCATTTGTGTGAAAGGCAGAATGTCTTTTTGGCTTGACGGCAGCATTCTGTCAGTGGCAAATTGCTGGATTCCGAACAACCTATCCAACTTTCACATGCAACGCGAATGTCTTTCAGCATTGTGAGGCCTTAAGACTAACCCAGACATACAAATCAGTAAACCTGACAAAGGGATGGGAATAGTCATCCTTAATAAGCACGACTATATCAACAAAATGCAGACCATTTTTAATGACAGGGCCAAATTCATATCCACTGGACCAGCCGCGCAACATGACTAGACAGTGTTGCTCGAAAGTAAGCGGATAAAAACACTTGCTGGACTTGTGTAAGAGCAATGAGGTACCATGTGACATAAATGTCAGGGTTCATCCTCACGGTTCGCTACATCCGCATATGATGTACTGCCCAAGACACACAAAAGTGATACCCCTCTACGCCCTGTCTTATCTATGACCATTTCTGCACAGCATGAATTGGCCAAGTGGTTAGGCGAATTGTTACAATCAATTTTGACCAAGTTTTCCACATACACGGTGGCAGACTCCTTCACATTTGCGAAGACCATAAAGAAATTGCCTATCGATAGCAATGTTGTGTCCATACGTTTAACTTTGCTTGCCTATTCACCAATGTTCCACTTAAGAAAGCCATAGATATTTGCGTTGCAGTACTATATCATGGCGATCTAGACCCACCACCAATGTGTGAATCAGTATTCATTGAACTTATGAACTTGGCAACTCGCACAGTTGAGTTCAGTTTTAATATACTATATATGCCCACATAGGTGGTGTTGCCACGGGATCCCCTCTAGGTCCAGCTCTCTCAAATATCTTTGTTGGGTTCCATGAGAAACGTGTCTTTGATGGAATGACAGCTAGCCTCCTATCCCTTGCATATTTCTGCTATGTGGATGATATGTTTGCTATATTTAAATCCGCAGCTGCATGTAACAATTTCCTTACAGGTCCTAATGGTCTCCATCCTACACTCAAGTTCACCTGTGAAATGGAGCAGTCAAATGAACTCCCCTTCCTTGATGTACTAGTTGAGAAATCTGCCAGGCCACACAAGCCAACTTTCACTGGTCAATATACGCTTTGGGATTCTTACAGTTCCACATGCCAGAGGATTGGTCTTATCAGCAATCTTGAAGAGAGGGACCAAGCCATTTGCTCACCATGCAAGCTTGATGCACATCAAAGGCATCCTGCAGGATAATGGCTACCCTGATCAGATCGTCTTGTGCCTTATATCACGCAACTCATGAATGGGCCTAAGGCCGTCACTTTCGGCCCTGAAAAGTGCCCAGCCTATCTCAGATTACCCTGGAAGGGCAAAGTATCTCAAAGATTTGATCAACAGGTGAAGCTAGCTGTTCCATGCTGTTACTATGCAGTAGCAACATGAGTGGTATTCGCCACTAACAGGATGCTGCCGTCAAGCCAAAAAGATGTTCTGCCTATCACACAAATGAGTAATGTGGTATATGATTTCAGTGCTAGTGTGATGCCAAGTATGTAAGCCATATGTCCCAAAGACTGGTGGATCATATCAAACTGGATGTCCTGGCCGCTGTTCACAATGGGCAGGGTACAAAGCGTACCCAAGCAGCCTGTCTTTGCAAAACTCAAAATACAGTGTCCAACATTAGATGTGATTCCGAGATTGGACAACATTTACTAAATAACTCTCTGTGCTAAGAATTACGCTGACAACCAATTTAAGATTGTCAGTCGGGCTGGGAATGTGGCACATTTGCATGTACTGGAAGCTACATATATTAACACAAGACCCTGTTCTTTACAGTCAGAAAGAACATGTACACACAGTGCATCTGTTTCAGTTAAAGACTTGACAGCCTTTTGCTGACTCATTCCTCAGGGCAATGCCTTGACCAATCAGGGTCAAGCTGCTTGGTTGAACGTTCAAACAATGCTTGGCAG
The DNA here is from genome assembly GCF_017639515.1 of Carcharodon carcharias. Classification (NCBI taxonomy): domain Eukaryota; kingdom Metazoa; phylum Chordata; class Chondrichthyes; order Lamniformes; family Lamnidae; genus Carcharodon; species Carcharodon carcharias. The sequence continues at coordinate 95,147,503 of NC_054469.1, forward strand.
TTAACTGTCAGTCACCAACAGTGATGCATTCTCTATGGCAATGCCATTTGCCAACCAATCAGCACTGTCTTCACATACAGTATAAATTTTTGTTTCCCCCCTTATGTTAGTATTCTTGCGAGTATCTTGATGAGTGCAAGACAAAAAGCTAAGACATGTCTCTTCTTTCAGCAATACCAAAGTAGAAGAGCATGAGGGAGCAGCACCAAGTATCCTTAAAAATTAGTTGCCAACCTGGTGAAGTTAAAACATCTAAACAGTGAAAGCAGCATAGTATAGACAGCTAAGCAATCTCTCAAGCCTGCCACATCAAATCACACATGGGTTTTTTACTCATTCTTGGGATGTGGTTGTTTTAGGTGAATCATATCAGTCCCAGAATATTGTTGCAGGAGGTCAGCATCCTAGGCCCAAATGTCTTCCAACTGCAACATGAATAATCTTCTCTCCGTCGTAAGGTTAGAAGTGGGTTAGTTCACTGATGATTGAACATTATTAGGTTCCATTAGTTTTCATCAGATAATCAAACAGACATGGTAAACAACAATTGCAGTTATAAAGTGCCTGTAACATAGGGCTGGATTTTACATTCTTAAGCTGAGTGAGGGAGGCAGAGTAGAAAGTGAGTGGTCTGCTTGCTCCTGCCCTCGCCATCTCAGATTGTCGAATTGGCTGTCTGGTGGGAAAGTATCCAATTAGAGGTGTAAAGTGGTGCTCGACGTCCAATCAAGCTGGGTTGTCATGTGGCAGTGGGGTAATGCCATGAACAGGAAGTCAGTCACAGTTCCAAATTTAAAGGCCCCCGCACTCTGAATCCGACTTTAATTTTTAGTGAAGGCTCAAGAAAGTCATAAAATGAACTCAAAAATCATACACACACTGTCACCTTCACGAGCAGTATCTGCCGCTTCATGCAGCCATAGTCTCAGTGGCAAGCCTTCTCTTCCACTCTTGTTCTGCCTCGTTATACCTGCCATGAAATACTCACAAACCTTCTCCCATCCGACATTTGAAAAATCCAATGGGCAACAAAAAATTTCATACAATTGGCTTTTGATCAAGTCAATAGCTTGTTAATTGGTGATTTAAAAATGATGGGAGGACTTCTGATTCATACGCCCACTTGACTTGCGTAATATTTTAGACTGGCATGATGACATTGTATTGCTGAACCGCTGTCATCATGCCATATTTTACATTCGCGCAGGGCAGGAGGGGGTGAAATTTGCAGCCATAAAATCCAACCCATAGAAAGACATCCCAAGTCTTTTCACTGCAGCACTTTGTGACATTGAACGACACAATATATTAGGATAGGTAGGTTTTAAGGAGTATTTTAAAGGAGGGAAGATAAATGCAGAGGTTTAAGGAGGGAATTATAGAACTTAAGACCCAGGAATATAGGATCCAGACAACTGAAGGCACAGCTGTCAATGGTGGGGTGAAGGAAATTGTGATGAACAAGAGACCAGAATTGGAAGAATGTAGAACTCTTGGACACTTGTAGGGCTGGACAAGGTTACAAAGATAGGGAGGGATAAGGCCATGGATGAATTTGAATATAAGAATGAGAATATTATATTTAAGGTGATAATGGCCAGGAGCACAGGGGTGATGGGTGAATTGAACTTATTGGGATATAGACAGCAGAGTTTTGGATGAGCTCAAGTTTAGAAAGGGAGGAACATGGAAGGCAGGCCAAGAACACATTGGAATAATTGACCCTGGAGACAACAAAAGCAGGGATGAGGATTTCAGTAACAGATGGGTTGAGGCAGGGACAGAGACTGGTGGTATTATGGAGGAGGAAGTAGGCATTCTTCGTGATGGAGAGGATATGGGATTTGAAGTTCATCTCTGGGTCAACTGGGACTCTCTATGGTTGCAAACAGTGTGGTTCAACATCAGACTATTGGTGCCTAGGCATTAAAATTGGTCTCCCTAATATTTAATTTGAGGGAATTTCTGCTTATGTCAGACAAGTAACATGATAAATGAGAGGTAGTGGAAGGCCCAAGAGAGGTGGTGGTGAAAAAAAAGCTGGGTGTCATCCGTGTGAATGTGGAATCTGATGTTTTTGGATGATGTCACTGAGCGGCAGCATGTAGAGGAGAAATGAGAGGGGGCTAAGGATTGATCGTTGACTTCAAAGGTAACAATGTGGGAGCGGGAAGAAATGCCATCGCAAGAGGTTCCCTGGCAACAACTTGATAGATAAGAATTAAAATCACAGAATTTTAATGGCACAGAAGGAGGCCATTCAGCTCATCATGTCTGCACAGGCTCTCCAAATGAGCATTATGACCTAGTGTCATTGACCTGCCTTTTCCCTGTACCGTTGCATATTGTTTCTATTCAAATAATTATCTAATGCCCTCCTAAATGCCTCGATTGAACCTGCCTCCACCACACTTCCAGGCAGTGCATTCCTGACCCGAACCACTCGTTGTGTGAAAAAATATTTTCCCCTGTCACATTTGCTTCTTTTGCAAATCACTTTAAATCTGTGTCCTCTCGCTCTTGATCCTTTTACGAGTGGGAACAGCTTCTCCCTGCTGCATTGTTCCAGTGAAGCCCAACGCAAACTGGAGGAACAGCACCTCATCTTCCGACTAGGTACTTTACAGCCTTCCGGACTGAATATTGAATTCAACAACTTTAGATCTTGAACTCCCTCCTCCATCCCCACCCCCTTTCTGTTTCTTCCCCCTTCCTTCTGTTTTTTCCAATAATTATATAGACTTTTCTTTTCCCACCTATTTACATTATTTTTAAATCTTTTGTGCCCCCCCCCACCCCCACTAGAGCTGTACCTTGAGTGCCGCACCATCCATTCTTAATTAGCACATTCATTTAGATAATATCACCAACTTCAACACCTCTGTGTTCTTTTGTTCTTTTGTCTGTGACATCTTTTGATTATCTGCTCCTATCACTGCTTGCTTGTCCCTACAACCACACCACTCCCCTCCACTTCTCTCCCCCCACCCAACCCCCCATGCCCCACCCCCCACCTTAAACCAGCTTATATTTCACCCCTCTCCTTGGATTCACCCAGTTCTGTTGAAGGGTCATGAGGACTCGAAATGTCAACTCTTTTCTTCTCTGCCGATGCTGCCAGACCTGCTGAGTTTTTCCAGGTAATTCTGTTTTTGTTTTGTTTTGAATTTCCAGCATCCGCAATTTTTTGTTTTTATCTCTTTGTTTAATTGACTGCCACTCCTCTTCAAGAAATACCTACCTTGAAGAAGTTTTGTTCCTCTCTGTGACAAGATTTCCGTATCTCTCTTTTGCCTTGTTCAACTTCATTGCTTTCCATTTCTCGCCTGGTGTTTGAAAAGGTGTTTACTAAAACCCGCTTTCACGGCCATATCTCCTTTCTCAGTGACTGTCTCCGTCTACGACTTACCCCACATGGATTTCAACTGAAATTCCATCCCTCTTGTTTTGAACCACCCAGGATTACAGGTATCTCCGGGACATAAAACGTTTCTTGCACATTTTTAGATATATGAAGGGTAAGAGAGAGGCAAAAGTGGACATTGGGCCACTGGAAAATGACGCTGGAGAAGTAGTAGTGGGAACAAAGAAATGGCGGAGGAACTGAATAGGCACTTTGCATCAGTCTTCACAGTGGAAGATACGAGTGACATCCCCAAAGTTCAAGAGAATCGGTGGGCAGAGGTGAGTATGTGGCCATTACCAAGGAGAAGTTGCTAGGAAAACTGAAAGGTCTGAAGGTGGATAATCACCTGGACCAGATGGATTACACCCCAGAGTTCTGAAGGAGATAGCTGAAGAGATAGTGGAGGCGTTAGTGGTGATCTTTCAGGAATCACTGGAGTCAGGGAGGGTCCCAGAGGACTAGAGAACCGCTAATGTAACCCCCTGTTTAAGAAGGGAGTGAGGCAAAAGACGGGAAATTACAGGCCGATTAGTCTGACCTCGGTCGTTGGTAAGATTTTAGAGTCCATTATTAAGGATGAGATTTCAGAATACTTGGAAATGCATGGTAAAATAGGGCAAAGTCAGCATGGTTTCAACAAGGGGAGGTCATGCCTAACAAATCTGTTAGAATTCTTTGAGGAGGTAACGAGTAGGTTAGATAAAGGAGAGCCAGTGGATGTTATCTACTTGGACTTCCGAAAGGCTTTTGACAAGATGCCACCCAGGAGGCTGCTCAGTAAGATAAGAGCCCATGGTGTTAGAGGCAAGGTACTAGCATGGATAGCAGATTGGCTGTCTGACAGGAGGCAGAGACTGGGGATAAGGGGTCCTTCTCAGGATGGCGGCTGGTGACTAGTGGTGTTCCGCAGGGGTCAGTGTTGGGACCACAACTTTTCATTTTATACATTAATGATCCAAATGAAGGAACTGAGGGCATCCTGGCTAAGTTTGCAGATGATACAAAGATAGGTGGAGGGACAGGTAGTATTGAGGAAGCGGGGAGGCTGCAGAAGGATTTGGACAGGTTAAGAGAATGGGCAAAGAAGTGGCAGACGGAATACAACGTGGGGAAGTGTGAGGTCATGCACTTTGGTAGGAAGAATAGAGGCATAGACTATTTCCTAAATGGGGAGAGAATTCATAAATCTGGAGTGCAAAGGGACTTGGGAGTCCTCATCCAGGATTCTTTTAAAGTTAACTTGGAGATTGAGTCGATAGTTAGGAAGACAAATGCAATGTTGGCATTTATTTCGAGAGGACTAGAATATAAAAGCAGGGATGTGCTGCTGAGGCTTTATAAGGCTCTGGTCAGACCACATTTAGAATATTGTGAGCAATTTTGGGCCCCGTATCTCAGGAAGGATGTGTTGGCCCTGGAGAGGGTCCCGAGGAGTTTCACAAGAGCAATCCCAGGAATGAAGGGCTTAACATATGAGGAACGTTTGAAGACTCTGGGTCTATACTCGATGGAGTTTAGAAGGATGAGGGGGGGATCTGATTGAAACTTACAGAATACTGAAAGGCCTGGATAGAGTGGACGTGGGGAAGATGTTTCCATTAGTAGGAGAGACTAGGACCCGAGGGCACAGCCTCAGAGTAACGGGAAGGCCTTTTAGAACAGAGATGAGGAGAAACTTCTTTAGCCAGAGAGTGGTGAATCTATGGAATTCATTGCCACAGAAGGCTGTTGAGGCCAGGTCATTGAGTGTATTTAAGACCGAGATAGATAGGTCCTTGATTGGTAAGGGGATCAAAGGTTATGGGGAGAAGGCGGGAGAATGGGGTTGAGAAACTTATCAGCCATCATTGAATGTCGGAGCAGACTTGATGGGCCGAATGGCCTAATTTCTGCTCCTATGTCTTATGGTCTTTGCAATTCTCCAGTTCTCTGGCACCTACCCTGAGCCTAGGGAGGACTGAAAGATCATGGCCAGTGCAATTTCTACTCTCACTTCCTTCAATATCCTTAGATGCATCTCACCTGGTGCCTTGTCAACTTTAAGTACCAACAGTCTATTCAACACTTCCTCCTTGTCAATTTTGAACCTTTCTAGCGACAGAGTTTCCTCATCTGTCACCATGGCCTGGTTAGCGTCTACCTCCAAACCACACCAATGCCACCCACCTGAATGATGAAGGAGAGGCAAGGGAGGTGGATGATATAGTCAAAGGCTAAAGAAACATTGAGAAGGATAAGGACATAGGAATAGTAGCAGCAGTAGACCATACAGCCCCAGCAGCCTGCTCTGACATTCAATACAATTGTAACTGATTTTCTGCCTCAACTCCACTGTCTATATTAGCCTTGAATATATTCAAAAATAGAACATACGGAACATTATGGGGTAAAGAATTTCAAAGATTCACAGCTCTTTGAGTGAAGGAATTTCTCTTCATCTCAGTTCTAAATCCTTGACCCCCCTACCCTAAGGTTATGTCCTCCAGTTCCAGATTCCCAAGCCTGGAAAGAAGCTCTCCTTATCTACCCTGTCAAGCACCTTCAGAATCTGGAATGTTAATCTGAGATCACCTTTAATTCTTCTAAACTTCAGGGAGTAGTTGCTCAATTTATTCAGCCTCTCATTACAGGACAACTCTCTTGTCCCAGGAATCAAATCAGTGAACCACAGCATCTTACTTCCAAGACAGGTATATCCCTCCTTAGACATTGAAACTAAAACTGCACAGTGCAGGTGTGGTCTCACCAAAGCTCTATGTAATTGTCGCAAGACTTTTTTGCTCTTGTACTCCAGTCCGCTTGCAATAAAATTCGACCCGCCATTTGCCTTTCTATTGCTTACTGTACCTGCATGCTAACTTTGGGTTCCTTGTACAAGTACACCAAAGTCCCTCTGAACGTCACCATTTAAAAGCAAAATATTCTTACTACCAAACTGAATAACCTCACACTTCCCCACAATATACTCCATTTGTCATGTTGTTGCCCACTCACTTAATCTGTTTATATCCCTTTGCAGCCTTTGTGTCCTCATAGCTTACATTCCCACCTAGCTTTCTACCAGCAGCAAACTTGGATACATTATTCTTTATCTCTTTGACTAGGCCATAATTAAGGTTGTAAATAACTGAAGCCCTGATCCTTGCAACATTCCACTAGTTACAGCCTGCCAACTTGAAAATGCTCCATTTATCCCTACTCTCTGTTTCCTGTCCATTAACCAATTATTCATTCATGCTAATATATCACCCCCATCTCCATGAGCCCTCATCTTGTGTATTAATATTTCATGTGGCACTTAATCAAATGCCTTTTTGGAAATCCAAGTAAACAGCATCTACTGGCTCCCCTTTATCTACCTTAAAAACTCTAATAAATTTATCAATCACAATTTCCATTTTGTAAAACCATGTTGACTGTTATCATTCTTCAATTTTCTAAGTACATTGATAAGACACCCTTCATAGATTCCGGCATTTTTCTGATGAATGATTTCAGGTCAACTGTCCTGCTCTTCCCCTTTTCTTCCTCTCTCCTTTCTTGAATAGTCGTGTTACATTTGCAAACTTTCAATCTGCTGAGACCTTTCAAGAATCTAGGTAATTTTGGCAAATCACAATCAATGCATCTACTATCTCTGCAGCTACTTCTTTTAGAACCCTAGAGTGTAGGCCATCAGGTCCTGGGGATTTGGTAGTTTTAAGTTCCTTAATTTTCTCTAATGATTTTTGTCTGCTATTTTGTCTAATATTTAAGTTCCATGCCTTATTAACCCCTTGGTTACCCTCTATTTCTGGTATGTAATCTGCGTTTTCTAAGTTGAAGGCAAACACAAAATATTTGTTCGAGGTCTCTACCCTTTTCTCATTCCCCATGATAATTTCTCCTGCCCCTGCTTCTAAGAGACAAATGTTTACTTGAGCTGCTCTCCTTTTAGTATACTTTTTAAAACTCCTACAGTCCATTTTTTATTTTCCTGGCTCGTATACTCTCATACTCCCATCCTATTTTTTTTTCCTTTTCATCAACTTTTTGGTTTTCCTTTGCTACTTCCTAACACTCTCCCAATCCTAAGGCTTACTACTGTTCTTTGTAACATTATAAGCCCCTTCTTTTAATCTAATACCATTCTTAATTTCCTGAGTAAGCCATAGGAACATATGAGCAGGAGTAGGCCATTCAGCCCCTCGAGCCTGCTCCACCGTTTAACTAGGTCATGGCTTATCTTCTATCTCAATGCCACCTTCCTACACTATCTTCATATCCCTCAATGTCATTGATAACTAGGAGTCTGTTGACCTTTGCTTTGAACACACTCAATGGCTGAGCCTCCACATTCCTCTGGGGTGGAGAATTTGATGGATGGATGGATCCTTTGTTGAAAATTTTAATTAATCAACAATGACTGTTGATTCACCATCATACCTTTTAGTCTATTTACCCAATCAGCCTTATCCAGCTCTTCTCTCATATGTAATTGGCTTTATTTTTTATCATTCTTGCTTTGGACTTAAGCTTGTGACTCCCAAACTTATTATGGAATTCAGTTGTATCATGACCTCTTTTTCCCAAAGGACCTTTTACTAATTAACCCTACCTCATTACTCAATATTAGAAATGAAAGAGCTTTATCTCTAGTTGGCTCTACATTGTATTGTTCTGGGAAACTATTGCAAAAGCATTCTAAAAAGTCACCTTCCAGGCCACCTTTCACAATTTGATTTGTCCAGTCTATATGAAGATTAAAGTCTCCTGTGGTTCTTACATTGCCTTTGTTACAAGATCCAATTACTTTTAGCTTAATGCTCTGCCCAATGGTATAACTTTTGTTAGGGCACCTATAAACTGCTTTCACCAGCCTTTTCTGACTCTTGTTATTCCTAATTTCCACCCATTCTGATTCTACTTCTTGATCTTCCAAACCAAGATCCTTTCTTACATCTGTCTTTATGTCATCCTTTATTACTACTAATAAAGGGCTACTATTCTGCTTTTCTATTCTGGCTCTTTGAAATTTTAAGTACTCTGGAATATTTATTCCCCAACCTTGGTTACCTTGGAGCAATTTTAGAATAGCGAGTATATCAAACCCATTTATCTCTATTTGTGCCACAAGGTTATCTATATTGTTATGGGTTCTTCGTGCTTTCATATAAAAAGTCTTTAATTTTATTTTTTTAATCACTGTTCATTGCATGGTCCTTATTTGCTGATGCCCTATTACAGTTAAACTCTCTGTCCCTTCCTGCCCCACTCTGCTTCGTTTTACATAAATCGCTACACTGCTCTATTGCTACAATTTTCTCTTTAGGACATTTAAATTTCCCCTTACCTGATCCGTCCCCTCCCCCAACCTTTCCACTTAAAGCTTTACCCACATTTAGAAATACGATTCACTTGGACGCAGATCCCAGCCTGGTTAAAGTGGAACCTATCCTAACAGAACAGCTCCCTCTTTCCCCAGTACTGGTGCCAGTTTTCCATGACTCAAAACCTTTTCTTCCCACACCACTCTTTGAGCCACATGTTTAATTCTCTAATCTGCTTGATTCTGTGCCAGTTGGCTTGTGGATCAGGTAGCAATCCAGAGATTATTACTTTTGAGTTTCTGTGTTTTAATTTGAACCCTAGCTCCTCCCCTAAAACTCTCTCTGCAGAGCATTGTTCCTAGTTTACCTATGTCGTTGGTTCCATCCTGGACCATGAGAACTGGATTCTCCTCCTCCCACACCAAGTTCATCTCCAAATGCAAGAAGATATCTTTAACCTTGGCAACATGCAGGCAACACAACCTTCGCGCTCCCATTTGCAGCCATAGAGAACAGTATCTATTCCCCTGACTACACTGTGCACTATCACTAACACATTCCTTTTCATTCCCCTCAGTCAAATGGCCTCCTGCATTGTGGTGCTATGGTCAGTTTGCCCAACCACCCTGCAGTCCTTTTCATCCACACAGGTACTAAATGTCTTGTACCATCAGTCAAAGTCAAGAGCAAAGGTTACTCCATCAGTACATCCTGGATCCTTATGCCTGCCTGACTTGTGGTCACATCCTCCTGTCTCTCACAATTTTATAATTCTACTTAAGATAAGGATCGTGGCTGCCTCCTGAAAACAAAATTTCCAGGTAACTCCCCACATCCACCCCCCCATCCTACACCCCACCACCCCCACTCCAAATGCTTCGCAATGTCTACAGCTTGGGCTGGACTCCAGATCAACAACCCTGTGCTGAAGTTCCTTAAGTGCAGACACTTAACGCAGATATGGCTGTCTGGGATTTCAAATCTTTCCACAAACTCCCACACTGCCTCTCCCATCATATTTATCTCAGCTTGTTTATTTATTTGATTATTTCATTAATTAATTAGCTAGTAATTAAAGTATCGCCAAACAGCAATTCCTAGCTTAGAAACAAAAGAAAAACACTCACCAGCTCACCAGCTCCTGGAGGTATCACAGAATCACTGAATTTTAATGGCACAGGAGGCTATTTGGCCCATCATGTCTGCACCGGCTCACCAAATGAGCATTATGACCTAGTGCTATTGCCCTGCCTTTTCCCCGTATCCCTGCACATTGTTTCTATTCAAATAATCATCTATTGCCCTCTTGAATGCCTCGATTGAACTTGACTCCACTACACTTCCAGGCTGTGCATTCCAGACCTGAACCACTCGCGTGAAAAAAATTTTTCTCATGGACATTTGCTTCTTTTGCAAATCACTTTATATCTGTGCCCTCTTGAATATGGTGGATTTCACACTCCTAACTGGTGGCTAAGGGCATGACAGACAAAGACAGAGGTGAAACAGCTATTTCTTAGTGATACCACTTAACCAACCACTCAGATAACTGAAGAAGGGAGAGAGGGCAGGCAAGATTAACAAGCCAATGCACAGAAGCACTAGAAGTAGTTCTAGACCCAGCTCATGATCAGATGCTACAGGTGTCAAAAGAACACCAGTCCTTCACTCTCCCACCCCACCAATGACAAGCAGCGGATGTGACATCCAATTTACACCTCTGTAGGGGTAGTACTCGGGTGTATTAGACAGTTTACCTCACACATTATCACCACTGGCAAGCATCAGAGATGTAAGACAACAGAATATGCATGGAGCAGAAGTAAGAAATTCTTGCATTTCTTAAGCACTTTCAAGACTTCAGGGCATCCCAAAGCGCTTTCCAGCCAATGAAGCACTTTGAAGTGAAGTCACTGCTGTAATCTAGGAAACACGGCAGCCAGTTTGCATACAGCAAACTCCAACAAATAGTAACATGGTAATGATCAGATAATCTAATTTTTACTGATATTAGTTGGAAAATAAGGTGGTTGCATCTCCTAAAACTAAAAGAATGAAAAGCAGCACCTCCTCCAACCTATGCACAGAATTCTCACATGCACCAAATTCCTGACTTTAGCATACCGTTAATGAAGTACTGGCTGCAATCAATTAATATTCAAAATCCTTATCAAGCATGCTAATCATTCATTAAAGCAGAGATTGAAACACCCGGTTGCATCAGTGTCCCACAACCGGCCAAAGCATACTGCATTAGCATAGTCTGCTGGATTATAGCTGCATCAATAATACCTTCATTAAGAAGATAATGTAGACTTGGTGGAAGATGAATATGCAGCTGCTAAAGTACCTTTGCCAACTTCTACACTGTATTCAAAGCACTCTTTGAGGTGCCCGTAATATAATCAATCAACACAGTTAGCTTGATGTTTGTTATGAGGAATTGATCATGAAGGAGGTTATAGCTGGGCACTTAGAAAAGCTCAAGGTAATCGGGAAGAGTCAGCATAGTTTTGTGAAAGGGAAATCATGTTTAAACAATGTATTGGAATTTTTTGAAGGAGTAACATGGGGAACCTACTGTATTTGGATTTCCAGAAGGCATTTGGAAAGGTGCCACATCAAAGGTTTTTGCAGAAAATAAGAGCTAATGGTGTAGGGGATAACATATTAGCATGGATAGAAGATTGGCTGGCTGGCAGAAAACAGAGTATGCATAAATGGGTCTTTTTCTGATCGGCAGGATGTGACGAATGCAATCCCACAGGTGTCTGTGCTGGGGTCTCAACTTTTTACAATTTACATCAATGATTTAGATGAGGGAAGCGATGGAATGGTGGCTAAATTTGCAGACGACACAAAGATAGGCTGTAAAGTATGTTGCGAATTGTACATAAGGAGGTTGCAGATGGATATAGATAGATTGAGTGAGTGGGCAAAGATCTGGCAAATGGAGTATAATGTGAAGTTGTTAATTTTGGCAAGAAGAATAAAAAAGCAGAATAGTACTTAAACAGAGAATGACTGCAGAATTCCGATCTGCAGAGGGATCTAGGTGTTCTAATACATGAGTCACAAAACGTTAATAGTCAGGTACAGCAAGTATTTAAGAAGGCTAATGGAATGCTATCCTTTATTATGAGGAATTGAATATAAAAGTAAGGATTTTATACTTCAGTTATATAGGGTATTGGTAAGACCGCATCTCGAATACTATGTGCAGTTTGATCTCCTTGTTTGAGGAAGGGTGTAAATGCATTGGAGGTGGTTCAAAGGAGGTTTACTAGATTGATACTTGGAATGAGCTGGCTGTCTTATGAGGAGAGTTTGGACAGACTGGACTTGTTTCCACTGGAGTTTAGAAGACTGAGGGGTGATTTGATTGAATTTTATAAGATCCTGATCAGTCTTGACAAGGTGGATATGGAGAGGATGTTTCCTCTTGTGAGTGAGTAAAATTAGGGGTCGCCCTTTTTGGACAGAGATGAGGAGAATTTTTTTTGGTACGACTTTGGAACTGTCTCCCTCAGAAGGTGGTGGAGGTGGGTGATTGAATATTTTTAAGGTGGAAGTAGATAGATTCTTGTTAGACAAGGGAATCAAAGGTTATCAGGGGTAGATGAGAATGTGGAATTCAAAACACAAGCCGATCAGCCATGATCTTAAATGAATGGCGGAGCAGGCTCGAGGGGCAAATGGCCTACATCTGCTCCTATCTCTTATGTTCTGATGTACATCCACTGCATGGACAGTTCTCCCTTACATCTTCATGGTGCCCTCAACAAAACTCCTTCACCTCCTGCAAAAATGGCAAAGATACCGATACATATTATTGATCACACATTATTGAACACCGTAGCAAGCGTAGAGGTGATGGCATAGTGGTATTGTTGCTGGAATAGTAATCCAGAGACACAGGGTAAAGATCTGGGGACCATGGTTCGACAGCAGATGGTGGAATTTGAATTCAATAAAAATCTGGAATTAAAAGTCTAATGATGACCATGAAACCATTGTTGTAAAAACCCATCTGGTTCACTAATATTCTTTATGGAAGGAAATCAGTCATCCTTACCTGGTCTGGCCTGCATGTGACTCCAGATTGACAGCAATGTGATTGTCTCTTAAATGTCCTTTGAAATGGCCTAACAAGCCACTCTGTTGTAACAAACCACTACAAAGTCACAAAAAAGGAATGAAACCGGATGGACCACCCGGCGTCAACCTAGACACCGGAAACAACAACAGCAATCTCAGCCCTGTCGACACTGCAAAGTCCTCCTTACTGACATCTGGGGGCTTGTGCCAAAATTGGGAGAGCTGTCTCACAGACTAGTCAAGCAACAGCCTGACATAGTCACCCTCATGGAATCATACCTTACAGATAATGTCCTTGACACTACCATCACCATCCCTGGGTATGTCCTGTCCCACCGGCAGGAGAGACCCAGCAGAGGTGGTGGCACAGTGGTAAACAGTCAGGAAGGAGTTGCCCTGGGAGTCCACAACATCGACTTTGGACTTCATGAAGTCTCATGGCATCAGCCAAACATGGGCAAGCAAATCTCCTGCTGATTACCACGTACTGCCTGTTATGACCGACGCAGTTGGTATAGCAAAGTTATTTTTTAAAAATCCCAGAGGGAAACTTTAAACAACTGTCATAACCAATAATTTTGAGTGTTATGTTTGAGATGCGACCTTAAATTCAGGAATCAGACCACTAGTTCTTGAGGTTTACATTAAACTAAATGAAAAATTTTATTAATTTACACAGGTTAAAATATTTGTACACATGGCTACAAATTACCACTATCATAACTTTTAACAAATTCCCAAACTCATCTCCAATAAGGCAACAGCAACCCATAGACTTGGTCAAACACCAGGCAAAGCATTTTCACCTTACAACTTCAAAAGAAGTTATTTTCACTGTGGGGCCAGTTCGAGGCTTGCAGCTGCCTTTTGATCTTACATTGCCTCTGCCTGCACACCCGAAAACTACTGAAGTTATACCTACCACCACTGATTGAATTCAAATTCTCATTGTCTCACCAGCCTCTTTGAACTCCACCTTTTAACAATGAAAACCCTTTCATAGTACCAATTTTATTAGTAGTATAAACGTATGGCTTGATACATGCTAGCATCAAGTTTTCACCCCACTTCTTGAATGCTCTATTCAAAAAATGCAAATGCTCACTATCTCCCTTACATATCAAAACTAGTACATATCAAAACTAGTACATATCAAAGCACCCAAACTAGCTGGCTTTAATCCAATTAAGACATACCTGCAGACTAAACATCGGTTTTAAAAGAAAAATGTTTTCAAAAATATTATATACATTAATAGTTTCATGACATCCCCTCCTTATCAGAAAATGAACCGTCATAATTCTAAAAGACGGCTTCATTTTAATAACCCATCTCATGCTATCTCCTATACTCATTACATGATGACATTACCAGATGCATGCATTAACATAAATATATATATAATACCTATAAATACAAGTTCTTGGTATCAAGAGAAATCACTCCAGTTCAGTGTCCAGGTTTTTTTTCAAATGTCCCAATTTCCTTTAAGCTTCAAACTTTTGATAGTGCATCTGCGAACAGATTTTCTCTTCCAGTAATATGTATAATACGTAGATTAAATGGTTGTAATAAAAGACTCCATCTGAAAAGCCTTGCACTTTTGTCTTTAAGTTTGTCCAAAAACTTCAAAGGATTATGGCCTGTATAAACAATTGTTTCTGTTGAATTGTTCGCAACATAAATTTCAAAATGCTGCAACGCTAACACCAAACTCAAAGTATCTTTTCCGATCGGTGAATATCTTCTCTGTTGTACATTCAATTTTCATGAAAAATACCCTATTGGGTTTTCAATTCCAGTGTCATCTTCTTGTAACAGGACAGCCCCAATGCCTATATTGCTTGCGCCAACAGCCAACTTGAACTGCTTGGCATAATTGAGTATTGCAAACACTGGTGTCATAGTTAATACAATTTTCAAACTATCGAATGACTTCTGACACTCCACTGTCCATTGAAACTTCTTGTTCTTTTGTAATTGTTCAGTCAGTGGTGCAACCATTTGGCTAAAATTTGGTTCAAATTTCTGGTCAAACCCACTCATACCCAGAAATCTCATAACTTCTCATTTTGTTATAGGCACTGGGAAATCCATGATAGCCTTGACTTTTGCATTCCTCAGAGCCACCCTACCATGTCCAATGGTATGGCTTAGATACGTAACTTGCGCTTTTGCAAATTCACTTCTAGCCAAGTTCATCACCAAATTAGCTTCTTGTAGTCGAGTAAATAATTCTTCCAGATGCTGTAAATGCTCCTCCCACATCTGACAAAACAATTAGATCATCAATATAAACTGCACAATTGTTTAGACCCACAATTACTTTGTTTGTCAGTCTTTAAAATGTTGCAGGTACATTCTTCATACCAAATGGCATAACTTTAAACTGATATAGTCCACTTTGTGTTACAAAAGCTCATATCTCCTTTGCCCTCTCCAACAATGGCACCTGCCAATATTCTTTTAGCAAGTCAATCTTTGTGATAAATTTCGATTGTCCCACTTTCTCAATGCAATCCTCCAATCATGGTTTGGGATATGAATCTGCTTTTGTCACCGCATTCATCTTTCAATAGTCCACACACAGTCCTTATGTTCCATCCAGTTTCAGTACCAGTACCAACAGGCGAATTCCAGTTACTTCAACTAGACTCAATGATATCATTTTGAAGCATGAAATCAATTTCTTTTTTGTTCTTGTGATAGCTTTGCCGGATTTAATCTATAAGGTTGTTACCTTATTGAAGATGATATTTCTATGCATACATCGTGTAAAGCTAAATATGTTTTTCCCAACTTATTTCCACAAAAAGGTTTGTGTGACTGCAATAGCTTTTCCAGATCACTTTGACACTTGCTTGGAAGGTAACTCAATATTGCATTTAAATTTTCAAGCACCCCTCATTATCCAATGTGATTAGAGGAAAATCAATTTCAGAGTCCTGCACTTCTACCTCTTTCATATCATCCACCATCGCTAACACCTCTTTTTGTTCCTTTTCCCTGTCAAAGTACTTTTTAAGCATAATTACATGACACACCCTCTGCTTCTTTCTTCTATCTGGAGTATTTATTAAATAATTTACTTCACTCAATTTCTTCTCAATTCTGTAAGGCCCACTAAATCTTGCATTTAATGAATCACGTAGTACTGGTAACAACACTAATACTTCCTCTCCAGAAACAAAACTGTGACTTTTAGCCTTCTTATCTTCTTTCACTTTCATCACTTGCTGTGAGATGTTTAAATGTTCCCTAGCCAACTCACATACTCTGTTCAATCTTTCCCTGAAATTTAATATGTAATCCGGGAAATTTTGACCCATCAATTTCTCATGAATCAATTTCAGTGGTCCTTTTACCTCATGGCCATAAACTAGTTCAAAAGGGCTAAAACCAGTCGATGCATTAGGAGCGTCTCTAATAGCAAATAACAAAAATGGAATTCCCGTATCCTAATCCTGTGCATAATCAAGACAGGAGGCTCTTATCATAGTTTTTAAAGTTTGACACCACCTTTCCAAAGCTTCTTGTGACTCCGAATGATAAGCTGTTGACTTAAACTGTTTTATCCCCAAACTAAAACAAAAACAGAATTACCTGGAAAAACTCAGCAGGTCTGGCAGCATCGGTGGAGAAGAAAAGAGTTGACGTTTCGAGTCCTTATGACCCTTCGACAGAACTAGAGCTCGAGTCCAAGAAAGAGTTGAAATATAAGCTGGTTTGAGGTGTGTGTGTGGGGGGCGGAGAGAGAGAGAGAGAGAGAGAGAGGTGGAGTGGGGGTGTGGTTGTAGGGACAAACAAGCAGTGATAGAAGCAGATCATCAAAAGATGTCAACAACAATAAAACAAAAGAACACATAGGTGTTAAAGTTAAAGTTGGTGATATTATCTAAACGAATGTGCTAATTAAGAATGGATGGTAGGGCACTCAAGGTATAGCTCTAGTGGGCTGACATCAAGCCATTGTTTCCAGGACTGTCACTGACCTCATCTCCTCTGGGGATCTCCCTCCCAACAGCTTCCAACCTGATAGTCGCCCAACCTCGGACAGCCCGCTTCTATCTCCTACCCAAAATCCACAAACAGAACTGCCCCGGTAGACCGATCGTCTCAGCTTGCTTCTGCCCCACAGAACTCATTTCTTGTTATCTTGACTCCCTTCTCTCTCCCCTTGTCCAGTCCCTTCCCACCTACATCCGTGATTCCGCTGACACCTTACGTCACATCAACAATTTCCAGTTCCCTGGCCCCAACCGCTTCCTCTTCACCATGGACGTACAATCCCTCTGCACCTCCATCCCCCACCAGGATGGTCTGAGGGCCCTTAGCTTCTTCCTCGAACAGAGGCCCGAACAATCCCCATCCACCACTACTCTCCTCCGTCTGGCTGAACTTGTTCTCACGCTGAACAATTTCTCCTTCAACTCCTCTCACTTCCTCCAGATAAAAGGTGTGGCTATGGGTACCCGCATGGGCCCCAGCTATGCCTGTCTCTTTATGGGGTATGTGGAACATTCCTTGTTCCAGTCCTACTCCGGCCCCCTTCCACAACTCTTTCTCCGGTACATCGATGATTACTTCGGTGCCGCTTCATGCTCTCGTCGGGACTTGGAAAAATTTATTAATTTTGCTTCCAATCTCCACCCCTCCATCATTTTCACGTGGTCCATCTTTGTCACTTCCCTTCCCTTCCTTGACCTCACTGTCTCAATCTCTGGTGATAGACTGTCCACCAATATCCATTACAAACCCACCGACTCCCACAGCTATCTCGACTACAGCTCCTCACACCCCGCTTCCTGTAAGGACTCCATCCCATTCTCTCAGTTCCTTCGCCTCCGTCGCATCCGTTCCGATGATGCTACCTTCAAAAACAGTTCCTCTGACATGTCCTCCTTCTTCCTTAACCGAGGTTTTCCACCCACGGTCGTTGACAGGGCCCTCAACCGTGTCCGGCCCATCTCCCGCGCATCCGCCCTCACGCCTTCTCCTCCCTCCCAGAAACATGATAGGGTCCCCCTTGTCCTCACTTATCACCCCACCAGCCTCCGCATTCAAAGGATCATCCTCCGCCATTTCCGCCAACTCCAGCATGATGCCACCACCAAACATATCTTCCCTTCACCCCCCCATCGGCATTCCGTAGGGATCGCTCCCTCCGGGACACCCTGGTCCACTCCTCCATCACCCCCTATTCCTCAACCCCCTCCTATGGCACCACCCCATGCCCACGCAAAAGATGCAATACCTGCCCCTTCACTTCCTCTCTCCTCACCGTCCAAGGACCCAAACACTCCTTTCAAGTGAAGCAGCATTTCACTTGCATTTCCCCCAACTTAGTCTACTGCATTCGTTGCTCCCAATGTGGTCTCCTCTACATTGGAGAGACCAAACGTAAACTGGGCGACCGCTTTGCAGAACACCTGCGGTCTGTCCGCAAGAATGACCCAAACCTCCCTGTCGCTTGCCATTTTAACACTCCACCCTGCTCTCTTGCCCACATGTCTGTCCTTGGCTTGCTGCATTGTTCCAGTGAAGCCCAACGCAAACTGGAGGAACAACACCTCATCTTCCGACTAGGCACTTTACAGCCATCCGGACTGAATATTGAATTCAACAACTTTAGGTCGTGAGCTCCCTCCCCCACCCCACCCCACCCCCTTTCTGTTTCCCCCTTCCTTTTCTTTTTTTTCCAATAAATTATATAGATTTTCCTTTTCCCACCTATTTCCATTATAAAAAGAGAAAAAGAAAAAAAAAAATTATTTATTTTATTTTTTTTTACATCTTTTATGCTCTCCCCACCCCCACTAGAGCTATACCTTGAGTGCCCTACCATCCATTCTTAATTAGCACATTCATTTAGATAATATCACCAACTTTAACTTTAACACCTATGTGTTCTTTTGTTTTATTGTTGTTGACATCTTTTGATGATCTGCTTCTATCACTGCTTGTTTGTCCCTACAACCACACCCCCACTCCACCTCTCTCTCTCTCTCTCTCTCTCCGCCCCCCCACACACACACCTTAAACCAGCTTATATTTCAACTCTTTCTTGGACTCGAACTCAAGTTCTGTCGAAGGGTCATGAGGACTCGAAACGTCAACTCTTTTCTTCTCCGCCGATGCTGCCAGACCTGCTGAGTTTTTCCATGTAATTCTGTTTTTGTTTTTGTTTTGGATTTCCAGCATCCGCAGTTTTTTTGTTTTTATCTCTGTGTTTAATTGACTGCCACTGCTCTTCAAGAAATGCCTACCTCCTTGAAGAAGTTCTGTTCCTCTCTGCGACAAGATTTCCGTATCTCTCTTTTGCCCTGCCACCTTCCTTGCTTTCCATTTCCCTCCTGGTGTTTGACAAGGTGTTTACTAAAACCCGCTTTCACAGCCACATCTCCTTTCTCAGTGACTTTTTCCATCTCCGACTTACCCCACGTGGATTTCAACTGAAATTCCACCCCTCATGTTTCGAACCCATCCAGGATTACAGGTATCTCTGGGACATAAAACGTTTCTCGGACTGCTGTTCCCGTCACATTCTGAAATCCATACTCAGTGCCATCCGCCGCCATATGAACACACTCGACCTCTCCCTCCAGCAGCACCGCAGTACCCTTTTTCAAAGCTGCGTGTGCCCCCAGTTTCATTTTATCCTTCGGCTCATCCGACGCCTCAACAAGAAACTTTTTCTCTTTCTCTCAAGTGCTAAGGAACGCAAGCTCCAACAACTCATCGACACCAACACCCATCTAGGACCCTCCACCCCGGCCTGTCCCTCCGTCCCCACCCCATCTTCCAGTCCCAACCCCAGCCGTGTATTCACTAAACCCCCTGACCTTCCCCTCTCTGATGCTGAACGTTCAGTGCTCAGCAAAGGACTTAGTTTCATACCCTTACGCCCTCACCTCAATGAATTTCGGGCTCGGCATGATGCTGAACTCTTCTTCTGCTGTCTTCGTCTCCGGGCTCACTTCTTTGGGCAGCGGTCCTCTCCCAGTTCAACGGATCCTTTTACCCATCTCCAATATTCTCCCTCCACCTGGACCCCTCCCTCTGGATTCTTACCTTCTCTTGATCTTTTCATTGAGAACTGTCAGTGTGACATTAGTCATCTCAATTTCTCTGCTCCTCTCACCCATTCTAACCTGTCTCTCTCTGAACTTACTGCACTCCATTCTCTCAGGTCCAACCCTGACATTGTCATCAAACCCGCTGACAAGGGTGGTGCTGTTGTTGTCTGGCGCGCTGACCTCTACCTCGTGGAGGCTGAGCGTCAACTCGCAGACACTTACTCCGACCTCTCCCTGGACCATGACCCCATCACTGAACATCAAGCCATTGTTTCCAGGACTGTCACTGACCTCATCTCCTCTGGGGATCTCCCTCCCACAGCTTCCAACCTGATAGTCGCCCAACCTCGGACGGCCCGCTTCTATCTCCTACCCACAATCCACAAAGAGAACTGCCCCGGTAGACCGATCGTCTCAGCTTGCTCCTGCCCCACAGAACTCATTTCTCGTTATCTTGACTCTCTTCTCTCTCCCCTTGTCCAGTCCCTTCCCACCTACATCCGTGATTCCGCTGACACCTTACGTCACATCAAAAATTTCCAGTTCCCTGGCCCCAACCGCTTCCTCTTCACCATGGACGTACAATCCCTCTACACCTCCATCCCCCACCAGGATGGTCTGAGGGCCCTTAGCTTCTTCCTCGAACAGAGGCCCGAACAATCCCCATCCACCACTACTCTCCTCCGTCTGGCTGAACTTGTTCTCACGCTGAACAATTTCTCCTTCAACTCCTCTCACTTCCTCCAAATAAAAGATGTGGCTATGGGTACCCGCATGGGCCCCAGCTATGCCTGTCACTTTATGGGGTATGTGGAACATTCCTTGTTCCAGTCCTACTCCGGCCCCCTTCCACAACTCTTTCTCCGTACATCGATGATTACTTCGGTGCCACTTCATGCTCTCGTCGGGACTTGGAAAATTTATTAATTTTGCTTCCAATCTCCACCCCTCCATCATTTTCACGTGGTCCATCTATGACACTTCCCTTCCATTCCTTAACCTCTCTGTCTCAATCTCTGGTGATAGACTGTCCACCAATATCCATTACAAACCCACCGACTCCCACAGCTATCTCGACTACAGCTCCTCACACCCCGCTTCCTGTAAGGACTCCATCCCATTCTCTCAGTTCCTTCGCCTCCGTCGCATCCGTTCCGATGATGCTACCTTCAAAAACAGTTCCTCTGACATGTCCTCCTTCTTCCTTAACCGAGGTTTTCCACCCACGGTCGTTGACAGGGCCCTCAACCGTGTCCGGCCCATCTCCCGCGCATCCGCCCTCACGCCTTCTCCTCCCTCCCAGAAACATGATAGGGTCCCCCTTGTCCTCACTTATCACCCCACCAGCCTCCACATTCAAAGGATCATCCTCCGCCATTTCCGCCAACTCCAGCATGATGCCACCACCAAACACATCTTCCCTTCACCCCCCCATCGGCATTCCGTAGGGATCGCTCCCTCTGGGACACCCTGGTCCACTCCTCCATCACCCCCTACTCCTCAACCCCCTCCTATGGCACCACCCCATGCCCACGCAAAAGATGCAATACCTGCCCCTTCACTTCCTCTCTCCTCACCGTCCAAGGACCCAAACACTCCTTTCAAGTGAAGCAGCATTTCACTTGCATTTCCCCCAACTTAGTCTACTGCATTCGTTGCTCCCAATGTGGTCTCCTCTACATTGGAGAGACCAAACGTAAACTGGGCGACCGCTTTGCAGAACACCTGCGGTCTGTCCGCAAGAATGACCCAAACCTCCCTGTCGCTTGCCATTTTAACACTCCACCCTGCTCTCTTGCCCACATGTCTGTCCTTGGCTTGCTGCATTGTTCCAGTGAAGCCCAACGCAAACTGGAGGAACAACACCTCATCTTCCGACTAGGCACTTTACAGCCATCCGGACTGAATATTGAATTCAACAACTTTAGGTCGTAAGCTCCCTCCCCCACCCCACCCCACCCCCTTTCTGTTTCCCCCTTCCTTTTCTTTTTTTTCCAATAAATTATATAGATTTTCCTTTTCCCACCTATTTCCATTATAAAAAGAGAAAAAGAAAAAAAAAAATTTATTTATTTTATTTTTTTTTTACATCTTTTATGCTCTCCCCACCCCCACTAGAGCTATACCTTGAGGCCCTACCATCCATTCTTAATTAGCACATTCATTTAGATAATATCACCAACTTTAACTTTAACACCTATGTGTTCTTTTGTTTTATTGTTGTTGACATCTTTTGATGATCTGCTTCTATCACTGCTTGTTTGTCCCTACAACCACACCCCCACTCCACCTCTCTCTCTCTCTCTCTCTCCGCCCCCCACACACACACCTTAAACCAGCTTATATTTCAACTCTTTCTTGGACTCGAACTCAAGTTCTGTCGAAGGGTCATGAGGACTCGAAACGTCAACTCTTTTCTTCTCCGCCAATGCTGCCAGATCTGCTGAGTTTTTCCAGGTAATTCTGTTTTTGTTTTTGTTTTGGATTTCCAGCATCCGCAGTTTTTTTGTTCTTATCCCCAAACTGTTCATTACTTCCTTAAACTGTTGTGACATGAAATTTGACCCCTGATCTGATTGTATTTCCTTAGATCAACCATATCTTATGAAAAATTTAATTAACTCCTCCACAATCTTCTTAGTTGTAATATTTCTGAAAGGTATCGCTTCAGGAAACCTGGTAGGCACATCCATTATTGTTAATAAATACTGATTTCCACTTTTAGTCTTAGGGAGGGGTCCTACACAATCAATCATGACCCTAGTAAAAGGTTGTTCAAATGTTGGTATTGGAATTAAAGACACAGGCTTAATCACTGCTTGTGCTTTTCCTGTTACGTGGCAGATATGACAGGTTCTACAGAATTTGACAATATCCCTATGCAATCCTGGCCAAAAAAAAAACCTTTGTATCTTTTCCTGTGTTTTCCTAATTCTTAAATGTCCCCTCATTGGAATTTCATCAGCAATCCTCAGAATCTCATTTCTATACTCTAATGGGATAACAATCTGTTGCACCTCCCTCCAGCTTTCATTTGCTGAGATGTAATCCGACCTCCATTTTCTCATTAACATATTTCCTTGAAGATAACATACTGGAATACATTTTGCCTTGGTTTCTGAATAAGCTTTCTGATATAACTGTTTTAATTGCAAATCATTTTTCTATCACTCCACTAACCTCTTTGAGTTAAACACTTAACTGAACTGTCCTGCATTCATTCCTCCTGAAGAATGTTATCAAATACAGTGCCAGCTAATTGGATTTCAACACCTTCTTCTTGCCTTTGAACTGCCTGCTTATCTTGTTTGTTTTTTCTTCCCTATGGGCTTTTGATCTTGTTATGGCACAATCAGGAAACAATCCAGGATGTTCCTTCTGTAGCACTTCTGTTGAAAACACTTCTACAGGCTGTTCAACTGCCACAGGCATCACCAACATTTGCGATGCAGCTATATCATTACCCAGAATAAACTGAACCCCTGCAATGTGCAATTTTTCCACCACCCAACTATAACTTCACCTTCCTCCATTTGCTCTTTAAATTTACCTTCCACAATGCAATAGATTTAGCATTTTAATGAACCCGACTTATTATTACCTTCTCCTGCAGCACTCCCTCTGAACAACAAATATCATTGTCCCACAACATTAAGGATCGACTAGCCCCTGTGTCTCTTAATATTTTAACATCTTTACCGATTTCACCCCGTACACATGGAAAGGCTTTCCCTTCACATACAAAGTCTTTAAACATTCCTGCAACCTGCTGCTCAGAATTTTCTTGAATAAACTGTGTACACATTCCCACTCCTTTACCTTTCACTGATTCTCCCTGTTTCACCTGTACACAAGCCATTGGTTTCTCCTGTACCTGAACCTCAGAACCCACAGTACTTTTACTTCCAAAGATTTTCTGTACTCCAATAATTCCTACAGATTTTTCCTGCAACCTCCAATACACTGACTTTATGTGCCCCACTTTATTGCAATGAAAACACCTAAATTTTTGAATGTCACTTCTATCTTCAGCGCCTTCCTTTTTGTTCTGAGATAAAACTTCCTGTGAACTTGCAGCTACTCCTTCTATTCCCTGACTACCTGCCTTCCTTTCACCTTCTCACTTTTTATCCTTTTCCAATTTGAAAAGGTGACAGAAAAAAGTTTTAGCTCTATGAACTAACTCATCAGCTATCTCTGCTGCTTGTCTTACAGAATCAACCCTCTGTTCCTACACATGAGTTATCACTACCAAAGGGATTGAATCTTTAAATTCTTCCATAAGAATGACTTTCCTAAGAGCAGCATATGTAGTCTCTATTTTTAATGCCCGTATCCACCGGTCAAAATTACTTTGTTTTACTCTTTCAAACTCATTATAAGTTTGCCTATGCTATTTTGTCGTATTTCTAAATATCTGCCTGTATGCTTCAGGAACCAACTCTTATGCACTCAAAATAGCTTTTCTCACCACATCATAATTCACTAACGTTTCTTCTGAAAGCAAAGCATATACCTCAAGCTCCCTACCTAATAACTTAGATTGTAGTAATAACGCCCAGTAATCCTGTGGCCATTTCACCTGTTTAGCTAGCTTCTCAGATGAGATAAAGAATGCTTTAATATCTGTTTCCTCAAACTTCGGAAGAGCTTGTACAGATTTAAATATATCTCCACTGGATTCCACTCTATTGACAAATCCTTCCTCACCGACTGACGTCACTTTTCTAACTGCCAACATTTGCATTTGGAATTCTTTCTCTCTCTCTTTCTCTTTCCTCCTCCATCTTTGCAATTTCAAATTCCCTTTTAAGAGCCATTTCTTGGTCCTTTCCTTCTAATTCAAGCTTTTTCATTTGCAATTGAAGTCTCACTACCACCAGCTGTGACTTACTAGTGTCAGGTTTCACTTCCAACTATAGATGCTGTGCTATACTTTGAACTATATCAGATCTCCTAGCTCCTGCGGGTAACCCCAATTGTAACTTATCCGCCAACTCTGTTAACTTACTTTTGGTTATTTTCTTCAACTCACTCAGAGTTATCTCTTCTACTCCCAGACAAGTCTGAGCACTTGCCAAAGTCAGTTTGCAGGCTCACCACTTCTAAAACACCTCACCAACTCCTGAATTCAAAACGCCTTTCACATTCGTAAGCTTTAGGATCCACAAATTCCGAACCTATCAAGGAATTAGAAATATAATTTAATACCGGACAAGCCCCCAGATGTTATGACCAATGCAGTTGGTAAAGCAGAGTTATTTTTTTTTAAATCCCAGAGGGAAACTTTAAACAACTGTCATAACCAATAATTTTGAGTCTTATGTTTGAGATGCGAACTTAAATTCAGGAATCAGACCATTAGTTCTCGAGGTTTACATTAAACTAAATGAAACATTTTATTAATTCATACAAGTTAAAATATATGTACACATGGCTACAAATTACTACTGTCATAACTTTTAACAAATTCCCAAACTCATCCCCATTAAAGCAATGGCAATCCATAGACTTAACAAAACACCAGGCAAAGCATTTTTACCTTACAAATTCAAAATGAGGTTCTTTTCACTGTGGAGCCTGTTGGAGGCTTGCAGCTGCCTTTTGATCTTACATTGCCTCTTCCTTCACAGCAAAAGACTACTGAAGTTATACCTACCACCACTGATTGAATTCAAATTCTCATTGTCTCAACAGCCTCTTTGAACTCCACCTTTTAACAATGAAAATCCTTTCATAGTACCAATTTTATTAGTAATATAAACGTATGGCTTGGTAGCTGCTAGATGGGCATCAAGTTCTATTCAAAAAATGCAAATGCATGCTATCTCCCTTACTTGTCAAAACTAGTACAAATCAAAGCACCCAAACTAGCTGGCTTTAATCCAAATAAGCCATACCTGCAGACTAAACCTCTGTTTTAAAAGAAAAATGTTTTCGAAAATATTATATACATTAACATGGTACAATTTAAGCTTGTTATGGGCAAAGAAATAGACAAGTTGCAAAAAAATGTTTTGGATTGCGAGAGAGTTGATTTTAGTAAAATAAAGCAGGATCTGGCCAAGGTAAACTGGGAACAGCTACTTGTGGGGAAATCTACAGAAGGGCGATGGGGGGGAGGGGTGTTCAAAAAGGAAATGGGGAGGGTAAAGACCCAACATGTTCCCTCTAGGGTGATAGGAAGGAGTAACAAGCCCAGAGGACCATGGATGACCAGAGATATTCAGGATATGATGAGAAGAAAAAGAGAGGCTTTTAGCAGGTACAAGGGAAGCAAATCAGCGGAGGCATTAATGGAGTACAGACAGTGTAAGGTAGAACTTAAGAAAGCAATTAGGAGAGCGAAGAGGGGATATGAGAAAGCTCTTGCTGGTAAAAGTTGGGAAAATCCCAAGATATTCTATAAGCATATAAATAGGAAAAGGATAACCAGGGAAAGAGTAGAGCCCATTAGGGACCAAGGGGACAATTTATGGGTGGAGCCAGAGGACATCGGTAGGGTGCTGAACGAATGCTTCACATCCGTCTTCACCCAAGAGAATGAGGGTGAGGTTTTGAACTCGGGGAGAGAGACGGCGAGGTTCTTGAGCAAATTGTTATAGGGAGTGACAAGGTATTGGAGGTGTTGGCAGGCTTAAAAGTGGACAAATCTCCAGGTCCGGATGATATGTGTCCGAGACTGCTGAGGGAGGCAAGGGAGGAGATAGCAGGGGCTCTGACCCAAATTTTTAATTCCTCTCTGGCCACGGGGGAGGTGCCAGAGGACTGGAGAACAGCTAATGTGGTTCTGCTATTTAAGAAGGATTGTAGAGATAAGCCAGGGAACCACAAGCCAATGAGTCTCACGTCAGTGGTAGGGAAACTATTGGAGAAAATTCTGAAGGAGAGAATCCATCTCCACTTGGAGAGGCAAGGTTTGAGCAAGGATAGTCAGCATGGCTTTGTCAGAGGGAGGTCATGCCTAACAAATTTGATTGAATTTTTTGAGGAGGTGACCAGGTGTGTAGATGAGGGTAGTGCAGTTGATGTAGTTTATATGGATTTCAGCAAAGCCTTTGACAAGGTCCCACATGGGAGACTTATAAAGAAGGCAAATGCACATGGGATACAGGGTAATTTCATGAGGTGGATTCAAAATTGGCTTAGTTGTAGGAGACAGAGGGTGATGACAGATGGATGCTTTAGTGACTGGAAGCCAGTGTCCAGTGGCATACCACAGGGATCTGTGCTGGGTCCCCTATTTATATTTATATTTATATGAACGACATAGATGACTATATGGGGGGCTGGAATTAATAAATTTGTGGATGACATAAAGATTGGCCGTGTAGTTAACAGTGAGGTTGAGTGTCTTGGGCTACAGGAAGATATAGACGAGATGATCAAATGGGCAGATAAGTGGCAGATGGAATTTAACTCTCAAAAGTGTGAGGAGATACACTTTGGAAGGAGTAATTTGACAAGGAAGTATTCAATGAACGGCATGACACTAGGACGTTCTGAGGAACAAAGGGACGTTGGTATGTTTGTCCATAGATCTCTGAAGGCAGAGGGGCATGTTTGTGGGGTGGTGAAAAAGGCATATGGGACACTTGCCTTTATCAATCGAGACATAGATTACAAAAGTAGGGAGATCATATTGGAGTTGTATAGAACCTTGGTGAGGCCACAGCTGGAGTACTGTGCAGTTCTGGTTGCCACATTATAGGAAGGATGTGATTGCACTGGAGGGGGTGTAGAGGAGATTCACCAGGATATTGCCTGGGATGAAACATTTAAGTTATGAAGAGAAGTTGGATAGACTTGGGTTGTTCTCATTGGAGCAGAGCAGACTGAGGGGTGACTTGATCGAGGTGTACAAGATTATGAAGGGCATGGACAGGGTGGTTAGGGAGCAGCTGTTCCCCTTAGTTGAAGGGTCAGTCACGAGGGGACATAAGTTTGAGGTGAGGGGCAGGAGGTTTAGGGGGGATGTGGGGAAAACCTTTTTTAGCCAGAGGGCGGTGACAGTCTGGAATGCGGTGCCTGGGAGGGTGGTGGAGGCGAGTTGCCTCACATCCTTTAAAAATGATGAGCACTTGGTACGTCATAACATTCAAGGCTATGGGTCAAGTGCTAGTAAATAGGATTAGGTAGGTAGGTCAGGTGTTTCTCATGTGTCAGTGCAGACTTGATGGGCCGAAGGGCCTCTTCTGCACTGTGTGATTCTGTGATTCTGAATAGCTTCATGACACCGCCATCCCTCAGCTGATGTATCAGTATTCCTCTATGTTGAACACCACTTGGAGAAAGCACTGAGGATGGCAAGGGTGCAGAATGTACTCTGGGGACTTCAATGTCCATCACCAAGAGTGACTTGCTAGCACCACTACTGACCGAGCTGGCTGAGTCCTAAATGACATAGCTGCTAGACTGGGTCTCCTAGGCTCATAGACGTTTACAGCACCATCGTGTCTGCGCCAGTTAACAAAGATCTGACTACACTAACCCCATTTTCCAGCCCTTGGCCCATATTCCTGGAGGCAAGTGAATATCTAAATACTTCTTAAATGTCACAAGAATTTCTGACTCAGCCACCCTCTCAGGCAGTGAGTTCCAGACTCCCACCACCCTCTGGGTGAAAAAATTTCTCCTCAACTCTTCTCTTAGCCTTTTACCTCTTACCTTAAATCTATGCCCCCTGGTTATTGACCCCTCTACTAATGGAAAAAGTGCCTTCTGATTCACCCTATCTAAGCACCTCTTAATCTTATACACCTCTATCAGATCCCCTCTCAACCTTCACTGCTCCAAGGAAAACAACCCCAGCCTATCCAATCTTTCCTCATAGCTCAGATCGCCCAGCCCAGGCAGCATCCTGGTAAATCTCCTCTGCACCCTCTCCAGTGCAATCACAACCTTCCTATAATGTGGTGACCAGAATTGTACGCAGTACTCCAGTTATGGCCTAACCAGTGTTTTATACAGTTCCAGCATAACCTCCCTGCTCTTGTATTCTATGCCTTGGCTAAGGAAAGCAAGTATCCCATATGTCTTCTTAACCATCTTATCTACATGCCCTGCTACCTTCAGGGATCTATGGATATGCACACCAAGGTCCCTCTGATCTTCAGAACTTTCCAGGGTGCTACCATTTATAGTGTAATCCCTTGCCTTGTTAGCCCTCCCCAAGTGCATTATGTCACACTTTTCCGGGTTGAATTCCATTTGCCACTGCTCTGTCCATCTGACCAGTCCATTGATATTCTCCTGCAGTTTACAGCTATCTTCCTCACTATTTACCACCCTACCAATTTTTGTGTCATCCACAAACTTCTCAAACATACCCCCTACATTTAAGTCCAAGTCATTTATGTACACTACAACCAGCAAGGACCCCGGCACCGAGCCCTGTGAAACCCCACTGTATACCGACTTCCAGTTACAGAAACATCCCTCCACTATCATTCTCTGTTTCCTGCCTCTCAGCCAATTTTGGATCCAATGTGCCACTTTGAATTGGATCCCATGGGTTCTTACTTTCTTGATCAGTCTGCCATGAGGGACCTTATCAAAAGCCTTGTTAAAGTCCATATGGACCATATCAAATGTATCACCCTCAACAACACTCCTTAAAAAATTCAATCAAATTTGTTAAACACAACCTTCCCTTAACAAATCTTTTATGCTCTCCCCACTCCCACTAGAGCTATACCTTGAGTGCCCTACCATCCATTCTTAATTAGCACATTCGTTTAGATAATATCACCAACTTTAACACCTATGTGTTCTTTTGTCCTGTTGTCTGTGACTTCTTTTAATGATCTGCTTCTATCACTGCTTGTTTGTTCCTACAACCACACCAACCCCTTCCACTTCTCTCCCCCCACCCAAACTCCCCCCTCCCCGCCCCATCCCCAACATACCTTAAACCAGCTTATATTTCACCCCTTTCTTGGCTTCACTCAGTGAAGGGTCATGAGGACTCGAAACGTCAACTCTTTTCTTCTCTGCCGATGCTGCCAGACCTGCTGAGTTTTTCCAGGTAATTCTGTTTTTGTTTTTGTTTTGGATTTCCAGCATCCGCAGTTTTTTTGTTTTTATCTTAACAAATCCATGCTGACTATCCCTAATTAATCCGTGTCTTTCCAAATGCAAATATATTTGGTCCCTCAGAATTCTTTCTAGTTACTTGCCCACCACCGAGGTTAGACTGACTGGCCTGCAATTTCCTGGTCTATCCCTTCCCTTTTTAATAATGGGACAACGTCTTCAACCAATTCGATTCACTCCATGTGATATCAAGAAACAGCTGAAGGCATTGGATACTGTAAAGGCTATGGGCCCTGACAATATTCCGGCAATAGTATTGAAGACCTGTGCTCCAGAACTTGACGCACCCCTAGCCAAGCTGTTCCAGTACAGCAACAACACTGACATCGACCCAGCAATGTGGAAAATTGTCCAGCTATATCCTGTACACAAAGGGTAGGACAAATGCAACCTGGCCAATTACCGCCTCATCAGTCTAATCTTGATCATCAGTAAAGTAATAGAAGGGGTCAACAACAGTGCTATCAGGTGGCACTCCCTTAGCAATAACCTGTTCACTGACACCCACTTTGGGTTCTGCCAGAGCCACATAGCTCCTGACCCCATTACAGCCTTAGTTCAAACATGGACAAAAGAGCTGAACTCCTGAGGTGAGGTAAGAGTGACTGCCCTTGACATTAAGGCAGCATTTGACCGAGTGTGGCATCAAGGAGCCCTTGCAAAACTAGAGTCAATGGTAATCGGGGGAAAACACTCCACTGATTGGAATCATACTAGCAGAAAGGAAGATGGTTGTGCTTGTTGGAGGCCAGTCATCTCAGCTCCAGGGCATCACTGCAGGAGTTCCTCATGATAGTGTCCTAGGCCAAACCATCTTCAGCTGCTTCATGAATGACCTTCCTTCCATCATAAGGTCAGAAGTGGGGATGTTTGCTGATGATTGCAAAATGTTCAGCACCATCCATGACTCTTGAGGTACTGAAGCAGTCCATGTCCAAATGCAGCAAGACCTGGACAATATTCAGGCTTGGGTTGACAAGTGGCAAGTAACATTCACACCACACAAGTGTCAGGCATTGACCATCTCCAACATAGAGAACCCAACCATCGCCCCTTGATGTTCACTGGCTTTACCATCACTGAATCCCCCACTATCAACATCCTGGGGGTTACCATTGACCAGAAATTGAACTGGACTAGCCATATAATACTGCAGCTACAAGAGAAGGTCAGACGCTAGGAATCATATGACGAGTAACTCACCTCCTGACTCCCCAAAGCCTGTCCACCATCTACATGGCACAAGTCAGGAATGTGATGGAATACTCCCCACTTGTCTGGATGAGTGCAGCTCCCACAACACTCAAGAAGCTTGACACCATCCAAGACAAAGCAGCGCTTTGATTGGCATCACATCCACAAACATTCACTCGCTCCACCACCGACGCACAGTAGCAGCAGTGTGAACTGCAGGAATTCACCAAGGCTCCTTCAACATCACCTTCCAAACCCACAACCACTACCACAAGGACAAGGGCAGCAGGGGAACACCACCATCTGGAAGTTCCCCTCCAAGTCACTTACCATCCTAACTTGGAAATATTTCTCCATTCCTTCACTATTGCTGGGTCAAAATCCTGAAACTCCCTTCCTACCAGCACTGTGGGTGTGCCTACACCGCATGGACTGCAGCGGTTCGAGAGGGCAGCTCACCACCATCTTCTCAAGGGAAACTAGGGATGGGCAATAAATGCTGGCCAGCCAACGAAGCCCATATCCCATGAATGAAAATAAAAGCATAGCAAGAGCAATACATCTCCAGAAGCAGCTCAGCCTCTGTGCAAGTAAATTTTAGTCCTTTAATTGTTATCAACATACTGGTAATACTTGCCACATTGTGCTTCCCCTTGATAAGCGTGTGTGACTGATGTGTTCAAAATAATTAACTCCTTCTTCTCTATTCCTCTCCAGGAACAGGACTATGGAAGAAGGTTAGCTGCTGTATATCAAGAGGCTTGTGTGATTGAGGTGGCCCTCAGATCCAGTTCTTTAGCTATGGGAGTGACCTGGGTCTGCATATTTCCTGGCATTGAGTGGAAGAGAGAACCTTGTCATCTGCAATTGTAAAAGCCTTAAACAAAAAGCTATTTCCATGTGAACAGCAGCCAGCCCAAGGCCAAGGAGAGATTATGTTGCACACTGGAACCAAGGGCAACCCCCAGAAGATGGGTTCCAGGAGTTGTTCTCTGCTGGATCCGGTAGCCACACATTGTCTGTTGTTGAGAAAGTCACCACCTAATTTCTTTGCCTCTGGCTCCTTTCAGTGTGCCACAGCTGACTGAATCTCTCAGTTGGTTGCGCATAAATGTATAAGGAAGGTGATGAATGGGTTGTTTGTTAGGGCATTGTCATGAAGCTATTAATGTATACATTTTGGAAAATATTTTTCTTTTTAAATAGAGGTTTAGTCTGTGAGCGTATCTTAATTGGATTAAAGCCAGCTAGTTTGGTTGCTTTGATATGTACCAGTTTTGATATGTAAGAGAGATAGTGTGTATTTGCATTTTTTGAATACAACATTCAAGAAGTGGGGTGAAAATGATATCTATCCAGCAGATACCTAGCCATATGTTTATATTGCTAATAAAATTGGTACTATGAAAGGGGTTTCATTGTTAAAAGGAGTTCAAAGAGGTTGTTGATACAATAAGAATTTACATTCAATGGGGGCGATAGATATAACTTCAGCAGTTTTTGGGTGTGCAGAGCAGAGGCAATGTGAGATCAAAAGGCAGCTGTAAGCCTCCAACTGTCTCCACAGGAACCAAAATGAAAAGAACCTCATATTGAATTCATAAGGTGAAAATGCTTTGTCTAGTGTCTGGTTAAGCCTATGGGTTGCTGTTACGTTAATGGAGATTAGTTTGGGGATTTGTTAAAAGTTATGATAGTAGTAATTTGTAGCCATGTGTATATATATTTTAACCTGTGTAAATTAATAAAATGTTTCATTTAGTTTAATGTAAAACTTCGAGAACTGGTGGTCTGATTCCTGAATTTAGAGTCGCATCTCAAACGTAACACTTAAAATTATTGGTTATGACAGTTGTTTAAAGTTTCCCTCTGGGATTTTTAAATAACTCCATGTTACCAACTGCATCGGTCATAACAGGCATCAGCATATCAGCTTTCCCTGGCTATTGGATTCACTTTCTTGGCTGGCTTCCCACAGGTACAGGGTGCCATTGATGCCACACACACATGACAGTACTAGAACCACCAGATCAACCAGCAGGTCTTCTAAAACCTGAAGGATTTCATCACATCAATGTACAGCTGGCATGTAACCACAAGAAAAGGGTCATGCAGGTGTGTGCCATATATTCTATGAATTGTCAATGATGCAATTACACCATGGCAATCCAATATCAATCCAACCCACTTCATAGGAAGACACAGAATTAAAACAGTGTATAGTCTGGGGAGAAAGGATAACCTCTTCAAACTTAGCATAGCATGGAACACCACAAGTGAGGTGCAACAGCACTAAAAGAGGCACATGTGTATAAGGTGTATCATCTACAAAACCATTTGCATGTTGGAGATGCATTTCAGATGCCTAGATAGGTTTGGAGGCACCTTGAAGTACCCGACAGCAAGGGTTTCCAGGATCATAGTGGTGTGCTGCATCCTGCATAACAGTGTACAGCAGAGAGGATTAGAGGTGGAGCATGACCAAAGCACTCGTCAAGTATCTTTGATAAGGGGAATGCAGAAGAAGAAGAAGAAGGTGAGGACAAGGAGCAATATGAAGATGGGGTACCCATTGCTAAACCAGCCAGGTACATTGCTGCCTGGGATACCCTAATAGCTTGAAAGTTCTGCTCATGGTGACTCACCTCTGGCCTGATCCACCACCAACACCATCACTCCACCTCCCTCCTTTTGCATAAAACAGTCCTCCAACCATTCATTCACCCATTGAATGTCTGCCCAATGGGTCCCAACATGTATTGACATTCACCATGAAGCAAGTGAAAGGGAATGCTGGCACTTAGGACACATTGGGCAGGATGTGAAAGTGGTGCTAATTAATACATTTTGCATGTCATTACAAAAAAAGGAACTGACCAACATAACATTTTGTCAAACACCCATGTGATACCCTTGGTGATTTGCAATTGCTTTAACTTATGCTTCCTTCAGCAGAGGTACAGGCAGGCTGCACAGTTCCCTGCTATGACTGCTGAGATGCTTTTAACCTACAACCTCTAGGTTTCAGAGCCTCTGAAGGCCCGGCCAAAGACTGCTCTATCTGCACCTGTGCAGGGGCAGACTCAGCCATCAGGAGACAAGGCCGGATATTGGACATTGGCTGAAGGCAAAGGACAAGAAGTGAGAACACTTTGAGTGGAGCTTCCATTTCCATGCCCCTTTTGACATTATCCATCTCTTGGGTCTTTCCCACAGTACTCCTACTGCTCTGCTGGAGAGCAGCTTAATGAAGATCAGTGACATAGTGTAAGACCACAGATAAGATATATGTTTAAGACAGCAAAGATCTCCTGGGTGTGGTCATGGAGGCATTCCTATGGTTGACATTCGTGCAATTGCTTGCGACACTAAGCCATAGCTGTTGGAATTGAACTCCTCCAGCCTCTCTGCAATTGTCAGTACCTTGCAAAGTTGCTGCTTCTGCTCTGTTTTGCAATGAAGGCACTTGGGCTTCAGCAGGTAAACACAGCTGAACAGAACAGAACAGAGAACTGCACCAACCCACCACCACCCTCCAGTGATTGCAGACTCTCCACAGCTGTCCCTGTCACTAGCGCCTGCATGTGCTCACTTGTGAATTGTGAATCGCTTGGTAATAACCCAACTAACTCTTGAACTGGACCCACCAAAATTCGAGCATTTGCACTGCTGCATGATTGTATCTCCTGTGATGTACCTCAGAGGGATGAAGTCTTCTATTTGAATAATCATTGTCATGCATGCAGACTCTTGCTTGATATGTGAAAACACTGGAAGAAAAATGAATATTCCTGGCAAAATAGCAACCTTGACAATCACCATAATCAGGCTTCTCATAGATCGGTTATTGTTAAATAAAGTGAAATGATTGTCAATTCTGTCACCAGGCATCTGTGACTTCCTAGTTTCTCTACCTCCAATTGACAGCAATGCCAATTATCTCCATGGCCTCTGTCTCTGCATCTGTAAGCTGTGTAATTTGTGGCAGGCCAGCGCCAGTCATCTCCCTCCCCTTTGTGTTTTGCACTCTGTTCTCTTACAAAGAGTGAGTGATTTAAGGTCACTTATTCACCAGATGAATGCAGTGCAACTGGTGAATAAATGACATTAACACTCATGACTATCAGACAGATGTGCTACATTGCATAAGTTCTGGGTTGAGTGGCAGTGGTGAATAAATAGAGTGGCCATGGTGGAGGTGAAGAAGTGTATAGGAAATGAAGGGTGACTGCTCCTGCAACTAAAGTGGGTGTGAGGAGTCATATGATGGAGCACACTTGACAAATGTAGAGCAGGGAGAATGTACGCCACAGGAAGAAGGCTAATCAACATCTGTACTCACCTTTCATTAAACTGATTCCTGGTGATGGTACTCTCATGTATCTGCTACCCTTGTCCCTCCTCGGTGGTAGAGGTCATGGTTTGGAAGATGCTGTCAAAGGAGGCTTGTCCAGTGTATCTTGTTAGAAGGTACACACTGCTGTCACTGTGTGTTAGTGGTGGAGGGAGTGAATTTTGAAGGTGGTGGATGGGGTGCTGATCAAGCAACTGCTTTGTCCTGAATGGCATCAAGCTTCTTGATGTTGTTGAAGCTGCACACATCCAAGCAAGTGGTGAGTATTCCACCACACTCCTGACGTATGCCTTGTAGATGGTGAACAGGCTTTAGAGTCAGGCAGTGAGTTACTCGTTGTATAAGTTTGTCTCTGACCTGCGCTTGTAGTCAAAGTATTTATATGGCTGGTCCAGTTCAGTTTCTGGTCAATGATACTCCCAAGATGTTGATGGTGCTGGATTCAATGATGGTACTGCCATTGAATGCCAAGGGGAAATAATTAGATTCTCTTTTGTTGTAAATGGTCATTGCCTGGCACTTTTGTGGTGTGAATGTTACTTGCCACTTATTAGTACAAGCCTAGTGACTCCTCTTTGTGAAGAGTTTTCCCCAATTCCAATTCATTTCAACTTTGTTCAGGCTCCTTGATGCCACATTTATTCAAATGCTGCCTTGATATCAAGAACAGTCACTTCCTTCCCCTCTTAAATTCAATTCTTTTGACAAGTTTGTAGAAAGGCTGTAATAAGGTCAGGAGCTGAGTGGCCATGACAGAACCCAAACTGAGCAGTAGTGAGCAAGTTATTACTGTGTAAGTGCCACTTGAAAGTACCTTTCATCGCTTTGTTGATGATTGTGTTATGATATGGCAGGTGGTAACTGTCGGGCTGACCAACTCTCAAAGGGGAACTTGGCCAAGCTATCACAACAATTTTCAATTTGTAATTTTATTACGAATAGGTATGTGCACAGAAGTCAAAAGTAATGATTCCATTACTGCTTTTGAAGATTTTAAAATTAAAACATTGATTCACAGAAGAAGAGAAAACTTAAATACACAAGATTACAGTTACGCAGTTAAATTTAGTCTTACAACATTTCCCAAAAGATTTCTATTTAGCTAGATTCCCAAGTAAACATCCTTCTCCCAGGCAACAGCCCAAATAGATTCTTAATTGATAAAACATCCAATAATATTACCATAAGGCACCCACTGTTGCTATATGGGAGGTATATCACAGGGCTTCCCTCTCACTACACAATGGAAATCCAAGGCCTTTAACAAAACCTTGATTTCTGGAACAAGCAAGCACTTCTCTGAGGTGGCTAGAGGCTGCTTTTCACAAATCTATCTTCGCATAGCCTACCTTCCAAGATCTCACATGGCCACTCACTTCATGCAGTTTACAATCTTCTCTTAAATATATTTTAATCTTTAATCTTTGTTCTCACACCCCCTTTGAAAACTCAAACTCTTTCAAACATAAGATCTTTCATGCTTCCATCTTGTCTTTGCTTTTAGGTCAATAAAATTATGATATCCCCAATACTTGTTTACCTCCTGCAAAACACAAACATTTTCCTTGTTACCTTCTGATTCCCCTTTGAAATTCAAACAACTTCTTAACTTACCTACAAATGAAAATGTTAGTTCATCTATTTCCATTTCAAAATGCCTGCATTTACTATCATCCCTTTGATGATTTAAACCTTGCAGTCTGACTGTCTTCAGTTTAATTAAATTAGTCACACACATACACAACACACATGCAGCCTTCATAATTCTGCTTCAGTATCCCATGGTAATATTAGGAAAAATTATATTCTCTTTACAATTGAGAGTGGACTGATGGGCTGTTAACTGGCCAGATTGGATTCATCGTGCTTTTTGTGGACTGGACATGGGCAATTTTCCACATTGTCAGATAGATGCCATTGTTGATGTTGTCCTGGAACAGCTAGTTGTGTGGCTAGTTCTGGAGCACAGGGAACTGTGCAGCAGGTCAGAATTATTGTGAAGTTGGTCATGAGGAGTGTGAAGCAGGTCAGGATCATTTTGAAGCAGGCCAGAATCATTTTGAAGCAGACCAGGAGCAATGTGAAGCAGGTTGGGATCACTGTGAAGCAGATTGTGAGGAGGTGAAGCTGCTCAGGATCATTATGAAGAAAGTCAGGGTCACTGTGAAGCAGACCGGGAGGAATCAGGATCACTGTGAAGCAGACCAGAAGGAATCAGGATCACTGTGAAGCAGACCAGGACGGGTATGAAGCAAGTCGGGATCATTGTGAAGCAAGTCAGGATCACATGAAGCAGACTGGGAGGAATATGAAGTAGATTGGGATCACTGTGAAGAAGACCAGGAAGAGAGTCAAACAGGTTTAGTTCACTGTGAAATAGACTGAGAAGAGTATGAAGCAGATCAGAATCTCCGTGGAGCAGATTAGGAGGAGGATGAAGCAGATCAGGAGCACCGTGAAGCAGACTGGGAGGAGTATAAAGCAGATCAGGAGCATGTAAAGCAGATTAGGAGGAGAATGGAGTGGATCAGGATCACTGTGAAGCAGACTTTGAGGAGCATGAAGCAGGTCGGGATCACTGTGAAGCAAACTTGGAGGAGTATGAAGCAGATTGGGATCATTGTGTAGCAGGCTGGGAGGTCGTATGAAGCATATCAGGATTACTGTGAAGCAGACTGGGAGGCGTATGAAGCAGATCGGGATCACTGTGAAACATTCTGGGATGTGTATGACACAGGTCAACACTGGCATCTGCCCGGCTATGTGTAAAATTGTCCAGGTATGTCCTGTACACAAAATTCAGGACAAATCCAATGCAGCCAGTCTACTCTCAATCATCAGTAAAGCAATAGAAGGTGTCATCAACAGTGCTATCAAACGGCACTTGCTTAACAATAACCTGCTCACAAATGTTCAATTTGGGTTCTGCCAGGGCCACTCAGCTCCTGACCTCATTATAGCCATGGACAAAAGAGCTGAACTCCCAAGATGAGGTGAGAGTGAGTGTCCTTGACATCAAGGCCGCATTTGACATAGTATGGCATCAAGGAGCCCTCACAAAATTGGACTCAGTGAGAATCAGGGGGAATGCGCTCTGCTAGTTGGAGTTGTACCTAGCACAAAGGAAAATGGTTGTGCTTGTTGGAGGTCAGTCACCTCAGCTTCAGAACATCACTGCAGGAGTTCCTCAGGAGTTCCTTCAGCCCAACCATCTTCAGCTGCTTCATGAATGACCTTCCTTCCATCATAAGGTTAGAAATAGGGATGTTCGCTTATGATTGCACAATGTTCAGCACCATTTGCAACTCTTCAATATCCAGGCTTGGGCTGACAAGTGGCAAGTAACATTCACACCACACAAGTGTCAAGCAATGACCATCTCCAAGATGCACTGCAGGAATTCAGCAAAGTTCCTTCGACAGCACCTTGCAAACCAGTACCATCTAGAAGGACAAGGGCAGCAGATAGATGGGAATGCCACCACCTAGAAGTTCCTTTCCAAGTTACTCAACATCCTGACTTGGGAATATATCACCATTCTTTCACTTTTGCTTGTCAAAATCCTGCAGCTCCTTTCCTAACAGTACTCTGGGTGTACCTACACTACATGGACTGCAGCAGTTCAAGAAGGCAGCTGATCACCACCTTCTCAAGGGAAATTAGGAATGGGCAATAATTGCT